>NW_004443971.1:3199859-3205265 GCF_000243295.1 Trichechus manatus latirostris
TACAAACCATAAGTAACAATGCACAAGCACCAGAAGAGAGGCTAGATAACTGGGAGCTCCTAAAAATCAAACACTTATGCTCATCAAAAGACTTCACTAAAAGAGTCAAAAGACAACCTACACACTGGGGAAAAAATTTTGGCTACCACAAATTCCATCAGCGTCTGATTTCTAAAATCTAGAAGATAATGTAAAACCTCAACAACAAAAATACAAATAACCCAATTAAAAATTGGGCAAAGGATATGAACAGACACCGTGCCAAAGAAGACATTCAGGTGGCTAACAGACACATGAAGAAATGCTCAAGATCATTAGCCACTGGACACATGCAAATCAAAACTACAGTGAGATACCATCTCACCCCAACAGGGCTAGCATTAATCCAAAAAACACAAAATAATAAATGCTGGAGAGGTTGTGGAGAGACTGGAACACTTATACACTGTTGGTGAGAATGTAAAACGGTACAACCACTTTGGAAATCAAGTTGGTGCTTCCTTAAAAAGCTAGAAATAGAAGTACCATACGATCCAGCTATCCTGCTCCTTGGAATATATCCTAGAGAAATAAGAGCCGTCACACGAATAGACATATGCACACCCATGTTCATTGCAGAACTGTTCACAATGGAAGCAACCTAGGTGCCCATCAACGGATGAATGGATAAACAAATTATGGTATATTCACACAATGGAATACTATGCAACAATAAAGAACAACGATGAAGCCATGAAACATAACATGGAGGAATCTGGAGGGCATTACGCTGAGTGAATTTAATCAGTCACAGAAGGACAAATATTTTTATAAAACCATTATTATAAGAACTCAAGAAAAGGTTTAAACACAGAAAAAAATATTCTTTGACGGTTATGAGGGTGGGGAGGAAGGGTGAGGGTTATTCACTAACTAGATAGTAGACAGAATTAGGTGAAGGGAAGGACAGCACACACTACAGGGGAAGTCAGCACAACTGGACTAAACCAAAGCGAAGAAGTTTCCTGAATACAATCAAACACTTTGAGGGACAGACTAGCAGAGGTGGGGGTGTGGGGACCATGCTTTCAGGGGACATTTAGGTCAACTGGCATAAGAAAGTTCATTAAGAAAATGTTCTACATCCTACTTTGGTGAGTGACGTCTGGGGTCTTAAATGCTAGCAAGCAGCCATCTAAGATCCATCAATTGTTCCCAACTACTTGGAGTAAAGGAGAATGAAGAACACCAAAGACACAAGGAAAGTATTAGCCAAGAGACAGAAAAGGCCACATAAAGCAGAGACTTCAACAGCCTGAGACCAGAAGAACTAGATGGCACCCAGATACCACCAATGACATCCCTGACAGGGAACACAACAGAGAGACGAGACCCTGACGGAGCAGGAGAAATGTGGGATGGAGAACTCAAATTCCAGTAAAAAGACCAGACTTAATGGTGTGACTGAGACTGTAGGAACCCCAGAAAGCATGGCCCCCATATTTTCTGTCAACCCAGAACTAAAACAAATTCCTGAGGCCAACTCTTCTGACAAAGATGGGACTGGACTATGGGACATAAAATTATACTCGTGAAGAGTGTGCTTGTTAGCTCAAGTAGATACATGAGACTAAATAGGCAGCTTCTGTCCGGAGGTGAGATGAGAACGCAGAGAGGGTTAGGAGCTGGTTGAATGGACACAGGAAATCGGGTGGAAAGGAAGAGTGTGCTGTCACAGTATACGGAGAGCAATTAGGGTCACATAACAATGTATGTATAAATTTTTGTATGAGAGACTAACTTGAAATGTAAACTTTCACTCAAACTACAATAAACAAACAAACAAAAAAGAATGTATTAATCCTCAAATCTTGTATGATTCCACTTATATGAAATACCTAGAACAGGCATGTGTATACATGGAGGAAAGGGGAAAGGGAAACTCATTGCTTAGGGGAAACTGAGCTTCTATGAAGGATGATGGAAAAATTTGGAAATGGATAAAGGTGATCATTGTATAACATGATTAACACAATTAATGTCATTGAATTGCACGTGTGGAGAATGTTGAAATGGCAAATGTTATATTACATATACATTTACAATTTAAAAAAATTATTGAGTTCTGTCACTTCAATTTTCAAGACCTCTCTCAAACAATTCCATCGTTTCCATTCCCATTTTCATGATGACGATTCAGGCCCTTCTAATTTGTTGCCCAGATCATTGCAACAACCCCCTTACTCTTCTCTGTGCCTCCATCCTTGCCACCACCAGATGCCCCACATTCTCCACACGAATACCAGTTATTATTTTAAAAACAAATCTGATCACGTTAACCTTGTGTTTAAAATCGTGCAAAGGCTCCTCATTGCCTGGGTAGGATTAAGTCTCAGATGCCTGGCCTGTCACTCAAGCTGACAATCTGGCCTCTCCTCTTACCACAGTCCCTCATATAGGCCTAACCCCTCTGTTCTAGCCACCCTGGACTTCGTTCTTTTAAACACACACTCATCTTCCCCCTTCTGGATCTCTGCTCTTGCTGCTTCTTCTCCAGCAATGCTCTCTTCTCCTGTCTACCATGCCTGATGAAACCACAAGCAAATCTTCAAGTCCAGCCCCTGTTTTACAGTCTCTGAAATGTTCCCTAACTTCCTCGGGCCAAGTTGATGCTCCCTCTTCAGTATTTTCCATCACTTTATTTCATACCACAAGAATGGCACTTAATCGTGTTCTGGTAAGCTATATATCCCTTTGGTTCAGGGGCCACGTCTTTTCCATTTTCATGTTCCCAAGGCCCAGTGTTTTGCCTGGCACACAGTAGACACTGAGTGACTGTTAGGTGAATTTATCAGTTGAACTACAGTGTAATTCAAGTTGGCAAGGAGCAGGATGGCATAATCCAGGAGAAAGCATCTAGACTGAACCTTAAGCAGGAAGAAGAGAAGGAAGAAGAGCTTTAGAGTTTTAAGAAATGTCATTCTCATTACAATAGGAAGAATGGATTGGGGGTAGGATGGGGAGAATGAACAGAGGTTGCCCATATGGGAAACTATATCAGTAGTCCAGACAAGAGATGAGAGTAGTGATGGAGATTTAGAGATAGTGTACAAAGTTGGCAGATATCAGGTATGCAGAATCAACAAACTTGGTGATGGATTGATTTAGGGGGTGAGGTGGAGTCTGGTGCATGTAACAGGAGAGGTGATGGCACCGTTTACTGAAATAACTCCTGAAGATCAGATCTTGGGGAAAGATCATGAGTTGTGGTTAAGAAGACTCTCCTTCTTAACTACATGTTTTGGATGAAAATGGGAAGGGAGCCTCATCTACAAGAGAACCTAAACAAGGTAAGAGATGGATTAGGAATAACTGGCCCAGTCTTCTTTGAAAAATACCCTGAAACCCTCTGAGACCTTCTGGCCCAGTGATACCAGTGGCAAAGTGGTTAAGAGCTTGGCTGCTAACCAAAAGGTCAACAGTTTGAATCCACCAGCCACTCCTTGAAAACCCTATGGGGTAGTTCTACTCTGTACTAAAAGGTCAGTACGAGTTGGAATCTACTTGACAGCAATGAATTTTTTGGTTTGGCTTTCCCTAGAAAGATATTTGACAAAGTCAGCTGACAAGGGACCCATAGAGTAAAAAATAGAGTATAAGAAGGAACACTAAGACAGTTTCCATTGTCTATATCTATCCCAGTGGAGATGCCTAGAACTTGAGGGATCCTGCCCCAGGACAACTGGTGGGAGAAAAGAGGAGATGGGTAGTACATGCCATTTCCTCTGTGTCTGTTACAAGGAATGGACAGTCTTTTTCTCAGGGCCGAGTTTTCAGAGGACCATGGGCCATGAAACAGACAGATCTTGGGTCTAAGAGATAGCTCACACACCAGAAATAAAGAGGGAGGAAAGTCAAGGAACTATTTATTCTACCTAGGTTAAGTGGAAGGTGGAGAAATGGAGTGCAGAAAAATAAAGCCGGAAAACTACGCTGGGGTTAGATATGAAGGCCCTTGAATGAAATGCCAGGGCAGAGAGGAACCATTAAAGTTTCTGACGTCAGAGGGAGTTCCGGCAAAATGGAGTTCTAGGCAGAAGCACCACGGCATCCCTCCACAGCAAAGATCCGAAAAACTAAGACAAACAGAGAATACAAAAATCCTGAAACCCTAAAACATCAAATGAAGAGATAAAGAACTCAGCCAAGCACCAAATGGAGTGACAAAACCGACAGAGAACAGACAGCGAGGAGGGATTCATGCAGAGGTCCCCTACCAGCTAACGCAGGGCAGATCCACCATCTTGGACTCCTACTGGAGACCAGCAAACGGGGGTACGAGAAAGCAGCCTCACGGAGCATCCAGCGAGAGACAAAACAACCGGTAATTTGTGCTGTACGCTTTCTCACCCCCAACACCTCTTCACCCCGGCTCGGCTTCCTCTGCTTCCCACGGCCGCAGTCTCTTGACCGGGAAGCGCCAGCTACTTGGATTCCACACACCCAAGCGGGCAGCTCACTGGGGGCCATTTGTTGGCTGCTGGTGTTGCTTTTTTTTCTGCTTCTTTTGATTTCTCACTTGCCTCTCGCCACCTCCCCCTCCTTTCACTCGAGTGCCTGGCTCTGTGCGCCATCTTTGCTTCTTCCTGAGGGGCTCCAGAGCACCGGCAATTTGTGATGTACGCTTTCCCACTCTCTACCCTTCTTCCCCCACACTCGGCCCCCTCGGCTTCCCGCGGACACAGCCTCTTGTTCAGAAACACCAGCCCGCAGTGGCTGGCTCTCTGAGTGCCATTTATTGGCTGCTGGTGTTGCTTTTTCTTTTCTTTTTCCTGCTTCTTCGGATTTCTTGCTTACCTCTCGGCACCTCCCCATACTTTCGCTCGAGTGCCTGGCTTCATGCGCCATCTTTGCTTCTTCCTGAGGGGCTGCAGAGCTCCATTCGAGTGTGGAGCTGCTTCCCGGTCTGGGCTACCATGCTGGTGGGATCCCAGGGCTTTTGTTCGTTTGTTTGTTTTGAATTGTTTGTTTTCTTTTCCTTTTCTTCAGTTGGGAGCCCTTTCTGGCCAGGTGGAGCTGGGTGGCAAGGAACTCCCCTTCAGCTTCCAAAGACGTGCAGAGGGATCCCTGAGAGCATTTCTTTTTTCGTTGTTTTTTTTTTTCTTCTTTTTTTGGGGGGGTCTTTCTTGTTCTTTTTCTTTTTTTTTAATTTGTTTTGTTTTCTTTTCCCTCTTTTTCCCTCTTTGTCTTTCTTCATTGCTCAGTTTCTCGTCTCCCTATATCTTCCTTCTTTTTCTGATCCCTGAATACCAGGCATCGTATACCTCTACGCCTTCTAGCCAGGCTAAACTGCGAAACCTGAGAACGACTTCTCCAGACCTCATACTTGCATCGGTGGCATCCCTGGGAACTTTGCAGTTCTTTAAC
>NW_004443971.1:3205365-3224497 GCF_000243295.1 Trichechus manatus latirostris
ATGACACAGCTTATAAAGACAATGCTCTACATTCTACCTTGGTGAGTAGTGTCTGGGGTCTTAAAAGCCTGTGAGCGGTCATCTAAGATACTCCACTGGTCTCATCTCTTCGGGAGCAAGGGAGAATGAAGAGAACAGGATACGAGGGAAAGATTATTCCAAAGGACTAACTGTCCACAGCTACCAAGGCCTCCACCGGACTGAGTCCAGTACAGCTAGATGGTGCCCGGCTACCACCACTCACTGCTCTGATCAGGATCACAACAGAGGGTTCTGGACAGAGCTGGCGAAGGATGTAGAGCATAATTCTAACTCACAAAAAAAAGTCCAGATTTACTGGCCTAAAGCAGACTGGAGAAACCTCGAGAGTATGGCCCCCAGACACCCTTTTAGCTCAGTGGTGAAGTTACCTCCGAGGTTAACTGTTCACCCTGGGAGTGGACAACCCCGTAAAACCAAATGAGACTAACGAGGTACAGGAGTCCAGTGACAAGGACCAGAAGGCAGAAGGGGACAAGAAAGCCGGTGATAGGGAATCCAAGGTTGAGTAAGGATATTGTTGATGTGTTGTGAGATTGTTAACCATTGTCATAGGGCAACATTTGTATTAACTGTTAAATGAGACACTATTTTGTTCTGTAAGCTTTCATCTTAAGTGAGAATAACAGCACAATTGGAAGAGCGTAGTCAATTACACTGAACTGTGTATGTGGAAATTTTTGAAATGGTGTATCTTTGGCTATGTGTATTTTCACAAAAAAAAAAAAAAAAGGTTCAGAATTTAGAGGGTTAATATGTTGTGGGGTTGTTAACCAATGTCATAAAACAACATGTGTAATACGGTTTCATGAGAAACTATTTGTTCTGTAAGCCTTCACCTGAAGTACAATAAAATATAAAAAGGAAAAAAAAAAAAGTTTCTGAGGTCAGGAAACTCTGACCAATGTTCTGAGAAGGGAATGAGGCGGTGTACTGGATGGACTTTATGAAAGGGCAAAAGAACATAGGCGATAATACAGAATTTAGTGAGAAGGCTACTGGATGGCTCTTATGGAGACATGATGAGAGCCGGAACAAGGAATTAAAAGAGGAAAAATACCAAAAAAATAAAAATCACAAAATGTGAGTTTTAGAAGAGTGAGGAGAAATTATTTTTATTTTGTTTTGCAGATAAAGCACATGGAACCACCCACTCATGAAATTAGCCCTTTTCTCCCCTATGCCCAGTTATCCTACATTCAAGAAATTTCCTGAATTTCTTTTCCGTCAAAACACATCTGCTGTTTTAGAGGATATTCTCTCAGCTTCTGATCATGCACTCACAAAATATGCCTTCTTTTCAGCAGGACTGGCATTCAATAGCGGCTTTGGAGCAAGAAAATCAAAACCTTTTCTTAACTCTGGTGATTACAGTGAAGTAAATGTACTTTTCCTCCATGATGCTTGCCTGTGAGCAACAGTGCCATGTTAACCCTCCTCTGTTGGTAACTGTTTCTGAGAACAATCTCTAAACCTTCTTCAACTGTAAAACAAGGCAATCAATCAAACTGTATTATATATATATACATACACATTATAGACGCAATGTGTATATGAAACATGATTTAGCACAATATTGTTTTTTCAAACAAAACACTTAAGTGGCAGAAACAGTTTTAGCATTTTATTAATTTCCTAATCCTAACACCAAAAAAGGAAAACCAAGAAAGAAAATAACACACTTGCCGGATTAGAGATGAATCAAAATGTGTTTTTCAAATACGGTAACACTAGTGGGATGATTCCTCCCTTGGTATGTCTGGAGTTCAGGTGATGGCATGAAATGTGGGCAGCTGGAGGCCAAGCTCCCTCTCCCACCTGTTTATTTCCTGCCTGGAGGTGGTGAGAGGGTGGCAGATGATCAGCAGAATAGTCAAGATCTCCAAGGAATCAAAGGTATCATTTCTATCAATAGCAACAACATCCTCTCTTACCCATCTGGAAGCAGGTTGAATTTCACCTTCCTTTGCCACCCAAGGAAACCCTGGTGGTGTAGTGGTTAAGTGCTACGGCTGCTAACCAAAAGGTCGGCAGTTTGAATCCACCAGGCACTCCTTGGAAACTCTATGGGGCAGTTCTACTCTGTCCTATGAGGATGAGTCAGAGTCAACTCGACGGCAATGCCTTTTGGGTTTGCCACCCAAAAAGCAGGGCTAGAGGCAGAGAAAATATCCAAGAAGATATAAAGGGGAAGGATAAAGAGAAAACAGAGTGGGAGGAGGGACGGAAATGACTCCACCAACTGTTCAGACATTAGGGCACTATAGGTGTTATGGATTGAATTATCTCCCTCCAAAAGGTATGTTGAAGTACTAATCCCTGCGCCAGTGAATACGACCTTCTTTGTGGACATAGGGTTTTTCTTTGCAGATGTTTCAACTGAAGTCATACCAGAGTAGGGTGGGTCCTAATCCTAATTTCTCCTGAGTGTAGTCTTACAAAATAGGACAGACATGGAAACAGAATCACACACAGAAGGAAGACAGATGCCCTGTGACGACGGAGGTGGATGCAACCAAGGAACATCAAGGACTGCCAGCAGCCACCAGACGCTAGGAGAGAGGCATGGAACAGTTTCTCTCTCAGAGTCGTCAGAAGAAATCAACACAGCCAATACCCAGATTTGGACTTCCAACCTCTAGAATTGTGAGAAAATAAATTTCTTTTCTTTAAAGCCGCATACTTTGTGGTATTTTGTTATGGCAGCCTTAGAAAGCTAAGACAGCAGGAATCTCCTGGGGCAAACCCGACAGACTCCCCTGGCTAACCTGAAAGATATTCACCAAGGTAGGTTTCTACTTACATGGCTAGCCTGGAACACATAGAGGACAGGGAATTCTCCCCTGGGCCACAGCAGAGTCATTCAGACTAGAGAGGATGCAGACAAATTCTACCTAAATTCTCTAAAATTCTCCGTAGACATAGGTCCCCTTTTCTAGAAAGTCAATGGTTCTGTGTAATATACATTTTTTCAGAGAGTAACTTCACTGATTTTGCACACATACTAATTTTAATTTGGGGATCACCCTAAGTCATCGTCAGAGACACAGACCTACCCCTGAAGTTCCTCAATTCCAGCCACATAAGCACTGCTATCCAGTGGCCCTTCTGCTTCCCACATGTGGACTTGATATTACTACAGTGACTAAGAACCCAGGTCCTGGAGTTGAAATGCCTGAATGAATACCAACCTTGAGCAATTACTAAACTCTTTGGGCTTCATTTTCCTAACTTTAAAATGGAGTAATAATAGTACTCTCTAACCTGAAAAGGTTGTTGTAAGTTTTAACTGAAATAATGCATATAAAACATATAGTGTCTGGAACTTAGTAAGTGCTCAGTAAAGGTTGGCTCTTACTGTCATCTTTGCTGTGTATTTTGTCAATCAAGAGTCCTTAAAAAGTAAAGAAAAAACAGTTCATAGACTACAGACATCAAGTGTTGGAATGGGCATAGTTCAACCCATTTTATAAATGAGAAAACCGAGGTTCATGGGGGTGGGGCAACTTATCCAGTTTTATATAGACAGGTAGGGCAAGTCTCGTGGCTCCTAGGCCATTATTCTCTCCAATTCACAAGCGGAACATAAGGCATTCAATTACAAAACCAGAAAGAAATTAAGATGTTCACTTCTGGTCAGGTCAATTGACTCATACACAAGTATACTGTGACTATGCGTATAATGTGTGTCATCAAGGAAAGTACTACAGCATGTGCTATGATTTCAGATTACAATAAAAAACTAAATATGTACATGAAGATGGACAACTCAGATGAAAAAGTAATCCCATGTTTCCAAATCATTGTTCAACCCATGTTACGTGTTATATAATTATTGCTGCTTTCTGCAGCTATAACCACAATACTGTATAATTGGGCTTTATTGTTCTTCACAACTTTACCCATCAGTTTTTCCTTCCCAGCTAAAATCTCTGTTAAAAAAGAAAAAACAAAAAGATTATCAGACCATTTCCCCCTTGGCTTGCTTGCTCAAAGGAGCCCCGAAACATAAGTTTAACAAGAACTGTGACCATTAAGGTTGTGTGTGAACCTAGCTGGCCCATAATATGGTGGTTTGGCAGTCATGATGTAGTTTGGCAGTCATATAATGATGTAATCACCTCCATGATGAGATCTGATATAATGTGATCACCTCCATGATGGGATCTGCTGTGAGTAGCCAATCAGTTGAAAGGGAATTTCCTTGGGAGTGTGATCTTCATTCCATATAGACCCTACAGCTAGCTCCTGTTCATCTGACCTCTGGTTCTCGGGACCTGAGCTAGCAGCTTGCCTGTCAATCTTGGAATTCGCCAGACCCTGCTGCTACGTGAGTTAGGAGAAGCCTCCAGCCTGAAACACGGACTTAGGACTTTCCAGCCTTTACAAACTTGTGAGCCCTTCCTTGATATAATTTTTTCTCTCTCTCTCTCTCGCTCTCTCTCTATATATACATATACAGATGCTTCACTGGTTTTGCTTCTCTAGAGAACCCAGCCTAAGACATTTGGTACCAAGAGTGGTTCTAGAGAAATAAAATTGTAAGGATGAGTTTTCTAAATTGATTCTCAAGTTCAGTAAGTCTTAAAGATGTTGATGACTCTCCTTCAAGTAGTAAAGAGGGCACTGTTAATCCATGGCATGAGGTGGCAATAGAAATACACAAAATATCACCACCGACAGATCCGGTATTGGTGAGAGGCAAGGCTCTGGGTGATCGCATGTTTGCTAACCTTCTATAATTTTTTCATAATGAGAAGTATAAGAAAACTGGTTGGGTGGTCCTACTTTTGATACACAAAGTGGTGAAAGAAAGAGATGAGCTCAGGGTTTTGGAGTCAAAGCTCAAGCGTCACATAAATAATCTAAAAGCTTCCACTTGTGCCTTAAAAGACCCAAAGTTTTATTTCCTATAGTAACAGAGCTGATATTGTTGAAAACCAAACACAGAGTCTTATTGTAAGAGTGGCTGAATTAAAACTCCAACTGAATTCCCAAACTCAAGGGGTGTCTGAAGCTAAAGTTAGGGTGCTGATTGGGAAGAAATGGGATCCTGAAACTTGGGATAGGGACATATGGGCAGATAATCAGGAAGCTGAGGACACTGAGTCCCTAAATTACATTGAATCATTCCTGCAAACAGAACCAGGCTTCTCACTCTCATCTGAAGAGATTACTTCATCTTTGTCTGCTAACCTACCCTCCCTAGTAAAACCATCACTTCTCCATCCCCATATGATGAGATTAACCCAGATGTGTCTGAAGAGCCTTTGTCTGAGTCATTTCCTAGGGCACCACCTGAGGCAGATGCCTTACAAGACATTGCTGAATATTCTCAAAACACATCCCCACCACCTATTTTGGCTTCTAGACCTATAACTAGACTCAGTGCGCCCTAAAAGGTGAAGTACAGAGTGTGGCCCAGCAGGAGGTATGCTACACTCCAAAAGAACAGCTTGACTTTACTAATAAGTACAAACAAAAACCTAGCGAATATGTGTAGGAATGGCTAGTATGGGATAATGGTGCAAGGAGCATAAAGATGGATCAGTCTGAGTTTATTGCTATGAGCCCACTAAACAGATTCTTCATTCAATGTTTCAGCTCGAGAGGTTAGAAAAGGATCTAATAGTTTATTTGGTTGGGTTGCTGAAGCATGGTTATGAGGTGGCCTACACTAAATCAAGTTGAAGTACCAGACCTGCCATGGTATACTGTAGAAGAAAGTAATCAAAGGCTCAGGGAAATTGGTACTTGAAGTGAATTTATCAGGTTAGACCCACAGACCCACACATGGAGTGCCCAGAGGACATAACTTTTACAATGGTGAGGAACAAATTTGTGAAGGGAGATCCAGAATCCTTGAAGACTGATGTGATTGCTATTTTATGTAAGTCGAGATTTGACAGTGGGAACTGCCCTAAATGAATTAAGACACATAACTACAATGGAGCTGAGTGAAACCTGTGGTGACGGGAGCCAAGTGGTGCCACTCAATCGACAAAGACAAGGTGGGCATCATTACCATAATGGACAGCAGAGTCAAAGTAGTAATCAGAATAGTCGACAAGTATGGACTTATAGCCTTGGCTACTTAGTCATGGTGTCCCTAGGAGTGAAACAGATAGGAAATCTATCAAATATTTACTTGATCTCTACAAGCTGATGAATTTTAGGTCAAGTGAACAGCAGTCTAACTCAAATCACCAGAAAAGAGAGTCACGGCTCTACAGTCATTTCCCAGAATTGAGTGAATTTAGAGACACACACCTTGAATGAAGTGGAGGCCGGATTCCCTTGAGAAAGGACCTCACTATGCTGCCAAAAATTTACACTGTCAATCTTTCTCCCAGCATTCCAAAAAGGGATCTACAGCCGTTTACAAGAGTGACTGTTCATTGGGGAAAAGGAAATAATCAGACTTTTCGGGATAACTGAATACTGGCTCTGAACTGACATTACTTCCAGGAGACCCAATACGTCACTGTGGCCCACCAGTCAGAGTGGGGGGATATGGAGGTCAGGCTATTAATGGATTCTTAGCTCATATCGGTCTCACAGTAGGTCCAGTGGGACCCCAAACCCATCCTGTAGTGATTTCTCCAGTTCCAGAATGCACAGCTGGAACAGACATACTCAGCAACTGGCAGACCCACAACATTGGATCCCTGAAAAGTAGAGTATGGGCTATTATGGTAGGAAAAGCCAAGTGGAAGCCATTAGAACCGCCCCTACCTAGGAAAATAGTGAACCAAAAGCAATATCACATTCCTAGAGGGACTGCACAGATTACTGCCACAATTAACGATTTGAAGGATGCAGGGATGGTCATTCCCACCACATCCTCATTCAACTTGCCTATGTGTCCTGTGCAAAAAACAGATGCATCTTGGAGAATGACAGTGGAATACAGAAAATTTAACCAGGTGGTAACCCTAATTTCAGCTGTTGTTCCAGATTTAGTTTCATTGTTTGAGTAAGTTAATACATCCCCTGGTACCTGGTATGCAGCTATTGGTCTGGCTAGTATCTTTTTCTCCATACCTGTTTCAAAGGACCACCAGAAGCAGTTTGCCTTCAGCTGGCAAGGCCAGCAATACACGTTCAGTGTCCTACCTCATACATATATCAACACTCCACTCCTATGTCATAATTTAGTCCACAGGGATCCTGATTGCCTTTCCCTTCCACAAGATGTCACACTGGTCCACTACATTCATGACATGCTGACTGGACCTAGTAAGGAAGAAGTGTTAATGATTCTGGACTTACTGGTAAAACATTTGCAGGCTAGAGGGTGAGAAATGAATCTGACAAAAATTAGGCGTCTTCCACCTCAGTGAAATTTCTAGCAGTCCAGTGGGGAATGTTGAGATATTCCTTCTAAAGTGAAGGATAAGTTATTGCATCTGGCCTCTCCCACAACTAAAAAGGAGGCACAATGCCTAGTGGGCCTCTCTGAATTTTGGAGGCAACATATCCCTCATTTGGGTGTGCTATTCTGGCCTGTTTATCGAGTGACTTGAAAAGTGCTAGTTTTGAGTGGGGCCCAGAACAAGAGAAGGCTCTGCAACAGATTCAGGCTGCCATGCAAGCTGCTCTTCCACTTGGGTCATAAGATCCAGCTGATCCAATGGTGCTTGAAGTGTCAGTGACAGACAGAGATGCTGTTTGGAGTCTCTGACAGGCCCCTATTGGTGAATCACAGTGCAGACACTTAAAATTTTGGGGCAAAGCCCTCCCATCCTCTACAGATAACTGCTTTCCTTTTCAGAAACAGCTTTCGGCTTGTTACTGGGCTTCAGTAGGGAGTGAATGCTTATCCATGGGCCACCAACTCACCATGCAGCCTGAGCTGCCCATCACGAACTGAGTGTTTTCTGACCTACAGAGCCATAAAGTTGGATGTGCACAGCTGTACTCCATCATTAAATGTAAGTGGTATACACAAGATTAGACCTGGGAAGGACCTGAAGGCACAAGTAATTTGCATGAGGAAGTGTCCCAGATGTCCATGGTCTCCACTCCTGTCACATTACTTTCCATCTCCCAGTCTGCACCTATGGCCTCATGGGGAGTCCCTTATGATCAGTTGACTAAGGAAGAGAAAACTTGTGTCTGGTTCACAAATGGTTCTGCACGATATACAGGCACTACTCAGAAGTGGATAGTGGCAGCATTACAGCCCCTTTCTGGGACCTTCCTGAAGGACAGTGGTGAAGGGAAATCCTCCCAATGGGCAGAACTTCAAGCGGTGTACCTGGCTGTTCATTTTGCTTGGAAGGAGAAATTGCCAGATATGCAACTGTATACTGATTCATGGCCTGTGGCCAATGGTTTGGCTGGATAGTCAGGGCTTGAAGGGAACATGATTGGAAAATTGGAGACAAGGAGGTATGAGATTGAGGTTTGTGGACAGACTCTCTGAATTGGCCAAAGAAGTGAAAATATTTGTGTATCATGTGAATGCTCACCAAAAGGTGACCCCAGCAGACAAGGATTTTAAGAATCAATGGATTGAATGAGGTGACGTGTGGAAACCAGTTACCGTCTTTCCCCAGCCACACCTGTCATTGCCCAATGGGCTCATGAACAAAGTGGCCATGGTGGCAGGGATGGAGGTTATGCATGGGCCCAGCAGCATGGACTTCTATTCACCAAGGCCGACAGCGCTACGGCCACTGCTGAGTGCCCAATACTGCCAGAAGGAGGGACCAACACTTATTCCCAGAATGGCACCATTCCTCGAGGTGATCAGCCAACAACCTGGTGGCAGGTTGATTACGTTGGACTGCTTCCATCATGGAAAAGGTATTGTTTTGTTCTTACTGGAATAGACACTTACTCTAGATAGGGATTTGCCTTCCCTGCATGCAATACTTCTGCCAAAACTACCATCCTTGGACTTACAGAATGCCTTATCCACTATCATGGTATCCCATACAGCATTGTCACAGATCAACGGACTCACTTCAGAGCAAATGAAGCGTAGCAATGGCCCATGCTCATGGAATTCACTTGTCTTACCATGTTCTTCATCATCCTGAACCAGCTGGCTTGATAAAACAATGGAATGGACTTCTAAAGACACAATTATGGTGTCAGCTAGGTGGTAATACCACGCAAGTTTGGGGAAATGTTCCCCAGGAAGCTGTATATGCTCTAAACCAGTGTCCAATATATGGTGCTGTTTCTCCCATAGCCAAGATTCACGGGTCCAGGAATCAAGGGGTGGAAATGGGAGTGGCAACACTCACTACTACCTCTAGTGACCCACTGGCAAAATTTTTCCTTCCTGTCCCCACAACCCTATGCTCTGTGGGTCTAGAGGTCTTAGTTCTAAAGGGAGGAATGCTCCCACCTGGAGACACCACACTAATTCCTTTGAACTGGAAGTTAAGGATGCCACCTGGCCACTCTGGGCTCCTTATACCTCTGGATCAACAGGCGAAGATGGGAGTTTCTATATTGGCTGGTGTGATTGATCCTTATTATCAAGGGGAAATCAGATAGATATTACATAATGAAGGTAAAGAAGAGTATGTCTGGAATGCAGGAGATCCCTTAGGCATCTGTTAGTACTATCACGCTCTATGATTAAAGTCAATAGAAAAATACAGCAAGCCAATTCTGACATGACTACTAATGGCCCAGACCTTTTAGGAATGAAGGTTTGTGTCGCCCCAACAGGCAAAGAATCACAACCAGCTGAGGTGCTTGCTGAGGGCAAAGGGAATATGGAATGGGTGGTAAAAGAAGGTAGTTCTAAATAGAGTTACGACCATGTGACCAGTTGCAGAAATGAGGACTGTAATTGTTATCAGTATTTTTTCCTTGTATGTGTGCATCAAATATTTTTGTTTTCTTCATTATAAAATACAAGATATAAACACAGATACTGCGTTTCTGGTTGTACGTGTGTTAGTTGTACCACGTTAGGATCAAGTATGACTCTATAATTGTCTTTATTCAGAGATTATGTATGGTTTAAGGAGATGTGTACAGGTGCCTAGCTGACCAGGGGCAGACTCTGACTAGTAAGGTTGTGTGTCAACTTGCCTGGGCCATGATGCTCAGTGGTTGGCAGTTATGATGTAGTTTGGCAGTCATATAATGATGTCATCAACTCCATGATTAGGTATTATATAATGTGATCACTTCCACTATGGGATCTGGTGTGAGCAGTCAATCAGTTGAAAGGGAGTCTCCTTGGGGGTTTGTCCTGCATCTAATATAGGAGGACTTTCCGGCAGGGCTCATGAGATTTTGCTTGCTTTGGATCCTGCAGCTTGCTCTTGTTCATCTGACCTTTGGATCTTGGGACTTCAGTTAGCAGCTTGCCTCCTGATCTTGAGATTCGTCAGCCTCCATGGTCTAGATCATGGGTTCTCCAGCCCCTGCTACTACATGAGCCTCCAGCCTGACCCAAGGACTTGGGACTTTCCAGCCTCTACAACTGTGTGAGCTATTTCCTAGAAATAATTCTCTATATATACATATATATATACACACATATATGTACATATATACATATAACACATATGTACATACACACACATATATTCATACACGCACACACACATATACATACACACACACATATATAGATGCTTCACTGATTTTGCTTCTCTAGAGATCACAGGCTAAGACAATAGAACTGGGTATGGCAAAGCCCCTAGATTCACAGACGAAGAAACTGAAGCTTTAAAGGGGTGAGAGGAGATGACTTGCTTCTGATCATGTAAGTTGTGGTTTCTCTAAATAATGTTTCTTCATATACATAAATGAAATATTCTCCCCAGTGTTTACTCTTCTTCATAGCAATCAATCCAGTGCTGTAACATAATCTCCCCAGGTCTCATCTCAATCCTTGCCTTATTCAGAAGAGGAAATGCAATGGGATAGAGACAGGACCCTTTGGAGTGAAGTGGACTTGGATTCAAATCCCCATCTCTGCCACTTATTGCCTGAGAGACCCTTAAAGTCTTTAACCTCAAAGAACCTGAGTTTTCTCATTTAGAAAATGGGAATAACCCACACTCTTTTTTTTTCGGATTCCAAGGAAAATTTGTGGTGACAATATCTGCGAACAGCCTAAGTATAGTGGGTGCAAGTAGTTTGCAATTGGCTGTTAATGCAAAGGTTGATAGTTCGAACCCACCCGGCAGCTCGGTGGAATAAAAGGCCTGGCTGGCGAACTGCTTCCTCAAAGATTACAGCCTAGAGAACTATATGGAGCAAGCAGTTCTGTTCTGTAATACATGGGGTCACCATGAATCAAGGGCCAATTCAACAGCAGCCAACAACAGTAAGTCATTACTACGGTTTTATTTGGAAATGTCACTTAATATTGTCTCAAACGTTTTTATATATAAAGTTTATCTTTTCATTAAAAAGCAGTACATACTCATTAAAGCAAACACATACACACGACTATATACACATATATGTGTGTGTAAAGAAAAAAAATCACCTATTGTTCCACCACCAAAGACAATCATATCAAAACTTTGCTGTATTTTCTCCAGTTTTCCTCTGACACGTTATTGCGTAGATGTTTGCATGCTTGCTATATTGTTGTAGTTATATTCAACTGCAACTATAATTATGATAATAAATCCTACCTGCAACATAAAACATTTTTTAATGTTAGATTTGAGGATTATTGCCAAAATTAAAAATTATGATCCCTAACAGCATTCTTTACTCTTAAGCTTCACTGAAAAGGCACTGTAAAAAGAAGCACCAAATCCTCTGCCATCTTCTATGTCATCAGAGTGACTAGGTCATCAGAGTAGTTTACCAGCTGACAAGTCTCCTCAGGACTTTCATGGGAAATTGCCATTAAGCCTGATGAGAGTCTCACAGAGCGGTCCAATCCTTTCATATGTCTTCATTTCTTTTCTTTTAGGAGTGAAGCACACAGGACCAGCTCAGGTTCAGGCTCTGGACCCCACAGCTCAGAATGGGTTTCCTCCAGGCTTGCTGCCTCTGAGCTATTCTGAAATCACCGTCATCCACAGTGCCTCTCATCCTGGCTGGACAGCCTATCACACTTAGAGGTGGAGTGAATTGAGGCAGGCAAGGGGACTCCCCCTTACTTTTGGGAAGGACTAAACACATTTGTCCCTCTTATGATACAGTGGGCACATATGTATTTAAACCATTACACTTTTTAATACTCCAGGTGAAATATATATAAATTGCCTCAAGCTTCTCTCACTGTAAACGTAGTGTACTGTTGTAAATACAGCATTTTCTAATAGATCCTCCTTGCAAAGCTTCCACAAATGACTGAAAAAATAAATAAATTCAACTAGTGCCCTTTACTGCTCCCTGGCACAAACCATTACCTTTCAGTTCAGAATGGGACTTTCTTCCTACTGTTAAAAATAAGCAAAACTCAAAGAAATTGAAACATAAGGTTTAATCCGAGCAGTCATTTTATATACATGCAGGGAGATCATTTCACCTCTAAAAGCAAGCAGCCCAAAGTACGCTAGTTATAATTGTTAAAAATAAATCTTTGGATTATTTTAAAATAAGAATACAATATTCGATTGTTTCATAATTTAATAAACAATTTGGAAACTGGAGGAGTGCATTCTCCCATGCACGAAGAAAAAATGAAGAAAAAAGATACTCCTGAGGATTGGAGATTTTCCAGAAGCTTAAATTTTTTTTTTTTGTTTTTCCTTAATGAATACAAGTTTCCATAGTAACCAAGTACTTAATGGTCACTAAGTTAGCATTAAAAAAGTAACTCCTGAAGTTTTGGCCCTGTACTCATTTGTAGCTTTGAGACCTCTTGAAATTAAAATTAAAGAAGCCCACAGTCTTTTTCATTAAATCAAGAGGTAATGGGGGTTTGTTAGTGACTACACTTGTCTAGCCAGAAAAGACTAATTTACAATGCTGCAAAGCAGCTTCTGGTGAAAAAAAAAGTTAATGCTTTTGCAGTTTGGAAAAGGCTTTCTTTTTCAATTAACTTTTGGTTTTGTGGGTAAGCAATATCCCTTAAAATCAAAGGAGGATGTTTGTGATTAATTTTTTTCTTTCACATAGCTACATAAAGGCAGAGCTGGAGTTTGTACTCTTATCTACCTTTAAATGCCCGTTTTAAGCGGAGATAAAAAGGTCCCTAGGAGGTACAAACCATTTATGCTTGAGTACTAACCTAAAGGTTGCCATTCTGAACACACCCAGTGGTGCCACAGAAGAAAGGTATGGTGATCTGCTTCCATAAAGATTACAGCCAAGAAAACTCTATGGAGCACAGTTCTACTCTAACACATTGGGTTACTATGAGTCGGAATTAACTCAACAGCAAGCGGTTTGGTTTGGTTTGGTAAGGAGGTATTACGTCTTCATTTCTTGATTTATCATTTTTATTTTACTTCAAGCAGCTTTTTCACTTAAAGGCTTGATTTAGGAAATAACATTAGAATCATTTATTCCCTGTCCTTCAGCACAGAGAATGTGACCCAGCTGGAGCTGGGCTCACAAGGACACATCAACTGGGCCCTGAGGTATACAGACAATAGCTAAGATAGATAATCTTGGGAAATATCTTTTTGGGAAATTTTCACATAAAGCCAATCAAACAGAACACAAAAGACTTTCCACTCTTACCTTTTTCTATTAGCATTTAGTGAATAGAAATTTGTTGGACCAATGAAGACCCTCCTGACTTCTGTAACTGAAACCTTTACCAACGATTGATTGTTAAGAAAGATGATTCAAAATGTAAGATCATAATTTCTAGCCAATCTGTGAAAAGGTGACGCTTTCAATGATTCTACTCATTTTGTGATGTTGATATATACTGATGATTCTACAACCTTCCTCGGATTCTGGCAGACATTCTAGCTCTGGCAGCATGCTTGTCTGCTTCCCACTTTTGTCCTTTTGAATATATGCCGAATAAAACTTTCTTTTTGCTTTACTAAACTTTAGGATTTCTTCCCCTACAACAGGCTGTAAAGTGATATCCAAACGTGTCTCTCAGTTTGTCGCATCGTGGTGGACTGCGTATTGCTGTGATGCTGGAATTTATGCCACCGGAAATTCAAATCCCAGCAGAGTCACCCACGGTGGACAGGTTTCAGCAGGGCTTCCAGACTAAGACAGAGTACTTACTTGGAAAAAAATGGTCAGTGAAAACCATATAATTAGCAATGGAACATTACCTGATACGGTGCCAGAAGATAAGCCCCTCAGGTTGGAAGCCTGGGGAAGAGCTGCCTCCTCAAAGTAGAGTCAACCTTAACAACGTGGATAGAGTCAAGCTTTTGGTATCGTCATTTGCTGATGTGGCATGACTCAAAATGAGAAGAAACGGCTAAAACGTTAACAATCAGAACGTGGAACATACGAAGTATGAATCTAGGAAAATTGGAAGTCGTCAAAAAATGAAATGAAACACATAAAGATTGATATCCTAGACATTAGTGAGCTGAAATGGATTAGTATTGGCCATTTTGAATTGGACGATCATAAGGTCTACTATGTCAGGAATGACAAATTGAAGAGAAAGGCACTGCATTCATCATAAAAAAGAACATTTCAAGATCTATCCTGAAGTACAATGCTGTCAATGATAGCATAATATCCATGTCTACAAGGAAGACAAGTTAATACAACTATTATTCAAGTTTATGCACCAAGACTAATGTAAAAGATGAGGAAACTGAAGATTTTACCAACTTCAGCAGTCTGAAACTGATAAAAATACAATCAAGGTGCACTGATAATTACTAGTGATTGGGATGTGAAAATTGGAAACAAAGAAGGACTGGTAGTTGGAAAATATGGCCTTGGTGATAGAAATGATGCCAGAGATTGTATGACACAATTTTGCAAGACCAACGACTTCTGCATTGCAAATAACTTTTTTCAACAACATGAACGGTAACTATACACATGGATCTCACCAGATGGAAAACACAGGAATCAAACCGAGTACATCTGTGGAAAGAAATGATGGAAAAGCTCCATAACATCAGTTAGAATAAGGCCAGGGGCCAACTGCAGAACAGACAATCCATTGCTCACATACAAGTTCAAGTTGAAGCTGAAGAAAATTAGAACAAGTCCACGAGCGCCGAAACACGACCTTGAGTATATTTGACTTGAATCTAGAGACCACCTCAAGAACAGATTTGCACACTGAACATTAATCACAAGTGTGTAATGACATCAAGGACATCATACATGAAGTAACCAAGAGGTCATTAAAAAGACAGGCAATAACAGTGTATGCATAAATTTTTGTGTGGGAAAAAATATAAAAAAAATATTTTAAAAAAAGCAAGAAAGAAAAGACCAAAATGGATGTCAGAAGAGACTCTGAAACTTGCCATTGAACATCAAGTAGCAAAAGAAATGATGAGGTAAAAAAGCTGAACACGAAGTGGCACCAAGAGTGAGAAGCAGTCACACAATTCTGGTGGTCCTTCTTACAACAAAGACACAAAAAAACAACTGAATCAATTCTCTATGACAATCTAGGGGCACTGAACATCAAACGCAAACTTGAGGAACTGGACTGAGCGCCCTACCCCCTGCATAGACTTGTGAGGGCTCATTTCAACAGCGTAGGCCCACACTACCACAGTACAACAGGGAATATACCTGAAGTCTAAATTCAACTGTTTCAGTTGTGAAGTGGCAGGTTTGTGACATTTGACACTGCTCTGCCCCGTAAGCTGGGTCTTCACTTACCAACATCAGGGGCCTGAGGACTGGTGGCTCTACCCATGCCACCTAGCCACCTGCGATAGAGGCCCAAGAAAAAAGAGATGCCCCCCAGTCCTTACAGCCAACATCACTGGATGCTCATAGTCCAGCTACAAAACACATCCACCTAAGCACCCTAGGAAACAGGGACACACTTTCCTCCTTGACACTCTTAGGCGGCCATCAGCCCCCTACATTCCTTAGTGTGTGTCCCCCGCTACAGCTGGAGCCTGTGCCTATAAGAATCACACAAGCCTGTCTAGGACTGTAGGTGAGAGCCTACATCACACACTTGGTGGTCAAATACCTCAATACCTGAGCTGAAACCATACAGAAGGAGTGGGCGGACTCCTGGGCTCAAAAACTTAGTGGAAGGACGGGCTACCTGAGGACAGAACGTAGGAGCCTAAGGGGCACTGGTGACCGAGCTAGCTCACACGAGCAACCTATTTGGGAATATCAAAACAAAACAAAACAAAAAGTTAGGACATAGTAAGCCAACATAAAATAAATAAATACAATAACTTATTGATGGCTCAGAGACAACAGTCAATATCAAATCTCATAAAGAGGCAGACCATGATGGCTTCGGTAAGCTCCCAAAATAAAGAATCTAGAAATTTTATGGAGGACAAAAACTTCTTGGAATTACCAGAGGCAGAATACGAAAGATTAATATAAAGAACTCTTCAAGACATCAGGAAGGAAATTAGGCAAAATGCAGAACATGCAATAGAGGAACTTAAAAAGATTAGAGAAGAGCATAATGACAAATTTAACAGGCTGCAAGAATCCATAGAGAGAGAGAGCAATCAGAAATCCAGAACATTAACAATAAAATTTAAGAATTAGACAACTCAATAGAGAGTCACAGGAGCAGAATTGAGGCAATGGAAGTCAGAATTAGTAAGACTGAAGATAAAGCACTTGACAATAACGTATTTAAGGAAAAATCAGATAAAAGGATTAAAAATATAAAGAAACTCTAAGAATTATGTGGGATTCTATCAAAAGGAAAAACCCACGAGTGATTGGAGTACCAGAAAGGGGGAGGGGGGATAACAGAAAATACAGAGAGAATTGTTGAAGATTTGTTGGCAGAAAACTTCCCTGATACCGTGAAAGATGAGAAGATATCTATCCAAGATGCTCAACAAAACTCACACAAGGTAGATCCCAAAAGAAAGTCACCAAGACTTATTATAATCAAACTTGCCAGAATCAAAGATAAAGAGAATTTTAAGGGTGGCTAGGGATAAACGAAAAGTCACCTACAAAGGACAGTCAGTAAGAATAAGCTCGGACTACTCAGCAGAAACCATGCAGGCAAGAAGGCAATGGGATGACATATACAAAGCCCTGAAGAAAAAAAATTGTCAGCCAAGAATCATATATCCAGCAAAACTGTGTCTCAAATATGATAGTAAAATTAGGGCATTTCCAGATAAACAGAAGGTTAGGGAATTTGCAAAAACCAAACCAAAATTACAATAAATAGTAAAGGGAGTCCTCTGGTTAAAAAATCAATTAACATCAGACAACCCAAGACAAGAACACAGGACAGAGCAATGAGATATTAAACCAGATAGGGAAGTCACAAACATAAATCAAAGCTAAAACACTGAAAGTAGGAAAAAAGAGATGTCGATAAGTAAAAGATGACAACATTAAAACAAAATACAGAGACATAAAAAATGTAGAAAGATTTTTCATATGGAGAGGAAGTTGAGGTGATATAAAGAAATAAAAGACTGGTATAAACTTAGAAAAACAGGGGTAGATATTAAGGTAACTACAAAGGAAACTAACAATCCTACAGGTCAAAACCAAAAAAAAGAAAAATGTAAAGACTTAGGAAATACAAAATCAACAACAATAAAAAAGATGAAAAGAATACATAAAGAAAAATCACTGGGCACAGAAAATTAAGGGGAACAAGGAAACTGAACAACACACAGAAAAAAATATCAAAATGACAGCACTAAACTCATACCTATCAATAATTACTCTGAGAGCAACTTCCGGCAACATGGCGCTCTAAGCGGAAGCACCACGCCGTCCCTCCACAGCAAAGATTCGAAACCTAAGCCAAACAGAGAAAACAGTAATCCTGAAACCCTAAAACATCAAATGAAGAAATAAAAAACTCAGCTAAGCACCAAATGCAGTGAGAAAACTGACAGAGAATGGAGACCGAGGAGAGGTTCATGAAGAGGTCCCGCATCAGCTAACGCAGCGCAGACCCGCCATCTTGGACTCCTATCAGAGAACAGCAAATAGCAGGTACGAGAAGGCATCTTCACGGAGCTTCCAGGAGGAGACAGAACAACTGGTAATTGGTGACATACACTTTCCCACTCCCCACACTTCTTCACCCCCACTCAGCCTCCTCTGCTTCCTGCAGGCACAGTCTCTTGGCCGTGAAGCACCAGCTGCTAGGATTCCACCTGCCCGCACCAGCCGGCTCCCTAAATGCCATTTGTTGGCTGCTGGTGTTGCTTTTTTCCGCTTCTTTTGATTCCTTCCTTACCTCTCAACAACTCCCCCTCCTTTCGCTCAAATACCTGGCTCTGTGAGCCATCTTTGCTTCTTCCTAAGGGGCTGCGGAGCTCCGTTAGAGTATGGAACTGCTTTCCAGTCAGGGCTGCCATGCTGGTAGGATCCCAGGGCTTTTCTTTGTTTGTTTGTTTTGAATTGTTTGTTTGCTTTCTTTTCCTTTTCTACACCTGGGAGACCGTTCTGGCCGGGCAGTGCTACATGGATTGGGACCTACACCCTCAGCTTGCACAGACCCACAGAGGGATCCCTGAGAGCATTTCTTTTTTCATGGGATTTTTTTGTTTGTTTCTTTGGGGGCTTTCCTTGTTCTTTTTTTAAATTAGTTTTTTCTTTTCCCTTTTTGTCTTTTTTCATTACTCAGTTTCTCATCTCTCTATACCTTCCTTCTCTTCCTGTCCCCTGAATACCTGGCACTGAACACCTCTAAGCCTTCTAGCCAGGCTTTACTGCAACAACTGGGAACAACTTCTCCACACCTCATAGCCACACCGGTGGGATCCCTGGGAGCTTTGCTGTTCTTTTATCACTCTAATTTTTATTTATTCATTCTTTTCTTTTCCTATTCTTCCCCTTTTTGTTTTTCTCGATTTCATAGTCTCTCATCTCTCCACTCCAACAACAAGCTCCCGTAGCACTCTTTTTTGTTTGTATGTTTTTGGCTCCTATTCCTCTCTCCTCTCTCCCATATCCATCTTAGCTCCACACATAGCAATCTCCCCCCTCCATCCTGCCTACCTGCACCGTGTGCTTAACATCACACCACCAAGCAGAACAGGCACAGCCTACTGGAACCTAC
>NW_004443971.1:3224931-3226560 GCF_000243295.1 Trichechus manatus latirostris
CAAAAAGCAGACAAAAATGAGGAAAAAATAGACAAATTCATGGAAAAGGCAGACAAATTCATGGTAAATACAAACAAAAGAATGGAAGAATTCAGGAAAATAATGCAGCAACAAAATGCCAAAATAAATTCACAATTAGAAATTATACAAAAGCAACAATTAGAAATCCAAAAGATAAACAACAAGATTTCAGAAATGGACAGTGTCATAAAAGGGCTGAGGAGCAAATTTGAAACAGTGGAAGACAGGATCAATTGAATTGAAAACAAACACTTGGATACAACTCAGTTCGAGGAAAACTCAGAAAAAAGAACAAAGAAAAATGAAGAGACCTTGAGAATTATGTGGGATACAATCAAAAGCAAAAATTTGCAAGTACTCGGAGATCCAGAACAGGGGGAGAAAACAGAAAACACAGACAGGATCAATGAAGAACTGCTGACAGAAAACTTCCCCAATATCATGAAAGATGAAAAGCTGGCCATCAGAGAAGCTCAACGAAACCAATATAGGATAGATCACTAAAGAAAATCACCAAGGCATATCATAATAACACTTGCCAAAACCGAAGACAAACAAAGAAACCTGAGAGCAGCTAATGAAAAACAAGAAGTCACATACAGAGGAGAAACAATAAGAATAAGCTCAGATTATTTGGCAGAAACCATGCAGTCAAGAAGGCAATGGGATGACATATATAAAACCTTGAAAAAAAATTGCCAGCCAAGAATAATATATCCTGCAAAACTCTTGTTCAAATACGCTGATGAAATTAGGACATTTCCAGATAAACAGAAATTAAAGGAAAATGTAAAAGTCAAACCAAACTTACAAGAACTATTAAAGGGAGTCCTTCGATCTGAGAACAAACAACATCAGCTCACATGCTGAATCTAGGATGCAGGATCGTACCAGCCATATATCAACTAGGAAATGAACTCTCAAGGATTGTCCAAAACCAAAAGAAACACAACAGGGGATCAGAGCAGTTAATCTATAAAGGACAACAATATATGAACAATAAAAGAGGGAATAAACGGTGTAGGTATAGAAGCCTCTAATGGAGAGGAAGGCAAGGCGATAACAAGTCATAATAGACTACTTCACACTTAGAAAGAACAGGGTAAATTTCACAGTGAGCACAAAGAAAGTTAACAAATATGTTTATGTAAATAAAGAGAAAAAACATAAAGTCTCAGTAAAAACAAAACTTACAAAAACAAAAGAAATGAAAAAAAAACCCACAAACAAAAGTAACTCAGCACAGGGGAGCAAGAAGAACAACGAAAACGTCAGCACCACATAAAAAACCACTACAAAACGACAGCAATAAACTCACATCTATCAATAATTACACTGTATGTAAATGGACTCAATGCACCCATAAAGAGATGGAGAGTGACAGAATGGATTAAAAAAAACAGGAACCATCAATATGCTGTCTGAAAGAGACATACCATATAAACAAAGACATGAATTTACTAAAAATCAAAGGTTGGAAAAAATCATATGAAGCTAACAACCACCAAAAAAGATCAGGAGTGGCAATACAAATCTCAGATAAAGTATACGTTAAAACAACATCGACAATAAAAGACAAAGAAGGACACTATATAATGATTAAGGGGA
>NW_004443971.1:3232905-3253804 GCF_000243295.1 Trichechus manatus latirostris
GAAAAGGTAATTTAAAAAAACCAACAAAAAAAAGCCCTGGCCCGGATGGCTTCACTGGAGAATTCTACCAAACTTTCAGAGAAGAGTTAACACCACTAGTACTAAAGGTATTTCAGAGCATAGAAAAGGATGGAATACTCCCAAACTCATTCTATGAAGCCAGCATTACCCTGATACCAAAAGCAGGTAAAGACACCACAAAAAAAGAAAATTACAGACCGATATCCCTCATGAACATTGACGTGAAAATCTTCAACAAAATTCTAGCAAATAAAATTCAGCAATGTATTTCACCATGATCAACTAGGATTTATACCAGGTAAGGAGGGATGGTTCAACATTAGAAAAACAATCAATGTAATCCATCACACTAATAAAACAAAAGACAAGAACCACATGATCTTAACGATCAATGCGGAAAAGGCATCTGACAAAGTTCAACACCCACCCATGATAAAAACTCTCAGTAAAATAGGAATAGAAGGGAAATTCCTCGAAACAATTAAGTGCATTTAAAGCCAACAGCCAACATCATCCTAAATGGAGAGAGTCTGAAAGCATTCTCCTTGAGAATAGGAAGCAGACAAGGATGCCCTTTACCACAAACCCTTTTCAACACTGTGCTGGAGGTCATAGCCAGAGCAATTAGGCTAGAAAAAGAACTAAAGGGCATCCAAATTGGTAGGGAAGAAGTCAAAGTATCTCTATTTGCAGATGATATGATCTTATACACAGAAACCCCAAAGAGTCCACAAGAAAACTACTGGAACTAATAGAAGATTTCAGCAAAGTTTCAGGAGACAAGATAAACATACAAAAATCAGTTGGATTCCTTTACACCAACAAAGAGAATCTCAAAGAGGATATCACCAAATCAGTACCGTTTACAACAGCCCACAAGAAGATAAAATACTTAGGAATGAATCTAACCAGAGGCGTAAAAGATCTATGTAATGGAAACCAAAAGACACTACTGGAAGAAACCAAAAGAGACCTGCATTATTGGAAAAACACAGTTTCTCATGGTTAGGAAGACTCAACATTGTGAAAACATCAATTCTATCCAAAGCGATCTACAGATACAATGCAATCCTGATCCAAATTCCAATGGCATTTTTTAATGAGATGGAGAAACAAATCACCAACTTCATATGGAAAGGCAAGAGGCCCCAGGTAAGTAAAGCATTGCTAAAGAAGAACAAAGTGGGAGGCCTCACACTACATAATTTTAGAAACTATTATACTACCACTGTAGTCAAAACAGCCTAGTACTGGTACAACAACACATACATAGACCAATGGAACAGAACTGAGAATCCAGATGTAAATTCATCCACCTATGAACACCTGATAATTGACAAAGTTCCAAAGTCTGTTACTTAGGGAAAATACAGTCTCTAACAAGTGGTGCTGGCATAACTGAATAACCATCTGCAGAAAACTGAAACAAGACCCATACCTCACACCATGCACAAAAACTAACTTAAAAGGGATCAAAGAACAAAATATAAAATCAAAAAAGATAAAGATCATGGAAGACAAAATACAGACAACACCAGGAACCCTAATACAAGGCATAAATAATACAAACCATAAGTAATAATGCACAAGCACCCAAAGAGAGATTAGATAACTGGGAGCTTCTAAAAATCAAACACTTATGCTCATCAAAAGACTTCACCAAAAGAGTCAAAAGACAACCTACAGACTGGGAAAAAAATTTTGGCTACAACAAATACAATCAGTATCTAATCTCTAAAATCTATAAGATATTCAAAACCTCAAACAAGAAAAAGACAACCAAATTAAAAATGGGCAAAGGATATGAACAGGCACTTCAGGAAAGAAGACATTCAGGCAGCTAACAGACACATGATCATTAGCTATTAGAGAAATGCAAATCCTATCTACAATGAGATACCATCTCACCCCAAAAAGGCCAGCATTTATCCAAAAAAACCAAAAATTATAAATGTTGGAGAGGTTGTGGAAACACTGGAACACTTACACACTGTTGGTGGGAATGTAAAATGGTACAATCACTTTGGAAATCGATTTGGCGCTTCCCTAAAAAGCTAGAAATAGATGTACCATAAGATCCAGCTATCCCGCTCCTTAGAAGATATTCTAGAGAAATAAGATCTGTCACACGAATAGATATATGCACACCCATGTTCACTGCAGCACTGTTCACGATAGCAAAAAGATGGAAACAACCTAGGTGTCCATCAACGGACGAATAGATAAATTATGTTATATTCACACAATGGAATACTATGCAACAATAAAGAAAAATGATGAAGCTGTGAAACGTAACACGGAGGAACCTAGAGGGCATTAGACTGAGTGAATTTAGTCAGACACAGAAGGACAAATATTGTATGGGACCACTATTACAAGAACTCAAGCAGACGTTTAAACACAGAGGAAAACATACATTGATGGTTACGAGGGTGAGGAGGAAGGGTGAGAGTTACTCACTAACTAGATAGTAGACAAGAATTATCTTAGTTGAAAGGAAGCACAGCACACACGACCAGGGAAGTCAGTTCAACGAGACTAAACCAAAGCTAAGAAGTTTCCTGAATACAATCAAATACTTCGAGGGACAGAGTAGCAGGGGCGGGGGTCTGGGTACCATGCTTTCAGGGGACATCTAGGTCAATTGGGATAACAAAGTTTATTAAGAAAGTGTTCTGCATCCTACTTTGGTGAGTGGCATCTGGCGTCTTATAAGTTAGCAAGTGGCCATCTAAGATGCATCAATTGTTCCCAACCAGCTGGAGTAAAGGAGAATGAAGAACACCAGACACACAAGGAAAGTATGAGCCAAAGAGACAGAAAGGGCCAAAAAGACCATAGACCATCTACCACCCATGATCGCCCTAACGGGGAACACAATAGAGAGTCCCTGATGGAGCACGAGAAGGGTGGGATGCAGAACTCAAATTCTAGTAAAAAGACCAGACTTAATGGTCTGACTGAGACTGGAGGAATCCTAGAGAGCATGGCCCCTGGGCTCTCTGTTAACCCAGAACTAAAATAATTCCCGAAGCCAACTCTTCAAAGATTGGACTGGATTGTGGGACATAAAATGATACTCCTGAAGAGTGTGCTTCTTAGCTCAAGTAAATACATGAGACTAAATGGGCAGCTTCTGTCTGGAGGTGAGATGAGAAGGCAGAGAGTGTTAGGAGTTGGCTGAATGGACACGGGAAATCAGAGGTGAAAAGGAGGAGTGTGATGTCATAGTATAGGGAGAGCAATTAGGGTCACATAAGAATGTGTGTATAAATTTTTGTATGAGAGACTAACTTGAATTGTAAACTTTCACTTAAACTACAACAATTTAAAAACAAACCTGAATAGAAGATTTCAAACGGTGGCTTGAGAAGACAAAGTAAAGTATTATACTGAAATGTGCAAAGACCTGGAGTTAGAAAACCAAAAGGGAAGAATACGCTTGGCATTTCTCAAGCTGAAAGAACTGAAGAAAAATATTCAAGCCTTGAGCTGCAATACTGCCTTGAGTTGCAATACTGAAGGATTCTATGTGAAAAATATTGAACAACTCAGGAAGTATCAAAAGAAGGTGAAAGGAATACACAAAGTCACTGTACCAAAAAACTGGTGGACATTCAAACATTTAAAGAGTTACCATATGATCAACAACCCATGGTACTAAAGGAAGAAGTTCAAGCTGCAGTGAAGAGAATGGCAAAAAACAAGGATCAAGGAACTGAGAGAGTACTAACTGAGGTATTTCAACAAACGCATGCAGCACTGGAAGGACTCATTCGTCTTTGCCAAAAAAATCTAGAAGACGGCTTCCTGGTCAATAGACCGGAAGAGGCCCATATTTGTGCTCTTTTCAAAGAAAGGTGATTCAACAGAATGTGGAAACTACCGAACAATATGATTAATATCACATACAAGTAAAATTTTGCAAAAGATAATTCAAAAGCAGTTGCAGCAGTACACTGACAGACAGCTGCCAGAAGTTCAAGCTTGATTCAGAAGAGGATGTAGAACAAGGGATATCATTGCTGATGTCAGATGATCTTGGCTGAAAGCAGAAGAATACCAAGAAAATGTTTACCTGCGTTTTATTGACTATGCAAAGGCATTAGCAGTGTGGATCATAATAAATTACGGATAACATTGCAAAGATTGAGAATTCCAGAGCACTTAATTGTTCTCATGTAGAACCTGTGCATAGATCAGAGCAATTGTTTGGAACACAACAAGGTGATACTGCATGGTTTAAAGTCAGTACACATGTGTGTCAGGGTTGTATCCTTTCACCATACTTATTCCATCTGTATGCTGAGCAAATAATCCGAGAAGCTGGACTATATGAAGAAGCACGTGGCATCAGGATTGGTGGAAGACTCATTAACAACCTGCAACATGCAGATGTCACAGCCTTGCTTGCTTAAAGAGGACATGAAGCACTTACTGATGAAGATCAAAGACTACAGGCTTTGGTATGGATTACACCTCAACGTAAAGAAAACAAAAATCCTCACAACTGGACTAATAAGCAAAATCATCACAAACGGAGAAAAGACTGAAGTTGTCAAGGGTTTTAAATGACTACACTTTCACAAAGCTATTCTTCACTTTATTCTCTGTCTTCTTAAGGAATAGTCAAATCTCCTTCTCAGCAATACACTGGAAAAACAAAATGTGTACCAGCATCCAATCCAAGTTTCTAACAGGTATTCTCCAGTATGGTTCTTTGTGTCTCAGGGGCATATTCTTCTACCCCCAGTATTTGCTTCTCTGATCAGTCAACCTACTTGACTCATCAAGATGACATTTCATGAAGAATTAGCAGGGCCCCTTCTGTACTCATTGTCACCAATAGCAGTTGACTTGTGCAGTCCATGCCTCTAGGGTAGAATGCACCACTGGCAGTCCAACCCCACATTCCCTAATTTCTGTCTGCTTGTTTTCTTATTGTTGGAATCTCCAAACTGACGCAGAATGAGGGATGCTTATGAAGGGAGAGGAATACAACAATCGTGTTGGGACAAAATACAACGACCATGTAAGAGGGACTAGGCAGCTCATTTTTCTAGTTGGAACAGACCATGTGTTTCTGGACTGGGAGTGCAGAAAACAGAGAAGCAAAGGGGCTTCACGGCACAGTATGAATGAACCAACAGTTTCATTTTTCAGTTGAGTTCTACATGCTGTGTTAAAGAAAATTTCTCTTAGATCTGACAGCAAGTTGAATTCCAGTCCTAATTTTCAGTTCACTGTATCATTTTCAGTGTTTTCTAGGCTGTATAGAGAGCAGTTGGACGAGGCTGCATCAGCAGACAGACATCATTTGAAACTTGAAGCCCTGCCTAAACCTTTTTCACATCCTCTATTATGTATACTTCAAAAACAAACATGGTATTTTTTTTAAATTGTGCTGTAAGTGTACAGTTCAAGTTAGTTTCTCATACAAAAATTTATAAACACATTGCTCTGTGGCCCTAGATGCTTTCCCTATAATATCACAGCACACTCCTCCTTTCCACCCCGGATTTCCCATGTCCATTCAACCACCTGCTGTTCCTTTTTGCTTTCTCATCTCACCTCTGAACAGGAGCCACCAATTTAGTCACATGTATCTATTAGAGCTAATAAGCACTCTCTTCAAGAGTATCATTTTATGTGCCATAGTCCAGTCTAATCTATGGCTGAAGACTTGGATTCGGGAATGGTTTCAGTTCTGGGTTAACAGAGAGTCCAGGGGCCATGACTTCCAGGGTCCCTCCAGTCTCAGTCAGACCATTAAGTCTAATCTTTTTACTAGAATTTGAGTTCTGCACCCTACTTTTCTCCTGCTCCATCAGTGACTCTCTGTTGTGTTCCCTGTCAGGGTGGTCATTGGTGGTAGCTGGGCACCATCTAGTTCCTCTGGTCTCAGGCTGATGGAGTCTCTGGCCTATGTGGCCCTTTCTATCTCTTGAGCTAATACTTTCCTTGTGTCTTTGGTGTTCTTCATTCTCCATTGCTCGAGGTGGGTTGGGACCAACTGATGCATCTTAGATGGCCGCTCAAGAGCTTTTAAGACCCCAGATGCCATTCTCCAAAATGGGATGCAGAACGTTTTCTTAATAAACTTTCTTATGCCAATTGACCTAGATGTCCCCTGAAACCATGGACCCCAGACCCCAGCTCCTGCTACTCTGTCCCTTGAAGTGTTGGGTGGTATTGAGGAAATTCCTCAGCTTTTGGTTTCGTCCAGTTGTGCTAACTTCCCCTGTATTGTGTGCTGTCCTTCCCTTCACCTAAGATAATTCTTATCTACTATCTAGTTAGTGAATACCCCTCTCCCTCCCTCCCCACCCTCGTAACCATCAAAGAATTCTTCTGTGTTTAAACGTTTTCTTGAGTTCTTATAATAGTGGTTTTATACAATATTTGTCCGTTTGCAACTGAAAAATTTCACTCAGCATAATCCCTTCCAGATTCATCCATGTGATGACGTTTTGTGGATTCATCCTTGTTCTTTATTGTTGCCTAGTATTCCATTGTGTGAATACATGATAATTTGTTTATCCATTCGCCTGTTGATGGGCACCTAGGGAATTTCCATCTTCTTGCTATTGTGAACAGTGCTGCATTGAACATGAGTGTGCATGTATCTATTCATGTGATGGCTCTTATTTCTCTAGGATATATTCCAAGGAGCGGGATAGCTGGATCATATGGTACTTCTATTTCTAGATTTTTAAGGAAGCACCAAATCAATTCCCAAAGTGGTTGTACCATTTTATACTGCCATCAATGATGTATAAGTGTTCCAGCGTCTCCACAACCTCTCCAACATTTACTATTTTGTGTGTTTTGGATGAATGCTAGCCTTGTTGGGGTGAGATTTTATCTCCTTGTAGTTTTGATTTGCATTTCTCTAATGGCTAATGACCATCAGTATTTCCTCATGTATCCCTCAGTCACTTGAATGTCTTCTTTGGTGAAGGGCCTGCTCATATCCTTTGCCCATTTTTTAATTGAGTTGTCTTTTTCTTGTTGAAGTTTTGCAGTATCTTGTAGAATTTAGCGATCAGATGCTGAGCTTATTTGTTGTAGTCAAATTTTTTTTTCCCCAGTCTGTAGGTTGTCTTTTGACTCTTTTAGTGAAGTCTTTAGATGAGCATAATGTTTGATTTTTAGGAGCTCCCAGTTATCTAATCTCTCTTCGGGTGCCTGTGCATTGTTACTTATGGTTCGTATTGTGTTTATGCCATGTATTAGGGCTCCTGGCGTTGTCTCTATTTTTTCTTCCATGATCTTTATCGTTTCGATTTTGTATTTAGGTCTTTGATCCATTTTGAGTTAGTTTTTGTGCATGGTGTGAGGTATGGGTCTTATTTCAGTTTTTTGCTGATGGATATCCATTACGCCAGCACCACTTGTTAGAGACTGTCTTTTCCCTAATTAACAGACTTTGGGACTTTGTCAAATATCAGCTGCACATAGGTGGATGAATTTACATCTGGATTCTCAATTCTTTCTGTTGGTCTATGTATCTGTTGTTGTACCAGTACCAGGTTGTTTTGACTACCGTGGTGGTATAACAGGTTCTAAAATCAGGTAGTGTGAGCTCTCCCACTTTGTCCTTCTTTTTCAGTAATGCTTTACTTATCCAGGGCCTCTTCCCTTTCCATATAAAGTTGGTGATTTGTTTCTCCATCTCATTAAAAAAATGTCATTGGAATTTGGATGGGGATTGCATTGTATCTGTAGATTGTTTTGGGTAGAACTGACATTTTCACAATGTTGAGTCTTCCTATCCATGAGCAAGGTATGTTTTTACACTTAAGTAGGTCTCTTGTGGTTTCTTTCAGTAGTGTCTTGTAGTTTTCTTTTAATAGGCCTTTTATGTCTCTGGTTAGATTGAGTCTAAGTATTTTATTCTCTTGGGAGCTATTGTAAATGGTATTGATTTGGTAATTTCCTGTTCAAAGTTCTCTTTGTTGGTGTAGAGGAATCCAAGTGATTTTTGTATGTTTATCTTGTATCCTGATACTTTGCTGAAATCTTGTTAGTTCCAGTAGTTTTCTTGTTGATTCTTCAGGGTTTTCTGTGTATAAGAACATATTATCTGCAAACAGAGATACATGGACCTCTTCCTTACCAATTTGGATGCCCTTTACTTCTTTTTCTAGCCTAACTGCTCTGGCTATGACCTCCAGCACAATGCTGAATAAGTGTGGTATTAAAGGGCATCCTTGTCTGGTTCCTGTTCTCAAGGGGAATGCTTTCAGACTCTCTCCATTTAGGGTGATGCTGGCGGTTGGCTTTGTGTAAATGCCCTTAATTATGTCGAGGAATTTCCCTTCTATTACTATTTTGTTGAGAGTTTTTATCATGAATGGTTGTTGGACTTTGTCAAATGCCTTTTCTGCATTGATTGATAAGATCATGTGGTTCTTGTCTCGTTTTATTAATATGATGGATTACACTGATTGTTTTTCTAATGTTGAGTCATCCCTGCATACCTGATATGAATCTCACTTGGTCATGGTGAATTATTTTCTTGATATGTTGTTGAATTCTACTGGCTAGAATTTTGCTGAAGATTTTTACGTCTATGTTCATGAGATTTATTGGCCCGTAATCTTCTTTTTTTGTGGTGTCTTTACCTGGCTTCATAGAATGAGTTTGGGAGTATTCCATCCTTTTCTATGCTCTGAAATACCTTTAGTAGTAGTGGTGTTAACTCTTCTCTGAAAGTTTGGTAGAACGCTCCAGTGAAAACTTCAAGGCCAGGGCTTGTTTTTTGTTGTGATATTTTTAATTACCTTTTCAATCTCTTCTTTTGTTGTAGGTTTATTTAGTTGTTCTACCTCTATTTGTGTTAGTTTAGGCAGGTAGTGAGTTTCTAGAAATGTCTCCATTTCCTCTAGGTTTTCAAATTTGTTATAGTACAATTTTTCATAGTATTCTAATTATTTTAATTTCAGTTGGATCTGTTGTGGTATTGCCCATCTCATATCTTATTCAGGTTATTTGCTTCCTCTCCCGTTTTTCTTTTGTCAGTTTGGCCAATGGTTTATCGATTTTGTTGATCATTTCAAAGAACCATCTTTTGGTCTTGGTAACTCTTCCAATCGTTTTTCTATTTCATTTAATTCTGCTCTAATTTTTATTATTTGCTTTCTTCTGGCTCCTGAGGGCTTCTTTTGCTGCTCTCTTTCTACTCATTCAAGTTGTAGGGTTAATGTTTTGATTTTGGCACTTTCTTCTTTTTGGATGTGTGTATTTATTGCTAAAAATTGACTTCTGAGCACTGCTTTTGCTGTGTCCCAAAAGTTCTTGTAGGATATGTTTCCATTCTCATTTTATTCTGTGAATTTCTTTATTCCGTCCTTAATTTCTTCCATAACCCAGTACTTTTTGAGCAAGGTGTTGTTCATGTCCATGTGTTTTATTTTTTTTTTTTTCCTTTCTTTTTTGTTATTGATTTCTACTTTATGGCTTTATGGTCAGAAAAGATGCTTTGTAATATTTCGATGTTTTGGATTTTGTTAAGGCTTACTTTATGGCCTAATATGTGGTCTAATCTGGAGAATGTTCCATGTACGTTGGAAAAGAAAGTATACTTGTCTGCTGTTGGGTGGAGTGTTCTGTATATGTCTATGAGGTCAAGTAGGCTGATTGTGGCATTTACATCTTCCGTGTCTTTCCTGAGCTTTTTTTTGGATGTTCTGACCTTCACTGAAAGTAGTGTGTTGAAGTCTCCTACTACTATTGTGGAGCTGTCTATCTCTCTTTTCAATGCTGTTACAGTTTATGTATTTTGGAGCCGTTATCGGGGGCATAAATAATTATTACGGTTATGTTCTCCTGGTTTATTGACCCTTTAATCATTATATTGTGTCCTTCCTTGTCCTTTGTGGTGGATTTTACTTTAAAGTCTATTTTGTATGAGATTAATATTGCCACTCCTGCTCTTTTTTGAGTGCTGTTTGCTTGACATATTTTTTTCCATCCTGTGATTTGTAGTTACTTACTGTCTTTATGTCTACGGTGTGTCTCTTGTAGGCAGAATACAGAAGGATTCTGTTTTTTTATCCATTCTGTTACTCTCTGTCTCTTTACTGGTCAATTTAGTCCATTTATATTCAGCATAATTATTGATAGCTATGGGTTTCATGCAGTCATTTTGTTGTCTTTTTGTGTGTGTTGTTGACAGTTTCTTTGTTCCACTTAATTTTCTGTGCTGAGTTGTTTTTCTTTATGTATTTTCTTTTCATCTTTTTCATTGTTGTTGATTTTGTATTTGCTGAGTCTTTATATGTTTTTCTTGTTTTTTATTTTGCTCTGTAGGATTGTTAGTTTCCTTTGTAGTTAGCTTAGTATTTTCCCCTGTTCTTCTAAGTTTATACCAATCTTTTATTTCTTTATATCACCTTGACTTCCTCTCCATATGAAAGATCTATGACTACATTTTTGGTCCCTCTTTTTTGTTTTAATGTTGTCATCTTTTCATATTGATGTCTCTGTTTACCTATTTTCAGTGTTTTAGCTTTCATTTATTTTTGTGACTTCCCTATCTGGCTTGATATCTGGTTGCTCTTTCCCGTGTTCTAGTCTTGCGTTGTTATATGATGTTATTGATTTTCTAACCAGAGGACTCCATTTAGTATTTACTGTAATTTTGGTTTGGTTTTGCCCAATTCCCTAAACTTCTGTTTATCTGGAAATGCCCTAATTTTGCCATTATATTTGAGAGACAGTTTTGCTGGATATGGAATTCTTGGCTGGCAGTTTTTTTTTCCCCTTCAAGGCTTTATATATGTCATCCCATTGCCTTCTTGCCTGCATGGTTTCTGCTGAGTAGTCCGAGCTCAGACTTATTTACTCTCCTTTGTAGATAGATGACTTTTTGTTTATCCCTAGCTGCTCTTAAAATTCTCTCTTTTCTTTGGTTTTGGCAAATTTGATTACAGTATGTCTTGGTGACTTTCTTTTGGGATCTACCTTTCATAGTTTCAATAAGCATCTTGGATAGATATCTTGTCATTTTTCACAATATCAGGGAAGTTTTCTGCCAATAAATCTTCAACTATTCTCTCTGTATTTTCTGTTATCTGCCCCACACACCTCAGTTCTGGTACTCCAATCACTCGTAGGTTATTCCTCTTGATACAGTCCCACATAATTCTTAGTGTTTCTTCATTTTTTTAAAAATTCTTTTATCTGATTTTTCCTCAAATAAGTTGGTCAAGTGCTTTATCTTCAGTCTCACTAATTCTGACTTCCATTTCCTCAGTTCTGCTTCTATGACTTTCTATTGAGTTGTCTAATTCTGAAATTTTATTGTTAGTCTTCTGTATTTGTTTGCTGTGTCTCTATGGATTCTTGCAGCCAGTTAAATTTGTCATTATGCTCTTCTATAATCTTCATAAGTTCCTCTGTTGCTTTGTCTGTATGTTCCTTTGCTTGTTCTGCGTTTTACGTATCTCCTTCCTGATCTATTGAAGAGTTCTGTATATTAATCTTTTGTATTCTACCTCTGGTAATTCCAAAATTTCTTGATAGTTTGTTTTGGGAGCTTGCTGAATCCATCATGGTCTGCTTGTTTACATGATTTCATACTGACTCTTGTCTCCAAGCCATCACTAAGTTATTATATTCATTTTATGTTTGCTTACTGTGTCCTAGCTTCTTGTTTTGTTTTGATATGCCCAAATAGGCTGGTCGTGTGAGCTAGTTTGATTACTGGTGCCTTTGAAGCGCTAATGTCCTATCACCAGGTGGTCAGATCTGTTACTAGGTATGTGAGCCCAGGTGACTGTTTACTTTTCTTGTATGAATTCAGCTCAGGGGTCCAGGTGGTCAGTCACCAAGTGTGTGGTGCAGGCTCTCACCTACCATGCTAGACAGGCAGGAGTGATTGGAGTAGGCACAGGTGTCTGACTGCATTGCTGAGCAATGCAGTGGGCTGATGGCTCCCCAAGTGTCTGGGAGGAAAGCGTGTCCCTGTTCCCTAGAGTGTGTAGGTGGGTAGGTTTTGCACCTGGACTATGGGCACTCAATGCTGTTGGCTGTAAGGACTGGGAGGCACCACTTATTCTTGGGCCCCTGTTGCAGGTGGCTAAGTGACTTGGGTGGAGCCACCAGTCCTCAGGCCCCTGATGTGGGTGAGGACCCTGCTTAATGGGCAGAGTGGTGACAAATGTCACAAACCTACCATTGCACCATATAGCTGATACAGTTGAAGTTAGGCTTCAGGTATATACCCTGTTGCATTGGGTTAATGAGAGTCTAGGCTGTTGAATGAGCCCACACAAGTCTCTGCAGGGGTGAAAAGCATTCAAAGTCCATGGACCCCTTATGCCTGTGCCTAGGCAAAGGAGCTGTGCCTGCCCTGAGTTCCTGGCTTAGGGGAGCCGGCAGATTATTTTTTCCTGTTTGTTAATTTGTTCCCTCTCCAAGGCTGGGTGAATGGCTCAGGGCATGTGACAGGACCTACATCTGGCCCAGGGGATGCAGTTGTCGCTGAAGCCAGCTCAGAACCCAGTGCAGAGCAGGGAGGAGGCAGGTAAACGGAAGAGAGGTTCTTTCCAAACGGGGTATTTTTTGATTCGCACGGTGGGTTAAACACATGTACTTATCTTTTGCCGATTGAGCATCGCTTTTTACTGGTTCTGGAGGCTTGAGTACACTGTGCTGCTTGGACTCTCCTGATGTGGAAAACGCATCCTGAACGCCACTGCTTGCCTCACCGTGCACACCAGCCAATCCAGCCTGCAGGGTGCCAGTTCCTGCCGGGTCAAGTCTGGCAACTATTCACTGCTTCTAAACCATCTCTCCCTCCCCCTGCCACTGAGTCTGATTCCTCAACTTTGCCTTTGATGATCAGGGCTCCTACATTGTCATATATAATTGATTCACTTGTTTTTTCAGGTCTTTGTTGTAAGAGGGACCACAGGAAGCCTCTGACTCATCACCCGTCTTGGCCCTGCCTCTATCATGGTTTTTCTTATATCAGTGGTTCTTAACCAAGGGCAATCCCCCCACCCATCCACCCATGGGACATTTGGCACTGGCTAGAGACATTTTGGATTGTCACAACTGGGGAGTGCTACTGGCATCTAGGAGCCCTGGTGGCACAGTGGTTAAGAGTTACAGCTGTTAACCAACAGGTTGGCAGTTCGAATCCACCAGCTACTCCTTGGAAACCCTATGGAGTGTTCTACTCTGTCCTATAGGGTCGCTATGAGTCGGAATTGACTCAGCGGCAATGGGTTTGGTTTGGTTTTGGTTACTGGCATTTAATGGGTGGAAGCCGGGAATGCTGTTAAACTTCCTACAATGCAGGTGATAGCCCTTCACAACGAAGAATTATCTAGTCCAAAATGTTAACAGTGTTGAGGTAGAGAAACCTTGCTTTATAGCAAAGGTCCAAGTAAAGCAGAAGCCCCATAGGGGAATTATTAGACAGGTGTCTTTGCTACTCTCCTAATCATATATATTAGCATCATATTCATTATTTGAATGTCCCAGGTACATTAACTTTCTGTTGGTTAGCATATATGAATCCTTCTCCAGCTCAAATGAAAAAGGACAGCTTTTCCTCCACTATATCTGGGTTCTCCAGAGAAAAAGAATATATACATACATGTACATACATACATACATATATTCTTTATATATATGAGTATATATATACATGTATGTATGCATGTATGTATACACACATACATATATATAATTCTTTTTCTCTAGAGAAGCTGGATACAGTGGGGGGGCTGTCCTTTCTCATATATATATGGAACCTTGGTGGTGCAATGGTTAAACACTCAGCTGCTAACTTGAAGGTTGGCAGTTGCAACCCACCAGCTACTCCACAGGAGAAAAGACCTCATGATCTTCTCTCATAAAAACTGCAGCCTAGGAAACCTTATGGGGCAGTTCTACTCTGTCCTATAGAGTCACTATGAGTCAGAATCAACCTGACGGCAATGGGTTTATGTGTGTGTGTGTGTGTGTATGTATCTATATATAGAGAAAGAGAGATTAAGACTCCTTTATTTTAAAGAGTTGGCTCATGCAATTGTGGGGGCTGGCAAGTTGGATATCTGTACGGCAGTCCATCAGGATAGACACTCAGGCAAGAGTTGATGCAACAGCCTTGAGTTTGAAATCCATAGGACAGGCCATCAGGCTGAAAATTCAACCATGATTTCTATATTACAGCCCTGAGGCAGAGTTACTTCTTCTCCTGGAAACCTCAGTTTTTGCTCTTAAAACATTCACCTGATTAGATGAGGCTCACCCACAAAACCGAGGGCACTCTCCTTTACTTAGAATCAACCGATAGCAAATGTTAATCTCATCTACAAAGTACCTTCACAGCAACATCTAGCCCAGTGTTTGAACAAACAAATGGGTGTCTTAGCCTAGCCAAGCTGACACATAAAATTAACCATCACAATCACTAACAAGGAGATGCTGAAAAGCCCCCAGTCCACCAGCAGTAATACGGTGCTGAACCCAGCCTAATCCTACTGTTATTGTTGCTGTTTGCTGTTATTGAGTTGATTCTAACTCATGGTGACCTCATGTGTGTCAGAGTAGAACTGCTCCATAGGGTTTTCAAGGCTGTGACCTTTTGGAAGCAGATCGCCAGGCCTGTCTTCCAAAGCAACTCTGGGTCAGTTCAAACCATTCAGCTCAGAGTCGAGCACTTAAACGTTTGCACCACCCAGGACATCTACGTGGATGGACCACACATGAAAACAGCGAGATGTCCCAGTAAGAAACTATAGAGAACTAAAGACGTTCCTTTTTTTTTTAATTTTATTTATTTTGTTGTTGAGAATATACACAGCAAAACACATACCACTTCAACAGTTTCTACATGTGCAATTCAGTGACATTGATTATATTCTTCAAGTTGTGCAACCATTCTCATCCTCCTTTTCTGAGTTGTTCCTCCCCCATTAACATAGACTCACTGACATCTGAGGTTCCTATCTTTCTAGTTGCTGTTGTTAATTTGATCCCATATAGATAGTTCTTAAAAAACCATAATGCTCAAGGTAGACATTTTTTACTAGTTAAGCTAAACTACTGTTTTGTTTTAAGGGGACTCACAGGGTATTTTTGGCTTAAGGTTTAAGGATTGTCTCAGGGCAATAGTTTCAGGGGTTCTTCCAGCCTCTGTGGCTCCAGAAAATCTGGAATCCATGATAGTTTGAAATTCTGGTCTACATTTCCCCCCTTTTGATCAAGATTCTTCTATAGAATCTTTGATCAAAATGTTCAGTAATGGTAGCTAGGCACCATCTAGTTCTTCTGTTCTCATGGGAAAGAAGGTAGTTGTTCATGGAGGCAGTTAGCCACACATTGCCTATTCTCCTATTCCTGACTCTCTATCTTCCTCTGTTGCTCCAGGCAAATAGAGACCAACTGTGCCTTGGATGGCCGCTTGCAAATTTTTAACACCCAGGCTCTATGCAACAAACTAGGAGGTAGAAGAGAAGCAATAAACATGAAATTAGGCCAATTAACTGGATGTCCCATGTAACTATAACCCTAAACCTCCAAACCAGGGAGCAAAATCCCAGGAGGTTTTTGGCTGTACATAACCAGCCTCAGCAGCTACTCTTTTTTTTCTTCTTTTGTCTTTGTCATTGTTGTAAATACATCTATCACAAAGCTTTTGCCAATTCAACTTTTTGTAGGTATAAAACTTATTAAAAGCAATTACAATAATCAGCTATGCAAGGGACATTCTTTTTGATCAAAGAGAGTGTTGAAAGATCACCAAAAAGATGCTCTGAAACTCATCCTCAAAATACTGGGACTAACTGTGACTCACCAGAAAACAACAGGAGTCAGAGACTCTGGAGTGGGCGGGTGGGGGATAGTGAGAGCCTATGTGCTGAAATGAGCTAAGTTTACACAAATGTTCTAGAACACTCACATAGTTATTTATATATTTATAGCTGTGGCTTCAATGAGTAGGTACTTACAAAGGCTCTAAAAGTATTTTTCCAATTAAAAAGAAGAAAACATTTTAAAAAGGAATTCCACCACATCAGGAGTGTCAAACAACTTGGTCATTAGGACACTGGTATACATACACCCTAAGTCCCTCTGGAGAGCTCTCTGAGTTAGGGAGCTGTCTGAGAGCTGTGTAATTTCCAGGATAAAGGATAAGCACTCCCAAGATACTCGCCAGGCTCTGTAATTCAGAACCCAGGGGGGTCATGTTACTGATTATGATGCTTTTAGCATGTTTGCATGCTTTCTGTTGTTGCTGTTGTTGGTTTTCCTTGGAATATTGTTTATATTACTTGTTTTCTGTGTGAGGGAAAAAGTGTTGTTGTTTTTGGCCCTTGGAAATATATTCACAGGTATGCTATACACAAAAGATTCTCTGTCACTGGAAAAAAAAAATTTTTTCAATCAAACTTTTGCTGTATTTCCTAAGCAGATATAGCATAAGGAGGGGCACAAAAACTCGTCAAGAGAGTTCCTCAAAGTAGCTCTGTGATGGTTAAGATATGTGTTAACTTGGCTAGACCATGATTCTCAGTGGTTTTGCAGATATTAACATATCTCCATTTTGTGATCTGATGTGAGCAACCAATCAGCTGAATACCACCAAGTCGATTGGCATTTCCTCTCCTACTATTCTCCCTCCCCCAATTACAAGGCTTCCCCCAGCCAATCTCCACAGAATCATCGACTTTGAAAGACAGACTATTTTTTTAAAATATCTATTATGCTTCTTTTACATCCTTAAAAACAAGACATAATTTTTTTTTTTCCACCTTGGAAAATAGCAAGAAGAGAGTGCCCTGTTTCCCAGCCCTCTGTGCCTACAGTATTACAACACAGTGGGTTAGAGCAACAAGCTAATAACCAACTTTACAATACTTTAATATGAGGCTGAGTCCTTCCATATATCTCGCCTGACCTAATCCTCATAAAACCCTGTGACTTAGGCACCTCCTTCAATTTGACAGATGAGGAAACTGGAGAGCGGCACTGGCACGTTCACAGGGCCAGGTGGCAGAGGGGCTGACATCAGGTCTTACAACCCCAGTGCTCCATCTACCACCCCAGATGCAAAGTCAACCAACCTCTTATCAAGGGATGACTTCCAAGATTTTGCCTATGGAAAGGAAAGAGAGATTAATCCAATCCAGAGAGTTCTTGTAGATGGTCAGAAAGGTAGACATAGGAGGCACCATTCTGTGAGTATTTTAGCACTGATATGATCAGTAAGTCTAAACAACAACAACAAAAACCCATTGCCTTCAAGTAAATTCTGATTCACAGCAACCCCATAGGACACAGTAGGAAAGCCCCATGAAGTTTCCAAGGCTGTTATCTTTACAGAAGCAGACTGCTACATCTTTCTCCCACAGAGAGGCTGGTGGGCTCAAACCACTGACCTTTCAGTTAGCAGCAGAGAACTTAACCACTGCACCACAAGGGCTCCTCTTCAGTAAGTGTATACCCCCATGTATCTGGGCTTTCTCTGGGATGTCTATGATTGCTTCTATGCACAGGAGGATCTGTGTGAGTTGTCAGGGGAAAGGGAAGAATTGTTTTCCAAAAAGAATATATAAAGAAAATAAATAAAATACAATGAAACCCTATGAAAAATATCTGTCTCTTTACTCCATGTGGTGTGAATACATCATCCCATGCCCTCAGGTAACTAAAGTATAACACAAGTGCACACCTCCACCAGGCTCCCAGTGCACTGACAGTGTGAAGTCTGAAAGGAAAAGCACTGGGCTTCACATGAGCCCTCAGAACCAGGAAGGAGTCACACACCACTCTGGGACCACAGGTGCCTCCTCAGCCGTACCAAGAAGAGTACCTAGGAGAACATTCAGCAAATAAAGGCATAATGAGCCCAGTGCTGCGGCAGCCCAGCACATGGGGAAAGATGTTCTTCCACTTTATCCACAGCCTGACATTCACAATTCCCCCCACTGAGTCTATGGGATTGACAGACAGCAACAGGTTTCTCATCCTCCTTCTCCCCCAGCCTCTTCCCCCAATTCCACCTTCCACAGTGATGTTGGAAGCCAGGGAACGTTCTCCATCATAACACCATGCCAAACAGCCAGGTGCCAACACAGACTCATTTAAGTTACATGTTTTTTTGCTCTGGGAGTCAGGGTTGAGTTCTCAGAAATTTAACAAAGTTTGTTGTTGTTACCTGCTGTTGAGTCAACTCCGACTCAAGGCAACCCTATGTACCACAGAACAAAACATTGCCTGGTCCTGCATCATCCTCACAATCACCAGCATGTTTGAGTCTACTGTGGACATTGTGTCAATCTATCTCATTGAGAGCCGTCTCCCTCGCCCTCACTGGCCCTCTACTTCACCAAATATGACGTCCTCCTCTAGCGATTGATTCCTCCTGAAGATGTATCCAAAGCAAGAGAGTCAGACAATATTCTGTTGTGATCCATGAGGTTTTCATTGGTTAATTTTTGGAACTAGAGCACCAGGTCTTTCTTCCTAGCCTGTGGTAGTCTTAGTCTTGAAACCTGTCCACCATGGATGACCCTGCTCGTAGTTGAAACACCAGTAGCATAGCTTCCAGCATCATAGCAACATGCAAGCTGCCACAGTATGACAAACTTACAGACAGGTGGTGGTAACAAAGTTTAGTGAAACCTAATTACCAAACTCTTGATTTCCATGTTAGAGTATATCAAAACTGTAAGAAATACCTAAACCTCATTTTATTCAACACCTTCACTGGGAAGACTATAGAATCTTTTAAAGATCCTCAATTTAAATCTGAAGTAGTGATGGAATAGCTGGATTTTTTTTTTTTTTTTTTTTACCCTTGAAAACATACCTGTAGGTCCAGTATACACACCCAGTGAAAAAGAACTGCCACTCATCTGCCTGCCCCAGCAAGATGTATCAGGAACAGGATGGCAAAGCTCTTAGCAGACAGAAAGCTGTAGGTTGTCTATCAATCTCAGAGGAAATTACAAACATATTTAAACATAGGAAACACCATCTCCAGCCATAAGCCAGAGTGCCCTCCAATACTGATATTATTGTTTCAATCACCCCCACTTCTCTGGAGTTGACCGTAACCAAAGATGCTGGTTGGTAGCACCTGCACTGCTGAAACAGCAAAGCTACCAACAAGAGAGGACAGCTTCTCTTTGCCATTCACCTCCATCTGGCCCAACTATCCTTCCTAGTTGTCTTAGTCACCTAGTGCTGCTATAACAGAAATACCACAAGTGGATAACTTTAACAAAGAGAAACTTATTCTCTCACAGTCTAGTAGGCCAGAAGTCCGAATTCAGGGCATCAGCTCCAGGGAAAGGCTTTCTCTGTCAGCTCTGGAGGAAGGCCCGTGTCATCAATCGTCCCTTCATCTGGGAGCTTCTCTGCGCAGGAACCTCAGGTCCAAAGGACACGCTCTGCTCCCATCACTTCTCCTCAGCACCCTCCTGCCTTTCAATTAACTACCTCTGTAGGGGGCTTTTTCTGGCATCTTTATTCATTCCCATGTTCCTCACTTTTTATTTAATACACTTTATTACAGGAACAGCATTATCATTAACTGCCTCTGTGGGGCTTGTTCTGGCATCTTTCTTCCCTCCCATGTTCCTCACTTTTTATTTAAAACAACACTTTATTACAGGAACAGCACACAGATCATTAGCTTCTAGTTTTCTTGTGCCACAAGTGGAATTAAAGGAAGATTTAAAAGGAATACGGTGATAGGGCGGTCACTTCAAAGGTGATGAGTGCAGCAGGCAGGGACAAAAGAGACTTGGTAGTTCACCCCAGGTGATTCTCTTGGTAATTCTCCCCTCTCGTTGCCATTAAGAGATCCAAAAAAACCAAACACCAAACCCGTTGCCTTCGAGTAGGTTTCGACTCATAGCTACCCTATAGGACAGAGCAGAACTGCCCCCTAGGGTTTCCAAGGAGCAGCTGGTAGATTCGAACTGCTGACATTTTTATTTTTTATTTTTTGGTTAACAGAGGAGCTCTTAACCTCTGTGCCACCAAAGCCCCATTAAGAGCTCAGTGGTGCCTATTAAGGGCCACAAAGACACAGACTTTAGACTTACCTCAGGTGGGAACAGCTTTCCTAATAAGCTCATTCACTTTACACCACTATTAATAAATATTTACTTAGAACTTCTGGCAAAATGGCGCTCTAGGCAGAAGCACCATGCCGACCCTCCACCACAGAAAAGAGCCGAGAAACTAAGCAGAATAGAGAAAACAACAATCCTGAAACCCTAACACATCAAATGAAGAGATAAAAAACTCAGCCAAGCACCAAATGGAGTGACAAAACTGACAGAGAACGGAGAGCGAGGAGAGATTCATGCAGAGGGCCCCTACCAGCTAACGCAGTGCGGATCCGCCATCTTGGACTCCTATCGGAGACCAGCAAACAGGGGGTATGAGAAAGCAGTTTCATTGAGCTTCCAGCGGGAGACTACACAACCGGTGATTTGCGATATACGCTTTCCCACCCCCCACCCTTCTTAAACCCCAGTCAGCCTCCTCTGCTTCCCGCGGTCAAAATTTCTTGTCTGGGAAACACTGCTTGCTAAGATTCCACACACCCGAACGGGCGGGCTCTCTGAGTGCCATTTGTTGGCTGCTGGTGTTGCTTTTTACTGCTTCTTTTGATTTCTTCCTTACCTCTCACCAGCTCCCCCTCCTTTCGCTCAAATACCTGGCTCCATGCGCCATCTTTGCTTCTTCCTGAGGGGCTGCAGAGCTCCGGTAATTTGTGATATATGCTTTCCCACTTCCTACCCTTCTTCACCCACACTTGGCCCCCTCTACTTCCCGTGAACACAGTCTCTTGTCCGAGAAACACCAGCCGCTTGGATTCCACCAGCCCGCGCTAGCT
>NW_004443971.1:3261206-3289421 GCF_000243295.1 Trichechus manatus latirostris
AAAAAAAAAAAGGTTGAGAAGTTAGAGGGCTGACATGTTGTGGGGTTGTTAACCAATGTCATAAAACAATATGTGTACTACTGTTTCATGAGAAACCATTTGTTCTGTAAGCCTTTACCTGAAGTATAATAAAAAAAAAAAAAAAGGAAAAAAAATTATCCACTTAGACGAATAGGAGTTGACTTCTATTTTAGATTTGCAAAATAAAAAATTTAAAATCCTAGGTAACAAATCAGGTATTTTGCTTGAGTTATCACCTCTGTGTGTGTGTCTAAAAATCTATACATAATGGCTTTTTCTTTCTTTCTCAGGGGACCCTGCATGTGCTTTAGCTGTTTTTAAGCTGCCAGATGGGACACAGACACTAGTTATCTTCCTGATACTGTCTGGCTCCCACTCCCAGAACAAATGTTCACACGCTTCTTAATGTCTGTTTTCAGAACAGCCCAGGAGCCTGAGCAGGCCTCGCCTGTTCTGACAGGATACAGGAAAGAGAATGGCTTAAACCCCAGGTCTCTTCCTGCTTCTCAGGGCAAATCCTCCAGCCTGAATTGATCCTTCATTGGACCACCTGTCTTCTTAAAGACAAGGCAGGCTCTTTTGAACATTCCAGGCATCACAGATCCAAGACATGCTTCAAATAATGGTGGACAGACTTGTTCATCAATACCCGTAAGTGCTACAATTAACTAGTAAATGTGGAGATGACGTTGTGGTACCCCCCCCCCCAAAAAAAAGAACTATACCTGTGATTCATAAAAATCAAATCTCCAACTTATTTAGCCCAAACAACACTTTTAGTCTGCAGTGGGCCTATGAATGAGTTTTATGAATGAATGAGTCAGTCAGGCACAGGGCGTCCTCAGGAGAAAGCCAAAAGCAGGTAGTATCAGTTTTGCTCGTTACAAAATTCAGTGAACCATCAACTCACAGCAGTGGTTTCATTATCAAAATCTGCTGCCCTCTGCCAACCCAAAGACACCTCAGACCCTGAGAGACTCCCAGGACCAACTTACAGAAGAGCAAAACACGCTACAAGAAGTGAACAGCTGTCCCATTCTACCTTCTCTCTGATCAGAACATAATAATGCTTCCAAAGGGCACACGCGGTTTGATATAAATGTAAGCATTTGTACAAGTTCAGTGGGTACTATAGTGAGTACCATTCTATAAGCATATCTATAAGATAAAAGGAATTTATCGTTTGAGCACATATTAACTCCAGAGATCTTCTCAGAGAGCTTTAGGGCACAGTGCCTTTTTATATTTGCCTAAGAAACATCCATGGCACGATCCCACACTTTGAATTTCTACAGGCGTGACAGGTATCAAGACAACACTCTCCTTAGGAAAAAAGAATTGGTTCTGACCAACTCACTCATGATCTTTAGAATAAATATGTAAAGTGTTGGTAAAGAAAATTTGTTTTGGTATTTGGAGGAAAAAAAAGAAGCTAGATCCCTATTTGAAATATATATTTAAAATTAATTAAATACTTAAATATAAAAAATACAGAAAATAAAGGTGAACTTTTTTTCTGATTTTTAAATGTATAAGCATAAGATCAATGAAAAAATTGCAAAAGGAAAATTAAAATTTAATCTCTCAGAGAAAAATGGAAGAGGGATGGCTTAGGTGCTTCCAGGTCTTCTTGGAAAAAATTGTAATGATTTATCCCAGGAATACAAGGGAGTTTCTACACAAGAAAATCAATCAGTGTGACATACCACATTAACAGAACAAAGGAAAAGAATCCCATGATTATCTCAACTGATGCTGAAAACGCATTTGACAAAATCCAAGAGCCTTTCACAATAATAACACTCAGCATGCTAAGATTAGAAGGGAAATTTCTTAACATGATAAAGGGCATTTATAAAAAACAGCTAACATCATACTTCATAGGGAAAGAGAGAGTTTTCCCCCAAACATTAGGAAAGAGATAAGGGCTGAGCTGGGTAGAGCTCCCTCCTTGCCCTGATGGGGGGCCTGGATAAGGGGGGTAGGCAGAATAATGGCCCCAGAGTCTGTGTGTCTGTGCAAGCTTGGTACTGAGTTTCTGTCTGGGGTGAGGAAAAGCTTGTGGAAATAGACAGTGGTGATGGCTGCGTAACACGGTGAATATGATTAACGCCACCAGATTTACACTTAAAACTGGTTAAAATGGCAAATTATGTGACGTATATTTTACCACAATAATTAACAAAGAAAAGGTCATGATGGTATCCTGTATCACTGAAACTATTCCCCAACCTGAGAAACCTGGAGGGGTGCAGACAGGCACAATCTTAAAAGACAGTGGGGCAACTACAACTCTGGGTAAAATGAAAAACGCCTCAATCAGCAAAAATCAAAACAAAGATGACTAATCTTTTATACTGGTTTGCTAAACTTAAACCAAACAAACTAAATGTAAACATGCCATCCTATTACCTATAGTGAAACAGAGCAGTTTTATTCTATAATCTATTTTTCTAGGTTGGTTATTATTATTAGCATCACATTAAGAACTGCAGCCAATAGGGGAAGTGTGATTACTACTTCCTGAAAGTCTTTCCTTTGATTTCTACAAAATGCAGAAGGATTGTGCTCACTGAATTTTCCCACCATCACTGTTAAACACCAGTACCAAAACCGCTCATATTTCACTAAACGTGACAGCTCCTTCCTGCCCCAAAGCTCCATGAAACACTTCAGCAACTTAAAAAGAAGCATGTCTCTACTTGCTGTTCGCTAGACTAAGATCACAGATAGGGCTCTGGCTTTGTGGAAATTTAGGTCATTCAAGAGAAATCCACGTTACTTCCATCGATGTAAAAGATCCAACTGATTAATTCCAAGCAGGCTGAGTTTCTTTCACACCAAACCCAAAGCATTCAATACAGCTGACAAACCCCAGTGTGCATTCAGAGCTTGCTGGGCAGATCTACGCCAATTTCTTCCACGTTTTTTCTTTATAAAGGGAAATGTCTCCTTTCCTTGGCCATCGAAGAGTGACAAGCATTCCTTAAGCACCAGTCCCCTCACTCTCCCAGCCCTCTAAGGTTTTCTCCAGCGATATATTTACAGGAAAACACAATTGCTCTGGGGCTGCCAAGGGCTACTCACTACCTTCACATCCTGGCTTCGCTGGCAGTCTTAATCTGCTTCTCTCTGTCCAAGTGCAACTGCTTTCTCTAAGCGTAAGGGGACACGTAAGACCTTCTGGTAGCTAAATACAAAAGTTCCTCCCATTAAAAAAAAAAAATCCCCACTCCACCCATCCTCTCTATCAGCAGCCCTGTCTTTCTTTCCCCCCACAGCTTTACTTTTTAAAAGGAATTGCTGTTCCTTCACCTGCCACTCCGTATCGCCACCCTCTTCAACCTGGCTTCAGGGCCATAGTTCCACTGAAACAGTTCTAACAAAGATCCTTCCCAGCCAATAAAAAGGGAAAAACCCAAACCCGTTGCCCTCAAGTCAATTCCAACTCACATCGACCCATAGGACAGAGTAGAACTGCCCCATAGGGTTTCCAAGGCTGTAAATCTTTACAGACGCAGACTGCCACATCTTTCTCCAGCAGAGCAGACAGTAAGTTCAAACCTCTGAACTTTTGGTTAGCAGCCGAGCGCTTAACCACAGCACCACCAAGGATCCTTTCTTACAAAGGTACCCAGTGATAAATAGTGTTCAGTCATCATCGTGCTTGATCTCCCAAGCTGAGAGCAGAAAGGACCATACTTCCTAAGTGGAGCTGCAAATAATATAGGAGTGAGACACCTACTCTGTCCAGGATTCCTAGGAGATGGAGAACTGACTCTGCTCCCAGCAACCACCCCCACGTCCCATGCTCCCTATTCCCCCAATTTGGGAAGAGGAAAGAGGAAGGGATTCTTCGTAGTCTTTAAATTGTTGGCTTAGTAGGGAGTGCTGTCATGGGGTGGGGGGTAAAAAGAGACCTACTCACAGAGACTGGGTGCTTGTAGGAAGGGGAAACCGAGCTGTCATTTCTCAACTGGATAAGCAATAAACACCAGAGTAGGGGAAAGGAAAGCTGCAAAGAGATGGCAGGGCAGAGGGAAGCCTTAATTCCCCTGCCCCCAGTTCCGCTGGGTTCACAAAACACTGATGACGGTGACTGGTTACCAGGACCCATCCAAAAGGGTCTCCTGCCAGGCTCTTACAGAAGAGCCACCTGGCCACTCCCTCTCCCTCCTCCCCACCCAGCACAGGAGAGATGGCTGGATCCCAGAAGAAGGAAATGGAGGATGGGGTGAGAGGCAGACCAGTACTTCTCCCCACTTCAACCCTCTCAAACCACAAGCCTGAAAGTGTCTGGAAAGCAGTGAAAACAGCCAAGATGCCATTAAAGGATCCATTACCTAATGGGAAGGAAATTTTTACTCAGACAGTTTGGAAAAATAATTAGACGGAAGTACCACTGCTTCATTTTCCCCAGCATTCTTAAGGTATAATTGACATATTAGGAAAAAAAAAAAAAATCAAACCTGTTGTAGTCAAGTTTCTTCTGACTCATGGCGGCCTCTTGCTTTACAGAGTAGAACTGCTCCATAGGGTTTTCTTGGCTGTAATATTTACAAAAGCAGATCACCAGACCTTTCTTCCATGGCACCACTGGGTAGAGTCAAACCGCCAATTTGTAGCTTAGTAGTTGAGTGCAAACCATTTGCGGCACCCAGAGACCAAATGACGTACAATAAACTGTATATATTTAAAATATACATTTTGATATATTTAGACATATATATCCACCCTGAAACTCACACCAGAAATCAAAATAATGAAGATACTATCACCTACAAATGTGTCCTCATGCACCCTGTTAATGAATCCCTCCTGCCACTCCACATCCCCCAACATTTCCAGGAAGCTGCTGGTCTGCTTCCTGCCACTATAAAGGAGCTTTCATTTTCTGGACTTTTATATAAATGGAATTATATAGTATGTATTCTTTTTGTCCAGTTTCTTTCACTCAGCAAAATTATTTTGAGATTCATCCATATCAACAGATCATTCCTCCTTTTAATCACTGAGTAATATTCCATTGCATGGATATAACACAATTTGTTTATCCATTCCACCTACTGATGGATATGTGGTTCATGTCCAGTTTTGGGTTATTAAAAATAAAGCTGTTATGTACATTCATATACAAGTCTATATATGGACATATGCTTCCATTTCTCTTAGATAAATATCTAGGAGTGAAATGGCTATGTCATGTGGGAGTGTAGGTTAACTTTTTTCAAAAACTGCTTAATTGTTTTCTAAAGTGGTTGTACCATTTTATATTCCCACCAGCAGTGTATGAGGACTCCAGTTGGTCCACATCCTTGGCAACATTTGGTACAGTCAGTCTTTTTAATTTTAGCCTATCTAGTGGTATGTACTGGAATCTCATGGGGTTTTAACTTGCATTTCTCTAACGACTAATAATGTTGTGCATGTTTTTTGTATGGTTATTTGCCATCTGTATATCTTCTTTGGTAGAGTGGCAGCTCAAATCTTTTGCCCACTACAATTTTAATGGATTGTTTGTTTTCTTATTATTGAATTTGTAAGAGTTCCTTATATATTTTGGATACAACAACTTTATGAGATATGTAATTTGCAAATATTTTATTACAGCATGTAACTTGTCTTTTCATTCTCTTTGCAGGGTCTTTTGAAAAACAAAAGTTCTTAATTTTGATTTTAAAAAGTTCTATTTATCATTTTTGAATCATGTTTTTGGTGTCATATTTAGAAATCTTTGCTTAATTTAAAGTCACAAAATTTTCTCCTATGTTTTCTTCTACCAGTTTCAGGGTTTTTTTTCCTCCTATGATCACTTCTACAGCTTTAGGTTTACATGTAACTAAACTCTATGATCCATTTTGAGTTAACTTTTATATATGGTATGAGGCTCCCTCAAGGATCTTTTTTTTTTTTGGAAACGTATACTAATTGTTCTAGCACCATTTCTTGAAAAGACTATCTTTCCTCCACTTAACTGCCTCTGTACCTTTGCCAAAACTCAACTGACCATATATGCATGGGTCTATTTCTGAACTCTTCGTTCTGTTCCATTGATCCATTTGTCTCTGTCTACCCCAATACCACATTGTTCTGATTACTGAACTTTATCATCAGACTTAAAATCAGGTCAAACAAATCCTCCAACTTTGTTGTTATTCAAATTTGTTTATGTTATTCTTGACCCTTGTGTTGTCATAAATAATTTAAAATAAGCCTGTCATTTTCTTACCAAAAAGAGAAAAAAGCCAGTTGAGATTTTGATTTTTGACAACTGGTGTATTTCTAGTTCAGAAGGTACTATGTACATTCATGTACAAGTTGAATCCATTAACTAATTTGGGGAGAATTAGCATCTTAACAATATTGAGTCTTTCAACTTATGAACACAGGCTATCTCTCCATTTATTTTGGTCTTCCTTAATTTTTCTCAATGTTTTATAACTTTCAGTGTATAGGTCCTGTACATTTTTGTCAGATTCATTATTAAATACTTTATAAACTTTGATGCTATCACAAAGGGTATTTCTAAATTTCAGTTTCTAATTTATTCTTGCTAATATACAAAGATACAATTAAATTTTGCATATTGATCATGTATCCTGCAAATCTGTTATTCTCACTTAACAGTTCCAGTAGCTTTTATGTAAATTCCATAGCACTTTCAACACAGGTGATCATGTTACTCTCAAATAGTTTTACTTCTTCCATTCCAACCTTGATGTCTTTCTAATATGGATGTCCCTTTTTTTCCTTACTGTACTGGCTAGAACTTCCAGTACAACGTTGAATAGATATGGCGAGAACAGACATCCTTGCCTTGTCCCTGATCTTAGAGAGAAAGCACTTAGTCTTTCATCTTAGATTTGAAGTTAGCTATAGGTTTTTCATAGATGCCCTTTATCAGGTTGAGAATGTTGCTTTCTGTTTCTAGTTAGCTGAGAGTTTTTGATCAGAAATGGATGTTGAATTTTGACAAATGCCATTTCTGCAATGACTGAGATAATCCTATGATTTTATTTTTTAGCCTGTAAATATGGTGAATTAAACTGACTGGTTTTCAAATGTTTAACCAACCTTGCCTTCCTGGGATAAACACACTTATTTGTGATGTATTATTGATTTTATATATTGTAGTAGGTTTCAATTTGCTAAAAATGTGTTTAAAATTTTTGCATTGGTGTTCATAATGGATATTGGTCTGCAGTTTTATTTCCTTGTAATGTCTTTTAGTATAAAGGTGATATTGGCCATTTATAATCACGTGATTAATAAAATGTTTGATTTTAAACCTACCATCTTATCTTCTTTGTTGGATTATTAGCTATACTTATTTATCTTTTTTTAAGTGGTTGTTTTGGGGTTTATAGCATACACTTTTAATTTATCAGTCTACCTTCAGTTAATGTTATACCACTTCAAGTATATTATAAAATCCTTAAAAGAGTACATATACTTCCATTTCTCCCTCCTAGTCTTAGTGCTATTATTGTCATATATTTTACTTCTATGTATGTAATAAACCACACATCATTTTTTTTAGTTTTAAACAATTATTATTTAAAGATATTTTAAAAATAAGAATCTTTTTATATTTACTCACATGTTTACTATCCGATGTTCTTCATTTCTCTACGTAGATCCACAATTCCACCTGACGTTTTCATCCTGCTTGAAGGACTTCCTTTAACATTTCTTGTAGTACAGGTCTGCTGGTTGTGATTTCTTTCCGCTTGTATGTCTGCAAATATCTTTATTTCATTTTTTCTGGGTAAAGAATTCTAGGTTGATAGTTTTTTGTTTTTTTTTTTTCCTAAAATAGTTGTTCCACTATCTCCATCGTTTGCACTGAGAAGTCTGCTGTCATTCTTCTCTTTCTTCTCCTATATATAATGTTGTCATTCTTATCTTTGTTCCCCTATATATAATGTGCTTTTATTCTCTGGCTGCTTTTAAGATTTCCTCTGTATCACTCATTCTCCACAAACTGAATATAATGTGGTTTTCTTCATGTTTTTTTGGACTTGGAGCTAGTTGAGTGTCCTAGTCATCTAGTGCTGCTATAACAGAAATACCACAAGTGGATGGTTTTAATAAAGAGAAGTTTATTTCCTCACAGTCAAAGTAGGCTAAAAGTCCAAATTCAGGGCGTCAGCTCCAGGGGAAGGCTTTTTCTCTCTGTCGGCCTTCTTCTCTTCAGTGTTCCCCCGGACTAGAAGCTTCTCTGCACAGGGATCCCGGTCCAAAGGATGTGGTCTGCTCCCAGCACTGCTTTCTTGATGGTATGAGGTCCCCAGTTTTCTGCTTGCTTCCCTTTCCTTTTATCTCTTACAAGAGATAAAAGGTGGTCCAGGCCACACCCCAGGGAAACTCCTTTTACACTGTATCAGGGATGTGACCTGAGTAAGGGAGGTGTTACAATTCCACTCTAATTCTCTTTAACATAAAATTAGAATCACAAAATGGAGGACAAACACACAATTCTGGGAATCATGGCCTAGCCAAATTGTTACATACATTTTTGGGGGGACACAGTTCAATCCATGACATTGAGCTTCTTGGATCTATAGGATATACTGCTTATCAAAGATGGAAAATTGTTAGCCTTTATTTCTTTAAATGTTTTTTTCTTTCTCCCTTCTCTTTCCTCTCCTTCATAAATTCCAATTATATTACAATATTAGACCACTTGAAGTTGTTCCACAGGGCACTGATATTTTCTTTGTTTTCTCCCCGTCTTTGCCTTCTCTGTATTTTATTTTGTATAGTTTCTATTCCTATGTGTTCAAGTTGATTAATCTTTTCTTAATCCAAGTTTACTGGTTGTTAATCCCATCCAGTGTATTTTCATTTCAGATATTATTGTTTTTATTTCTAGATGCTTGATTTGGTTCTTTGTTATATCTTGTGCGTATCTACATAAATTGCTCAATCTTTTATATATCTTCTTGAACATATGGGGCTATTATAATAAATCTTCTAAAGTTCTTGCCTACTAATTCTATCATTTATCACTTCTGGGTCAGTTTCCATTGATCAATTTTTGTCCTCTCATTTTCTTGTTTATTTGCAAGCCAGGCAATTTTTTATTGGGTTCCAGACATTGTGAATTTTACCTTGTTGATTGCTGAAGATTTTTGTATTCCCATAAATTTCTTCAGCTTTTTTTTCCTGAACACAGTTACATTACTTTGAAACAGTCTGATCCTTTCAAGGTTTACTTTTAAGCTTTGTTAGCTGGGACCAGTGTAGTCTTCAGGCTAGGGTTAATTTTCCCCATTAATGAGCCAGTACTCTTCTGAACACTCTACCTGTTGTCGTCATGCTCTCTGATGTAAACACAAAGTATTCCAGTCCCATGTAAACTGTGAGGATTATTCTCTTTCCTCCTTTTGGGTGGTTCTTTACCCAGCCTCAGGTAGCTTCACCAGATGCATGTGGTCTTAGTTATCTAGTGCTGCTATAACAGAAATACCACAAGTGGATATCTTTAACAAATAGAGATTTATTCTCTGTCGAGGAGGCTAGAAGTCCGAATTCAGGACAAAGGCTTTCTCTCTGTGTCAGTTCTAGAGAAAGGTCCTTGTCATTGATCTTCCCTTGATCTAGGAGCTTCTCAGTGCAGGGACCCTGGGTCCAAAAGACCTACTCTGCTCCCACCACTTCTTTCTTGGTGGTATGAGGTCCCTCTCCTCTCTGCTCAATTCTCTCTTTTGTATCTCAAAAGAGATTAACTTAAGATATAACCTAATCCTGTAGATTGTGCCCTATGTCATTAACATAACTGCCTCCGATTCTGCCTCATTAACGTCATAGAGGTTAGGATTTAGAACACATAGGATAAACACATTAGATTACAAAATGGAGGACAACCACACAATACTGGGAATCATGGCCTAGCCAAGTCAATACACATTATGGGGAACACATTCAACCCATAACGTTCCACCCTTTGGACCCCCAAAATTCATGTCCTTGTCACATGTAAAACATATTGACCCCGTCATATCATCCCAAAAGTTTTAAATCAATTCTAAGTCCAAAATCTCATCTTCTGCAAAATTCCTCTTCATCTGTGAAATCTAGAGTATAAGTTTTCTCCTTCCAAAGTACAATGGTGAAACAGGCACAAAGTACACATTTCCATTACAAATGGGAGAAATTGGGGGAAAGAAGGGATAACAGGTACCAAGCAAGTCAGCAGAGCACATTACATTAGCTTTCAAAGCTTCAAAATAATTCTCTGTTGTCTGAAACCATTTAGGCAGTGGCCCTGCCCTCTAGACTCTGGGCGTTGGCCACACTCTCCTGATTCTGGGTGGAGGCTCCTGGGCCCTGGGCTTCAGCTCTGCCTTCCAGGCCCACTAAACGGCAACTCTGCTCCCTTGCATTTGGGCGGTCCCATTCTTCTAGTACATCTGAGTGGCAACTCCACCCTCTTGGCCCTGGCAGCCCCATTCTTCTGTACTTTGGCCATGGCAGCCCCACCCCCTCATCTTGGGCAGCGAATCTGGCTCCATTCCACAGGCACTCATGAAAGGTAACCCCACATACTGAATCCTCCTGGTGAGGATCTGACTCTTTGAAACCTAGGAGACTGTGGCCACCCTTTGAGACCCCAGAAAGCCACAGATCCACCCTTTGAGACCCCAGAGGTTGTGGCCCTGCCCTTTGAGACCGAGGAAGCTCTGCTTCCTATGCTCCTTGTCTCTTCAGCTTCTGCTTCCTGATTCCTTGGCCTCTCGGCCCCTTGGGACCTTGGGCTGGCCTGGTGTCTGCCCTGCACCCGCAAGTATCCCAAAGTTCATTAGCTCCACCAATAAGTGCCTGGAGATACCCCCACTCCACCAGTAAACAACAGCCGGAAGGCACTCAGCTCTAGCTAGGTGGGTCAGCAAGATTAGCTCCACCTGTAAGTGCCCAGAGGCACCCTACTCTGCCAGAAAGCCTGTGCAAAGGACTCAGCTTTCTTATTCTGTGGGTTGGCTCTAGTGCTGTCTCATGCCGATCTCCTGGTTCTGCTGCTGCTGTTTCTCTGCTGCTGCTTCTTACCGTCTGCACCGCCTCCGATGTTACAGCTCTCTTTACTTCCTTCTAAGCCCTCACCAGAATTGTCTTTGATGTCCATAATTCCATCAACAGTCCTTTCAAAGCAACCTAGGATTTTACTGTTAGGTACTTTAAAACTCTCCCAGCTTCTACCTATTCACAATTTCAAAACTGCTTCCACATTTTAGGTATCTGTCAGAGTAGTACCCCACTCTCCTGGTATCAAATTTTGTCTCAGTTATCTAGTGCTGCTATAACAGAAATACCATAAGTGGATATCTTTAACAATCAGAAATTTATTCTCTCACAGTCTAGGAGGCTAGAAGTCCAAATTCAGGGTGCCAACTCCAGGGGAAGGCTTTCTCTCTTTGTTGGTTCTGGAGGAAGGTCCTTGTCATCATTCTTCCCTTGGTCTAGGAGATTCTCAGCACAGAGACCCCAGGTCCAAAGGACACACTCTGCTCCCATCACTTCTTTCTTGGTGGTGCGAGGTCCCTCTCTCTCTGCTTGCTTCTCTCTTTTATGTCTCAAAAGAGATTGACACAAGATACAACCCAATCCTGTAGATTTACTCCGTCATTAACATAACTACCTCTAATTCTGTCTCATTAACATCATAAAACCAAAAAAAAAAAAAAGAAAAACCTGTTGCCACTGAGTCAATTCCGACTCATAGTGACCCTGCAGGACAGAGTAGAACTGCCCCATACGGCTTCCAAGGAGCACCTGGTGGATTCCAACTGCCGACCTTTTGATTAGCAGCTCTTAATCACTATGCCACCAGGGTTTCCGTTACATCATAGAGGTTAGGATTTACAACACATAGGATAAATACATCAGATCACAAAATGGAGGACAACCACACAATACTGGGAACTATGGCCGAGTCAAGTTGATACACATTTTTGGGGGACACAATTCAATCCATAACACGTGTACTGATCAGTACTCAGCTGAATATTCAAAGGGGGACCCTCTGCAGATCTCCAGAGCTCTCTTTCCAGGAGCTCTCTCCTCTGTTGTACTCGTCCCTGTGAACTCTACCTTAACCTCCCAACTCTCTCCTCAACTAAGGAGACTGACGGATTCTACCTGCACTCCCCCTGCCTGTACGATACCTGGAAAATTCTGTCCAGGCAGTAAGCTCTGCAATCATTGTTTGTTTTCTTTCTCTCATGGATCATTGTGCTTTGTTTCCTAGTGCCCAGTGCTTGAAAATCATTGTTTCTATATTTTCTCCAGTTTTTGTTTCAGGCACAAGGGTAAATCCAGTTCCTGTTACTCCATCTTGGTTTAGAGTGAAGCCTCCCATCTCATATTGGAATGAACCAGATAAAAAAATATTCTTATAGCATTCTATTCCTCTCCTTCAAAAGCACATATCATACTTTTAATTTTACAGGTACAGTTATAATTATTTAAATCATACCTCTTTTCCTTAGTAGACTGTAAGTTAAACAAAATCTACGATCACATCTATTTTTGCTAACAATGATATTTCCAGGCACATCCAAGTAAATGGCACACAGTGAGCTTAATAATTATCTGTTGAATAAACAATTCTTCTTAATCTTCACCTTTCCTGTCCTTTCTGCATCATTTCATTCATTCACTCATTCTTCTACTTCTACCACAAATGTTAGTTGAAGGTTGATTGCATACAAGTCTTTGAATTTAATCAAAGAAAGATGATTAAGATATGATTCTTGTCCTCAAGAAACTTAGTAGCGGAAATAAGAAAAGTACAAAACTTGAATTCACTGCAAGGAATTATTTGATCAATACCACTGAAGTAGCACAAAATACCAAAGACTTCCACTCAAAACAATCCAAACTATTCCCTGAGGTATACAGCTTTTTCTAATCAGTTTAGACATGAAATTACTATGCCTGCCTTTCCTAGGACCTCTGGTATTTTACTCCTCTGACTAAAATGCATTTACCCATGTGTCAATTCAAAGGTAGTGGTTTACACTGTGTGCTGTGCTGGAGAAATTCAGGACAATTCATATTTCCTGGGTCTGAGGTAAGCCCAGGAGATTTCAATGTGCAGCTATGGATGAGGCCCCAGAGGAGAGGACAAGGTATGCATGGCCTCTCTTAGAACATCACCATAAGCAATCTGGCAAACAAGAAATGCTGTTGGTTTAGGACAAAGGTGATCTACATTCCCCCTCAGAGAGCATCTTACCAACAGGAAGATGGCCATGCACTATGGAGAACAGAACCACCACACACTTACCCAAAACCACATCTGACCTACAGGCTCTTTTTATTAGCTGACTTTATTTCTCTAGCTTAAATGTTAGGTATTAGACAGAAATAATTGGCATTTAGAGTCACATATTTGCAGAAAGCAAATCACATTACATGATTTCTAGTTTTCTTGTAATCTTTAGCTTACAGTCTTTGGCAACTATTATTATTTCCCTGATTCATTTCTGACAGGCCATTTTAATGATCATTTTTCACCATTGTTAAAGTAATATATTCTCAATGTAAAAAAAAAAAAAAATTACTACCCTGACAGGGATCACAACAGAAAGTTCTGGACAGAACAGGAGAAAAATGTAGAACAGAATTCAAACTCACAAAAATGACCAGACTTACTGGTCTGACAGAGACTGGAGGAACCTCTAAGACTATGGTTCCCAGACACTCTGCTAATCCAGAACTGAAACCACTCCCAAAGCCCACTTTTCAGACAAAGATTAGACAGACCGATAAAACAAACAACACACAGGAGGAGCATGCTTCTTAGCTCAATCAAATATATAAGAGCCAATGGGCAACTCCTGCCCAAATGCAAGACAAGAAGGCAGGAAGGGGATGAATGGACACAGGGAAACCAGGGTGGAAAGGGGGAGCATGCTGTCACTTTGAGGGGACTGCAACCAATGTCACAAAACAATAAGTGTATAAATTTTTGAATGAGAAATTAAGAAAACAAAAAAAAAAGGGTATCAGAAAAAAATTAGAAAATACAGTAAAGTATGATATCCATACCAACATGTTAATATTCTGGTATATTTCTAGTTAATCTGTTTGACTTAAGAGCTATTTGAAATTAATATGTCCCACAGGCCAACTCTGGTAAAATCACCAATAAACGAAGATACAAACTGCCACCTATAATCTCGTTCAATTATGAACAAGCTGTATCTTCAGGGCTGCAAAACAACCAGTAGATTCAGCTTAGACATAATAAACCCAACGCAGAGAAAATGAGTTAAGCGAGCTGTTTAATGTCTGAATACAAGCCGGCACTCTTCACTTTTCAATTAGTTATTCCAGCAGGCTAGTAGTTGGAACTGAGTTTTTCCAAGCTCTTGGGTAACCATCACTTCAGATATAAATGCCTTTAAATAAAGATCTCCTTGATTAAAAAGGATAATCTCACGTGTGATTCTGGGAGGCACAAAAAACATAGTGTTAGGATGTTTTCTTAACAAGTATATAATTGTCATTATTTATCAAAGATGTTATTTTCCATTTCAGTCTTCCATGATAGAGATGCTATTCAATGATATCTAAAATAAAAATTACTGGCTTACCGAATTAGGAAATTATGCAGTCCAACATCAAAATACCTGTTCAAAGGAGACACAAACAAGCATATCAATAAAAGCTGTTTAAAGCAATGGTTGACTTGAAGCACAATTTACAAAATTTTCATTCATAGCACGGTGAATAAATGGATTACCCTCTGACAGGGGTTCTCAAAATGTGGCCTCAGGATCAGGAGTAGCAGCAGCATTGCCTGGGAACTTGGAAAGGCAAATTATCAGGCCCCACTTCAGACCTGCAGAAGCAGAAATTCTGAGGGTGGGGCCCAACAATTAGCTTTAACAAGACTTCCAGGTGATTGGAAGGCAGAACCACTGCCCTATAGCAAAAGGAACTCAGCCAAGTTTTCTCTGTCTAGAAATAAGTGTTCAGTGGATTTCCCAGGTGCCTTCCACTTTTCCAATAGTTGAATCCTTTTATGTCACCTCAGATGTTCATTTACTTGAAAATAAATGTTTTAAAAGCACAAAACCACCTGATTAAAAAGAAAAGTGTGTGTGGGGGGGTTCAGGTCTGGTCTTCCAAGCCCCTCCCAGCTCTCCCACCTGGGGCCTTTCGCCCTGGTACCAGGAGAGACCAACCTGGCTCCATATCTGGGTCTGTCCCAGCTCCAAGGGAGAAGAGCAACAGTTCAACGCACGAGCCGGTGAGAAGGTCGTATGCTGAAGCCTCAGACCAGGCGCTAGATAGGCCCTGGGCAATGGCAGACCGTTTAATTCACAGCCTTTCCCTGCCACCACCAAACTGGCTTAGCCCATATTAACAGCACTGCCTCGGTTTCCTTAATTAGCATGATTGTTTCCCCTGAACCTCAGACCACTTGCTTGGGGCCCCTCAGGCTTTTTAGCCAGTGTCCCTCTCTCCTTTGGGTCTCACTGTAAGTGAAAAGACTGCGTGTCGAGAACCACGTGTCTGCTTCCACCAAGCAGAACCACTACTGTTAACACACTGTGGTTGTTGTGTCCCACCCACAAGACTGGCCTTCTGGGTTAGCAATCTGATGAGAAAGTCTGAGTTAACTCTATCCCTTCAGACAATGAGCAACGGACACAGGAATTCACCCTAGAATGCAGGTGAGCACGATCTGGCCACCAGGCTGGGAGGTCTTCATCCCACCTGCCCTGTTCCTGATCAGCATCTTGGTGCCCCATACCAATTACACGTCAGGACACACAGGTGTAAGGCCAGCTCCACCTGTAGCCTAAATGTACATAAGTGAGGGAGTGTGACACATGATGGGTTTCTCCTCATCCAGCTGGGATTGGTTGTGGAGGGAATTCAGGGATGGGGCAAGTTGGGGGCTTTAAGCAGGCAAGCTTGTTAGGACAGACAATAGTGTAAAGAGCTGGCAATCACTTAGAAACTGAAATGGAATACCCCAAAAACCAAACCCACTGCCATAGTCAATCTGACTCAGAGCAACCCTATAGGACACAGTAAAACTGCCCCATGGGGTTTCAAAGGCTGTAAATCTTTACGAAATCAAACTGCTATATCTTTCTCCCACAGAGAGGCTGTTGGGTTCAAACCACTGACCTTTTGGTTAACAGCCAAGTGCTTTAACCACTGAACAGCCAGGGCTCCTTAAAGTGGAATACATAAGGTCAAAGGTGGAATTTGCATCAGAAAACGCGACAGGGAAAAAGTAAGGAGAGGCAAACAAAGCTTCCTCACTGGTACAGATGTCTTCAGTCAACATTTGCTACATTATTCTTTGCTATATTATTTTATCTGTGTTGACACTCATTCGTTCTTTCAACAGCTGTTTTATCAGTGCCTCTGTGTTCCAGGCACTGATCTAGGGGAAGCCTGCCTCTCATGGAGCTCACATTCTACTTGGAAGAGGTAAACAGCACATAAGCACGTAAACAAGACAACATCGGGCAGTAGAGAATGCAAACAAGGTGATATAGGACAGAGTGACTGGCCACATTGAGGGCTCAGGAAAAGTCTCACCGGGGAGGTAACATTTGGGTTGAGATCTGAATGGTCAGAAAGGGCCAGCCATGCAAAGACTAGAGGAAGAGTAGTTCAGAGGGCAGGACATCTGTGCAAAATCCTGAAGTTGGGAAGGAATGTGGCAAAATGGAGGAGCAGAAAGACCAGCAAGGCTGGAGCATGGTGGGCTATGATGGTTAAGGTTGTGTGTCAACTTGGCTGGGCCATGACTCTCAGTGGTTTGGCAGTTATGCTGTAATCTGTCAGTCGTAAAATGATGTAATCACTTCCGTGATGAGATCTGATATAAAGTGATCACCTTCATGATGGGATCTGCTGAGTAGCCGATCAGTTGAAAGAAGTTTCCTTGGAGGTATGGCCTGTGTCCAATATAGGTGGACGTTCTGGCAAGGTGCCTAGGCTTTTGCTCACTCTGGATCCTGCAGTTGGCTCCTGTTCATGTGACCTCTGGTTCTTGGGACTTGAGCTAGCAGCTCACCTGCCGATCTTGGGATGTGTCAGCCTCCGTAGTCTGTGAGCCAGAGGCCTGTTGTCTGACCTGCCGATCTTGGGTTCGCCAGTCCCTGCAGCTATGTGGGTTCAGGAGAAGCCTTGAGCCTGACCCACAGACTTGGGACTTTCCAGCCTGTACAACTGCATGAGCCATTTCCTTGATTTTATATATATACATACATACATACATATATACATATATATATATAGACACTTCACTGGTGTTGCCTTTCTAGAGAATCCAGGCTAAGACAGTGCGTGAGTGGGGACTGGCACAAGCTGAGGTAGGAGAGGGAGAAAGGGATCAGATCTCAAAGGACTGTGCATGACAAGTCATTTGGATTTTATTTTATGTTGACAGAAAGTATTAGAGGGTCTTCAACAGGGAAGTGGTATTTTTCTTTAATTTGCTTAAATTTCGTTCACTTTTTTTGATGGGCAGAGTGATATGTTTTGACTTATGTATAAAAAGATCACTCTGCGTGCCCTGAAGACAATGGATGGTAAGAGAAGGAGCAGGGAGACCAGTCAAGAAGCCATTGAAGTCCAGGTGAGATACAGTGGTAGCTTTGCCCAGGATGGTAATACTAAAAACGAGAGAAGACAGACAGAGCTGGATTCAGATATGATTTTGTGGTAGGGTCAAGAAAGCTTATTGATCGGTGAAAGGAAGGACAATACAGGTCAAGTCAGCACACTGGACCAAAGCAAAAGCAAAGAAGTTTCCTGGATACATCCAAACACTTTGAGGGACCAAGTAGCTGGGACTGGGGCCTGGGGACCATAGTTTTGGGGGACATCTAGGTCAATTGGCAAAACTAAGTTTATAAAGAAAATGTTCTACATTCCACTTTGGTGAGTAGCATCTGGGGTCTTAAAAGCTTCTAAGCGGCCATCTAAGATACATCTATTGGTCCCATCCCACTCAGAGCAAAGGAGAATGAAGAAAACCAAAGACACAAGGACAATACTGGCCCAAAGGACTAAAGAACCAAATAAACCAGAGACTTTACTAGCCTGAGACCTGAAGAACTAGATGGTGCCCGACTACCACCAGTAACCGCCCTGACAGGGAACACAACAGAGAGTCCCAAACAGAGCAGGAGAAAAATGTAGAACAGAATTAAAATTCACGTAAAAATATCAGACTTAATGGTCTGAGAAAGACTGGAGGAACCCCTGAAACTATGGCCGCAGACACTCTGTTAACCTAGTGTTTCTGAAGACCACTCTTTAGAGAAAGATTAGACAGGACTATAAAACAAAAAATAATACACGTGAGGAACATGCTTCTTAGTTCAATCAGATATACGAAACCAAATGGGTAGCTTCTGTCTAAATGCAGGATGAGAAGGCAGGAAGGGACAGGAACGGGATGAATGGACACAGGGAACCCAGGGTGGAAAGGGGAAGGGTGCTATCACATTGTGGGGACTGCAACTAATGTCACAAAACAATACATCTATAAATTGTCAAAATTAACTTGAGCTGTAAACTTTCACCTAAAGCACAATAAAAAAAAAAAAAGCGTGTTTGAAGGACTCATGCAGGTGTGTGAGGAGAAGTGGGGCAAATAAGGGAAGGAAGGAATACCCTGCATAATACCTATGAGAGTCTCCTATCACTCAATTTGAAACCAAGCAACCTAAAGGCTTCAATCAGGTCTTCAACTTCCCACAAAACCTCCAGTGATGCCTGGTGACTCACATCTAGATTGAAGGAGTGACAGTGGTTCTGTGACTGACTTCCTTTTAGCTTGAAAATGGGTCACCCACTAGAAGAATTGTAAATCATGGCTATGACTTGTTAAAACAATGTTCATCTAATTCATCATTCACCATACCATCATTCTCTTTAGACCAAGCCATGGTCCTTGGGAATAATGTGGTGGTCAGTTCATTCTTTTGCACTGCCCCACGGAGTGGATGGCCAACCACAGCCCCCTCCATTTTCCTCCTCCACCTATTTGTCACATGTGGTCTATCTACTGGACACTAACCTTTAGCACCCTGCCTGTTGAGTGTTTAAAAACTAAAAATATTTAAAATCACGTTCAATTAATAAAACAGCAACCCTCTGAAAGGGAAAATTTGTCATGCCATATTTGGCTAATGGCAAGGAAATTATCCATTATTAGAGCATACCCTGAGATAATTCCATTGAAAAGCACAGTTTGGGGCTTTAAAAATACTTCTCAATGACATTTTTGTGTAGTTACCCAATGCATAATAAAGCACTGATTCTTCAGTAGTGTAAGTCTCACCTTCTATGTGGGAGACCCAGGTTTGATTCCTAGCCAACACACCTTATGTGCAGCTACCACTCGTCTTGTCAGTGGAGGCTTGTGTGTTGCTATGATGCTGTACAAGTTTCAGTGCAGCTTCCAGACTAAAATGGAATAGGAGAAAAGGCCTGGCAATCTACTTCCAAAAATCAGCCAATGAAAACCCTATGGATAGCAATGGTCTGATCTGCAACTGATCATGGGATGGTGGTGATCTGCAACTGATCATGGGGTTGGTGCAGGACCGGGCAGCATTTCATTCTGTTGTGCATGGGGTCACCATGAGCTGCAGGCTGGCTCGATGGCTGCTAACAACCCCAGTACATGAAAGTTTCAACCCAGGGTGTTAGTTTGACTAAGAACTATTATTCTAGTTCCAAATGTGTATCAAAAAACAGGCTTTTTTTTTTTTTTTTAAACCACATCTAAGTATAAGAACCTTCACAAGAACAACAGAGACTCATGAAGTATAGGTAAAAATACAAGCATGTTTATTATTTTTATAACTTCACATTTACTGAAAAGAAAGAACTGTTCTATTACAGGAAATCTAGGATATCCAATGTCTGCACCTGTGCAGTGTCTGTCACATACTAGTGCTCATTAGCTTTTTGCTGAGTGAGCAGGTCAAGCAGGCTTAGAAGGGGAGATGATGGGAGGTGTCTTGAAGGTGTGGCCAGCAGAGTATTATGACATGAATTATTGCACTATGGTTTACTTAAACAGCATTAGGCAATAAAGCAATACTGGGGATAATATTCCAGCAAGCTTTAAATGCCCCTTATCTTCCTTGGTTTATGTGGGAAAGAAAGGCGGGGCTTTTAAGAGGGGAGTAAAAATTAAGTTATTCATTATGCAGATGATGTAGAGCACACATAGAGAGTGGAGACGGGGGAGTGTTAACAATAATAATAGTCAACACCTGTATAGTGCTTAATATGTGCCAGGCCCTCTTCTAAGCTACACACACACATACACACACACACTTAAACACACTCACATATATTCAACCTTTGCAGTAATTCTCTAAGTACTACTATTATCCCCACTTTGCAGAGCAGGAAACAAGAGACATGGAGAAGTGACTTTTCCATGGTCACACAGCTAATTAGGGGTTAAGCCAGGATTTGAACCGAGGTAGTCTCCAACAGCTGCAAGATCCTCGGTGAAACGGGGTCCTTCTTTACCCAGTGGAGAGAGGCAATATCAACAGACGCAACAGCAATGGACCAGACCAGGTGTGTTCTTGGCCTGTTGCTTCGGGATATCTCACAGAAACAAACACTGGACCATCTCTACATATGGAGGTGCCTAGGTATAATGCTGACTTTTATTGAGAATAATGAAGTGTTAATGGAAGGGGCTGCCCACTAGTCTTTTATAAACATATAGCTAAATACGTAAATCACACATCAAGGGCAAATGAGGTTTATCTCAGGAATGCAAAGATGGTTTGATATTAGGAAATCCATTAATATAATTCATAATAATAAAAGAACTAAGGAGAAAAATCATTTGATCTTTACCATAGATTCCAAAAAGGCATCTGACAAAATCCAACATCTATTCATGTTAAAATAACACTTAAAATTTTAGTAATTGATGGATTCATCCTTAGCATAATACGTATGCACTTTATCCCCCAAACCAGTAATACTTAAAGGGAAAACATTAGAGGCTTTCCTACTAAAGTCAGGAGCAATGTAAGGATGCCCACTGTCTCCACTACTATTTAACTCGCTGTTGGAAGTGTCAGCCAATACAACTAAAGATGATAAAGTCATTAGAGGTATAAGAATGGGAAATGAAGATTTAAACTTTCTCAATTTGCAAATGATATTATACATACAGAAAACCCCAAAGAACCAATGGGACAATTATGAAAGACAAAAGAAAATATTAATAATGTAGGTTAAATATAAACATAAAAATTAACATCAATATACAACTTCAAACCAGTCAGGAAGATCCTCTTTATGATAGAAAAAGAAATGCTGAAATATCTAGGCATACACTTAACAAAAAAAGTCCACATTCATATAAGAAAACTATAAAACACACAAAAAAGACACAAAAAATAGGCTTGAAGTAATAAAAAATACATAAAATGTTTGGGAATAGAAAGACTCAGTAACATAAAAAGTCTGTTTCTTTGAGTTAATTTATAAATTTAATGCGATCCCAGTAAAAATACCATCAGGATGTTTTCTGTATGTGTGGACCTAGACAAGTTTACTATAAAGTTCATTCGAAAAAAGAAATAAGCAAAAAAACAAAAAAGTTTGAAAACAAAGAGTAATGAAGGGGAAATAGCCCTATCAGCTATTAAAATATATTACAGAGGCTTTATAAGTAAAGCACTTTGCAGCTGATACATGAATAGGCAAATCAAATGAAACAGAGTAAGAAATCCATAAACATACCAAATTGCACAGAATATGTTATTACAAAGGCAGCATCTTAAATTAATGGCAAAAATATAGACCTAGATATCCATCTGAAAAAATATAAAACTAGATGCATCTACTATACCCCATGTAAGGATAAATTCTAAATGAGTCAGAGATTTAAATGTAAAAATTGAAAACATTCAACAACTGTAAATAAAAAAAGGAGAGTGAATTTCTTTATAACTTTATAAAAATACATCAAAACAAAAACAAACAAAAAAACTTGCCATAAACCAAAAAAGCAATGGGGGGGCTGAGAAAGTGGAATAGGCAGGTGCTTTGTGTCATTCCTCTTACAACAAGGACCCGAGAAAACAAATGAATCAGATATATATGACAATCTAGGAACCCTAATCATTAAAGGCAAAGCTGAAGAATCAGACTGAGAGGCAGATGGAAGGAGAGACAATTCAAAAACAGTGAAAATGGGGAATACGGATTGCAGGATTGCCAGCGTCCTGTTAGCTGAATCTGTAGAGCACACACAATTTGAGGCAAGCCGCAACATCCCAAGCCGAAACTCATCCCATCTGGTGCAGCCAAGCAGCAGCAAAACTACACGCACTCAGAACCAAAAAGAAGTGACATCAGACATGCAAAAATTAAGTGCAAGCTCCCAACCCACCATGAGTGTACCATACCCCTTCCCCCATCAGAGCTCCACAGCCAAGAAGCACTCTCTTCCCCATTCATCCCCATCCCCAGTCCAACAACAGTCCAGCAGCATTCCACACCTCTACATCCCCTAAGCCAGGAACTCACAGCCAGGTCCAGAGGCACTCGCTCCTTTGCCCAGCCACTGGTGTTGGGAGTCCACAAATTTGCAATGCCCTTTACCCTCGCCCACCACCCACATCAGTGCATTGCGGGCCAACCCCACACAGCACACCCTCGTTAGGACAAAATGGGCAAAGCATCCACATGAAGCCCATTTTCACCTGCAGCAGCCAAGTGGGAGCTGCAGATTTGTGACATTCGACACTGCTCTGCCCCCTAAGAAGGGCGTCTCACCCATCCACATCAGGGGCCTGAGTGCCAATAGTGCCGCCTACTCCATCTAGCCACCCATGACACGGGCCTCAGAATTAGTGGTGCCTCCCAATTCCTTCAGCCAACGGCACCAGGCAACCAAGAACTGGCTGCACTACCATCCACCCATGAAACACTCCAGTAGACAGGGCACACAATCCATTTGGGCACCCAGGGGCAGCCAGCAGCCTTGCCCCCGTATCGTCCCCCACTGCAATCAGACCTGTGCCTGCTCTGAACACCCCCATGCAGCCCTGCCCACCCAGGACTGTAGGTAAGAGTCTCCACACCACACAATCAGTGACTGATGACCCAGGCACCTGTGAACTGACCAACTGGTAAGGAGCAGAGCACACACACAACACCCAACACAACAACCAGGGAGAATACTCCCTGAGCCCATGGCCAGGTGACCAACAGGATAGATTCATCACCTCACCAAAAATGTCACTTATATCTTCAGCAACCACACAAGAACAGTGAACAAACTCCCAGGCTCACACACCTAGTAACTGCTCTGACCATCTAGAGACAGGAGGTGCGAGCTTCAACAGTGCCAATGACCAGAGTAGCACATACACCCTGCCTACTTGGAAGTATCAAAAGAAAACAAAACAAAAATTCAGGACACAGTAAACAAATATACAATAAATAAATAAAATGACGTATTCATGCCTTGGAGGCAACAGTCAATATCAAATCATATAAAGAAGCAGGACAAGATGATTCCAGTAAGCGACCAAGATAAAGAACAAGAAAACGTCCTGGAGGAAGATAAGGCAATGGAACTACCTAATAAAGAATTTAAAAGACCAATGTACAGAGCTCTCCAAGACATCAGGCAAAACACAGACCAAGCCAAGGAACATACAGACAAAGCAATAGAAGAATTCAGGAAAACAATACAAGAACAAAATGACAGAGTAAACAGGCTGCTAGAAACTATACAAAAATAGCAACTAGAAATACAGAAGATTAACAATAAAATTTCAGGATTAGACATCTCAGTAGAAGGTTATAGGAGCAGAATTGAGGCAATGGAAGTCAGAATTAGAGATCTGGAAGATAATTCCCTTAGCATGAATTTGTTTAAGGGAAAATATTTAAAAAGAATGAAAACAAAGAAAGCTTAAGAATTATGTGGGATACTATCTTGATCTCATAGGAAAATCCTACGAGTGACTGGAGTTCCAGAAAGGGGGTGGTGTTAACAGAAAACACAGAGAGAATTGTTTAATATTTGCTGGCAGTAAACTCCCCTAATATCATGAAAGACAAGAAGATATCTATTCAAGAAGCTCAACGAATTCCATACAAGATAGACCCCAAAAGAAAATCACCAAGACATATCATAATCAAACCTGCCAAAACCAAAGACAAAGAAAGAATCCTGAGATGAGAATGGCTAGGGATAAACGAAAAGTCACCTGCACGGGAGAACCAATAAGACTAAGCTCTGATTACTCAGCAGAAACTATGCAGGCAAAAGGCAATGGGATGACATATATAAAGCCTTGAAGGAAAAAAACTGCCAGCCAAGAATTATATATCAAGCAAAACTCTCTCAAATACGATGGCCAGATTAGGTTATTTACAGATAAACAGAAATTAAGGGAATTTGTAAAAACCAGACCAAAATTACAAGAAATATTAAAAGGTGTCCTGAATTAGAGAACAAACACTAGACAACAATCCAAGACTAGGACACAGAACAGATCAACCAGATATCAACGCAGATAGGGAATTCTCGAAAATAAAGCTAAAAGACTGAAAATAGGGAACCAGAGATGTCAATATGTAAATGATGGCAATATTAAAACAAAAAAGAGGGAATAAACGGTGTAGTCACAGAACTTCCAAATGGGGAGGAAGTCAAGGCAATATCAAGAAATAAAAGACTGGTTTAAACTTATAAAAATAAAGGTAAACTTCAAGGTAACCACAAAGGAAGTGAACAAACCTACCCATCAAAATAAAAAAGAAGAAAAATATGAAGACTCCACAAACACAAAATCAACCATAATGGAAGAGATGAAAAGAAAATACATAAACAAAAAGAACTCAGTACAGAAAATTAAGCAGAACAAAGAAACCACGAGCACCACAAAAAAAAAAAAAAAAGATAGCAGTAAACTCATACCTATCAATAATTTCACCGAATATAAATGGCCTAAATGAAGCAGTAGAGACAGGAGTGGCAGGATGGATAAAAAAAAAAAAAAAAATGATGCAATTATATGCTGCCCACAAGAAACACACCTTAAACAAAGACATAAACAATCTAAAACTCAAAGGATGGAAAAACATATAAAGAAAACAATAACCAAAAAGATCAGGGGTGGCAATATTAATCTCCAATAGAAAAGACTTTAAAGCAAAATCCACCATTAAGGACTAAAGTGTCAACACAACAGGAGGACATAACAATAATAAATATGCATGTACCCAATAACACGGTTCCAAAATACACAGAACAACCTCTAACAGCACTAAAAAGAGAAATGGTTCCATAATAATAGTAGGAGACTTCAACAGCCCACATTCAGTGAAGGACAGACCATCTAGAAAGAAACTTAATAAAGATACAGAAGATCTAAATGCCACAATCAAACAATTTGGCCTCATAGTTATATACAGAACACTCCACTGAACAAAAGCAAAGTATACACTCTTTTCCAATGGACAAGGAACATTCTCCAGAATACACCAAATACATTTTGAGTCACAGAGCAAGCCTTAACAAAATCCAAAACATCGAAATAATACAAAGCATCTTTTCTGATCATAAAGCCATTAGAGTAGAAATCAGTAACGGAAACAGCAAGGAAAAAAATCAAACATCTGGAAACTGAAAAACACTTTGCTGGAAAACTACTATGTAACAGAAGAATTCAAAGATAGAATTACAAAATTAATAGAATCAAATGAGAATGAAAACACATCTTACCAAAACCTTTGGGACACAGCAAAAGCAGTGCTCAGAGGTCAATTTATACCAACAAACGCACACATCAAAAATGAAAAGGCCAAAATAAAAATATAAACCCTAGAACTCGAACAAATAGAAAAAGAGCAGGCAAAAGAACCCCTCAGAGACCAGAAGATAGGAAATAATAAAGATTAGAGCAGAAACAAATGAAACAGAGAACAGAAAAACAATTGAAAGAATCAAAAAGACCAAAAGTTGGTTCTTTGAGAAGATCAACAAAATTGACAAACCACTGGCCAAACTGACAAAAGCAAAACAGGACAAAAATAACACCCTACTTATTTTATTTGCAAATAACCAGAATGAAAAATGAGACGGGTGATATCACAACAGACACAGGTGAAACAAAAAGGATCGTAACAGAATACTATGAAAAATTGTACGGCAACAAATTTGAAAACCTAGGGAAAATGGAAAAATTTCTGGAAACACACTACCTACCTGAACTAACATAAATTGAGGTAGAAAAATTAAACAGACCCATAACAAAAGAAGAGATTGAAGAGGTAATGAAAAAAAACTCTCACCAAAAATAAAAGTCCTAGCCCAGATGGCTTCACCGGAGAATTCTAACAAACTTTCAGAGAAGAGCTAACACCAATACTTCTCAAGCTATTTCAGAGCACAGAAAAGGAAGGAATACTCCCAAACTCATTCTATGAAGCCAGTATAACCCTGATACCAAAGTCAGGCAAAGACAACACAGAAAAAGATAACTACAGACCCAAATCCCTCATGAACATAGATACAAAAATCCTCAACAAAATTCTAGCCAATAGCATTCAACAGCATATCAAAAAAAATTATAAAACAGGACCAAGTGAGATTCATATCAGGTATACAGGGATGGTTCAACATTAGAAAATCAATCAACACAATCCACCACATAAATAAAACAAAATAAGAGAACCACGTGATCATCTCAATCAACACAGAAAATGCATTTCACAAACTTTAAAACCCATTCCTGACAAAAACACTCAATAAAATGGGAATACAAGGGAAATTCCTCGACATAATAATGGGTATTTATACAAAACCAACAACCAACATCATTCTAAATGGAAAGAGACTGAAAGCATTCCCCTTGAGAATGAGAACCAGACAGGATGCCCCTTATCACCACTCGTATTCAACATTGTGCTGGAAGTCCTAGCTAGACTAATGAGGCAAGAAAAAGAAATAAAGGGCATTCAAATTGGTAAGGAAGAGGTAAAACTACGCTATTTGCAGATTATATGATTTTACATACAGATAACCCCAAAGAATCCACAAGAAAGCTACTGAAAAGAAAAGAAGATTTCATCAAAGTAGCAGGATACAACAATAACATACAAAAATCAGTTAGATTCCTCTACACCAACAAAGAGAAAATTGAAAAGGAAATTACCAAATCAATACCATTTACAACAGCCCCCAGGAAGATAAAGTACTTAGGAATAAATCTAACCAGGGATGTAAAAGCCTTATACAAAGAAAACTACAAAACACTACTGCAGGAAACCAGAAGAGACCTACGTAAGTGGAAAAACATACCATGCTCATGGATAGGAAGACTCAACATTATGAAAATATCAACTCTACCCAAAGCTATCTATGGATACAATGCAATCCTGATCCAACTTCCCACAGCATTCTTTAATGAGATGGAGAAACAAATAACTAACTTTATATGGAAAAGGAAGAGGTCTTGGATAAGTAAAGCATTGCTGGAGAAGAACAAAGTGCAAGGCCTCGCAACACCTGATTTTGTTGCTGTTGTTAGGTGCTGTCGAATGGATTCTAACTCATAGCGACCCTATGCACAACAGAATGAAACACTGCTTGGTCCTGCACCATCCTCATGATCATTGCTATGCTTAAGCCCACCTTTGCAATCCATCTCATTGAGGGTCTTCCACTTCTTCGCTGACCCTCTACTTTACCCCGCATGATGTCCTTCTCCAGCAACTGATCCCTCCTGATAACATGTCCAAAGCATGTGAGACATAGTCTTGTCATCCTTGCTTCTAAGGAGCATTCTGGCTGTACTTCTAAGAAAGATTTGTTCATACTTCTGGCAGTCCACGGTATAGTCAACATTCTTCACCAACACCATAATTCAAAGATGTCAATTCTTCGATCTTCCTTATTTATTCCTCAGCTTTCACATGTATATGAGGCAACTGAAAATACCAGGGTTTCAGTCAGACACATTGTAGTCTTTAAAGTGATATCTTTAAAGTGATATGAGCATATTTGTCCAATACAGTGTGACTTTTGATTTCTTGACTGCTGCTTCCCTGGGCGTTGATTGTGGATCCAAGTAAAATGAAATCCTTGACAACTTCAATCTTTTCTCTGTTTATCACAATGTTGCTTATTGGTCCAGTTGTGAG
>NW_004443971.1:3289521-3304633 GCF_000243295.1 Trichechus manatus latirostris
TTGTTAATGAGTCTTCTCCAATCCTGATATCTCGTTCTTCTTCATACAGTCCAGCTTCTCTGATTATTTGCTCAGCATACAGATTAATTAAGTATGGTGAAAGGATACAACCATGACGCACACCTTTCCTGACTTTAAACCATGCAGTATCCCCTTGTTCTGTTCAAATGACTGCGTCTTGGTCTAAGTAGAGGTTCCTCATGAGCACAATTAAGTGTTCTAGAATTCCCGTTCTTCACAATATTATCCATAATTTGCTATGATCCACACAGTTGAATGCCTTTGCATAGTCAATAAAACACAGGTAAACATCTTTCTGGTATTCTGTACTTTCAGCCGGGATTCATCTGACATCAGCAATGATATCCCTTGTTCCATGTCCTCTTCTGAATCCAGCCTGAATTTCTGGCAGTTCTCTGTTGATATACTGCTGCAAACGCTTTTGAATGATCTTCAGCAAAATTTTACTGCACGTGATGTTAATGCTATTGTTCGGTAACTTCCGCATTTGGTTGGATCACTTTTGTTTGGAAAGGGCATAAATATGGATCTCCTTCAGTCAGCTGGATGGGTAGCTATCTTCCAAATTTCTTGGCACAGAAGAGTGAGCACTTCTAGCACTTCATTCATTTCCTGAAACTTCTCAGTTGGTATTCTGTTAATTCCTGGAGCCTTCTTTTTCACCAATGTCTTCAGTGCAAGCTGGATTTCTTCCTTCAGTACTGATGGTTCTTGATCATATACTACCTCTTGAAATGACTGAATGTCGCCCAATTCTTTTTGGTACAGTGACTCTGTGTATTCCTTCCATCTCCTTTGATGCTTCCTGTGTTGTTCAGTATTTTGCCCATAGAATCCTTAATTATTACAACTCAGGGTTTGCATCTTATCTTCAGTTTTTTCAACTCGAGAAATGCCGAGGGTGTTCTTCCCTCTTGGTTTTCTAACTCCAGGTCTTTGCACGTGTCGTTATACCCTTTACTATTATACAGCCACAGTAATCAAAACAGCCTGGTAGTGGTACAATAACAGACACACAGACCAATGGAACAAAATTGAGAACCTGACAGAAAGCCATCCCTCTATGAGCAGTTGATACTAGAAAAAGAGCCAAAGTTCTTTAAATGGGAAACAGAGCCAAAGTCCTTTAAATGGGAAAAAGAGCCAAAGTCCTTTAAATGGGGGAAAAGACAGTCTCTTTAACAAATGGTTCTGGAATAACAGGATGTCCATTTGTAAGAAAACGAAACAAGATCAGTACCTTACATTATACCTAAAAACTAAATCAAAATGAGTAAAAGACCTAAATATAAAATCTAAAATGATTAAGATCATGGAAGAAAAAATAGAGACAACGTTAGGGGCCCTAATACATGGCATAAATACAATAGAAACCATAACTAGCAATGCAAAATCACCGGAAGAGAAACTAGGTAACTGGGAGCTGCTAGGGTTGCTATGAGTCAGAATCAACTTGACAGCAACAGGTTTGGGTATTTTGTTTTGTTTTGTTTTGTTTTTATGCTCATCAAAAGACTTTACTAAAAGAGTAAAAAGAGAACCCACAGATTGGGAAAAATTTTTTGATACAATGTATCTGACAAGGGTCTAACCTCTAAACTCTACAAAATACTTCAGCACCTCAATAACAAAAAGACAAATAATCCAATCAAAAAATGGTCAAAGGATATGAACAGACAATTCACCAAAGAAGACATTCAGGCAGCCAAGAGACACGTGAGGTACTGCTCGCCATCATTAGCCGTTAGAGAAATGCAAATGGAAACTACAATGAGAATCCATCTCACCCTGAGAATACTGGCACTAATCAAAAAACACAAAATAACAAATGTTGGAGAGGTTGTGGGGAGACTGGATCTCTTATGCACTGCTGGTGGGAATGGAAAATGATGGTACAACCACTCTGAAAAATGGTATGGCATTTTTCTTTAAAAGCTAGAAATAGAAATACCATAAAATTTAGCCATCCCACTCCTAGCAATATACCCTGGAGAAATAAGACCTGTCACATGAATAGATATATGCATACCTATGGTTATTGCAGCACTATTCACAGTAGCAAAAAGATGGAAACAACCTAAATGCCCATCAACAGACGAATGAATAAACAAACTACAGAACATACACACAACAGAATACTATGCAACTGTAAAGAACAATAATGAATCCAAAAAACATCTCACAACATGGATGAATTTAGAGGGAATCATGCTGAGTGAAATAAGCCAATTACAAAGCTACAAATATTGTATGAGACCACTATTAGAGGAACTTAAGAAAAGGTTTACACACAGAAAAAAAACATTATTTGATGGTTATGATGGTGGGGAGGGAGAGGGAGGGAAAACGACTAATTAGATATTAGACAAGTGTCAACTTTGGTGAAGGACAGGGTGACACACAATACAGGGTAAGTCAGCACAACTGGACCAAAGTAAATGCATCTAAGTTTCCTAGACACACTCAAACACTTTGAGGGATCAAGTAGCTGTGGCTGGGGGCTGGGAACCATAGTCTCACAGGACATCTAGGTCAACTGGCATAACATAGTTCATAAAGAAAACATGCTACATCACTTTCGTGAGCAGCATCTGGGTCTTAAAACCTTGCGAGTGGCCATCTAAGATACAACTATTGGTCTCATCCTGTCCGGAGCAAACGAAAATGAAGAAAACCAAAGACACAAGGAAAATATTAGCCCAAAGGACTAAAGGACCACACGAACCAGAGACTCTACCAGTCTGAGACCAGAAGAAGTAGATGGTGCCCGGCTACCACCAACAACTGCTCTGACAGGGATCACAACAGAGACAGAACAAGAGAAAAACGTAGAATGGAATTCAAATTCATGGAAAAAAATCAGGCTTACTGGTCTGGCAGAGAATGGAGGAATATAGAGACTATGACTCCCGGACACTCTGCTAACTTAGAACTGAAACTACTCCTGAAGCCCACTTTTCAGACAAAGATTAGACAGGCCTATAAAACAAAAAAACAACACAAGTGAGAAATGTGCGTATTAGTTCAATCAAATATATGGGACCAGACGGGCAACACCTGTTTAAAAGCAAGAACAGAAGTCAAGAAGGGACAGGAAAACTGGACAAATGGACGCAGGGAACCTCGCGTAGAAAGGGGAACACACCATCACATTTTGGGGATTGAAGACAATGTCACAAAACAATAATGTGTATAAAGTTTTGAATGAGAAATTAACTTGAGCTGTAAACTTTTATCTAAAGCACAGTAAAAAAATTTTTAAAAGCACCATTACCAAAGTAAAAAGACAAAAGACAAACTTGGAAAATCTTACATTTAAGACTTCTAAAAACAGAGATCAAAAAAGATCTAAGACTATGGCCCTCAACATGAAGAAAACAAAAATCCTCACAACTGGACCAATAAGAAGCATCATGATAAACAGAGAAAACACTGAAGTTGTCAAGGGTTTCATTTTACTTGGATTCACGATCAAAACCCATGGAAGTAACAGTCAAGAAATCAAATGATGTATTGCATTGGGCAAATCTGCTGCAAAAGACTTCCTTAAAGTATTAAAAAGCAAAGATGTTACTTTAAGGACTAAGGTGTGCCTGACCCAAGCCATGGTATTTTCAATCGCTTCATGTACATGTGAAAGCTGAACAGTGGATAAGGGACACTGAAGAAGAATTGACACCTCTGAATTACAGTGTTGGCAAAGAACACTGAATATACAATGGATGGCCAGAAGAACGAACAAATCTGTCTTGGAAGAAGTACAGCCAGAGTGGTCCTTAGAAGCAAGAATGGCGAGACTTTGTCTCATGTACTTTGGACATGGAAAAGGACATCATGTTTGGTAAAGTAGAGGGTCAGCAAAAAAGAGGAAGGCCCTCAATGAGATGGACTGACACAATGGCTGCAACAATGGGCTTAAGCATAACAACGGTCGCAAGGATGGCGCAGGACCGTGCGGTTTTTCGTTCTGTTGTACATAGCATCACTATCAGTCGTAACTGACCCAACGGCACCTAACAACAACAAAAATAAAGAAGAAAAGGCCAACAACTCAATTTAAAAAGTAGGTCACAGGAAAGGAAATGCAAATGGCCCTTAAAAACCATGAAAGAGTGCTCAATCTCACTCATACTAAGAAAAAATATAAATTAAACTATACTGAGATACCTTTTCTCATCTATCAGACTGTCCACATTTTAAACTGGACAACATCCTCTGTTGGCAAGGCTGTGGGAAACCCTTGCATTGCTGACAAGAATGTAAAATACTATAACCCCCATGGAAGGAAAGTCAGCAATACTTAGGAAATCATATATGTATTTGCCCTTCAACAAGCAATATCACTGATAAGAACCTATAACCAAAGATACACTTATGCTCAGGATGTAGAAAACTGTAAAGTCCCTCCCACACTAACAATGAAAAAAAAAAAAAAAAAAGTCCAGATAAACTACAGAATCATGAGAGAGCTGAGCTTGCAATGGTAATCAAGCAACCTGACAGCCAAGGAAAGATCGGACCTTCCAAGGAGTGAGAAATGCAAGTACTGGCTTACCTGTGGCAGAGCATGAGAGGAAGAGGCAACAAGTGCCACACAAGTGGATAAGAATAATTCAGCGCACCACTTTCAATAAATTGCTAAAGGCCAAGTGTGGACTAGTATGAGAGTGCAGAACCCCTGGGAGCTCCAGACACAGGGGCGTTCACACTCACTCACAGGCTCTTGTCCACAGAACGCCATCAAGTACTCATGACAAAGACTGAGAGTGAACTGACTAGTCTGACCGGGGTCACAATAGATGGTCCCAGATAGAATAGGACAAAAAATGTAGAGAACTCAAATTCTTATTGAAAAAAAGAGCCAGACAAATGAACAGAGGATTCCATGAGACTATCGTCCTGAGACACTCTTTAAACTCAAAACCAAGACCGTTTCCCCTGAGATCACCATTTATCGAAATAGCAGAGTGGCACACAAAATAAATGCTATTACCTGTAAGATCGGTGCTCTACTTAAAAACCATCAGTATGAGACCAAAAGGTCAACAATCACTCAAAAGCAAAGATGAGCAGATAAGGGGGCAGGGAAATTACAGTATCAGAAATGGAGCAAACAGAGCACAAAGAGAATGTCGACAGATTGAGACAAATGTAACTAATGTCACTGAACGATTTACACAGAAATTGTCAAATGGGAAGCTAACTTGCTGTGTAAACTTTCACCAAAAACTCAAAAAAAAAAAAAAAAAAAAAAAGACTGAGGTGAAGGCTCTTCTTTACAATAGTTCTTTGCAATAGCAAAACTGGAAGTGACCCAAATGTTCATCAACAAGACTAACTGAACAACTTCTCACAACGGAGTACTAAGTGGCTGTAAAAAGTAATTGGAATTATCTCCATATAGTACTATGAGGTGATCTCTAGACTACTGTTAAGGCAGCAAAGCAAGGTAGAGAAAGGTGCATATAATATGATATCGTTTGTCTAAGAAAGGCAGACAGATATGAACAATATATAAGCATTTGCTTACTAAAAGTGAATGGATAAACTTAAAATTTTTATATCATCATTTATAAGGAAAAGGAGGATATATGGTAGAGGAAACAGTGATAGAAGTTATATTTTTGTGAATATACTTTGCTACTTTGTTTTGTAGATTTTACTTTGGAGCCATGTAAATATTTTGTATAAAAACCCACTGATGTCGAGTCAATTCTGACCCATAGCGACCCTATAGGACAGAGTAGAACTGCCCTGAAGGGTTTCCAAGGAACTGCTGGATTTAACTCCCAAACATTTGGTTAGTAGCCATAGCTCTTAACCATTGTGCCACTAGTCAAAAAAAAAAATCCTAAAAATTGAAATAAAAATGAAACAAAGGAAACTAAGTCAGTATCAAGACTGTGGCATAACTACAACAAAAAAAAAAAGGAATTATTTCAAGTGACTTTAAAACACATCTAAGGATGAGTGATCATCCTTAGAACAACCCCAAAAAGATAAATAAATAAATCTTATACTGTTTTCAGTAACCACGTTATTAACAACGTTGTCATTGTTTCTCTAAAACTATTTTTACATATAGTATGATAAAACAAAAAGTATTATGTTAATGTCATTAGAAATAAAGATTTTCAGTGTAAAACAAAGGAGATAAAAATATATAAAATCAAAGCAGTTGATTATAGAACTTATAATCCTATATCTGAATTGGAAATATCAGGAAGAATTTGGATTTGTTTTCTCTCACTAAATGCATCTCCTCACTCTGTCACTGAAAGGCATAAGAAAAAAAATTACAAACCCAGTAGCAATGAGTATTCCTCATTTCATATTATGGTTTCTAAAAACCATTTCCTACTGAAAGGACAGAGAGGTCCTTGAGTAATGGCTGTGTCTTAGACTGAGTTCTCTAGAGTAGCAAAACCAGTAAAGCGTATAAATACATACATAGAGAGAGATTTATATCAAGGAAATGGCTCACACAGTTGTAGAGGCTAGAATGTCCCAAGTCCATGGGTCAGGAGAGAGACTTCTCCTGATTCATGTAGCCGCAGGGGCTGGTGAACCCCAGAGACTGGCAGATCAGACAGCAGGGCTCTTGCTCACAGCCTGCGAAGATCGATGAATCCCAAGATCAGCAGGCAAGACTGCAGGTAAGCTGCCAGCTCAAATTCCAAGAACTGGAGGTCAGACAAACAGGAGCAAGCTACAGGATCCAGCATGAGCAAAAAGCCAGCAAGCTTTGCTAGACTATCCATTTATATTTGATGAAGCCATATGCCCAAGGAAACTCCCTTTCAACTGACTGGCTACTCACAGCAGATTTCATCATGGAGGTGATCACATAATATCAAATCTCATCATGGAAGTGATCACAACATCATATGACTGCCAAACCACTGAGAATCATGGCCCAGCCAAGTTGACACATAACCTTAACCATCACAGGCTGATTTCAAGTCTAGGACAGAAAATGTGTAAGAGCAGATCTTTCGGTTTCCTCTTTACCATGGCAGAACTGATTTGGGTTCTTTCCAGGGTTTAGAAATGGGGCCTCCACTGTAAGGCTGTCTTTGATTTTAGAAGACTAGCAAACCAGTGAAGTGTAGAAATATCTCCACATTAGCCTTCTTGTATAATGCAAAATTTACCTTAAGGAGCTAGAGTAGGAAGAGAATAAGCATTTTTTAAAATTGTATGCCAGGCACTTTACAAGGCACTCTGTGTGTTATCTCCTTTAATCTTCCATAATAACCCTGTAAAACAGGTCCCTATCATTTGAAGCCTTATGTCCTTGTCCTCAGTCACATTGTTAGTAAGTTGCTGAGTCAGGGTCTAGCTCTGAGTACCAAATGCCAAAGCCTGTATTCTTCCTACTCAGGTATTCAGCTACTCACTCATTTAATAAATATCCATTGTGTGCCTATGTTCCAAGTACTGTGCCTGGTACTGGAAATTCAGTAATGCATGGCACATAGCCTCTGCTTCAAGGAGGGTACAGCCTGGAAAAAAAGATGGGAAAGTCAATGACAATTTCAATACAGTGTGATGGATATAAACTATTCTCTCCTTCAATGGATTTCAAGCTCCATGAGGGCAAGAACCAGTGCCTGGCACCAAGCAGGTCCTCAATAAATATCTGCTGAGTGAATCAATGTGTGGATGAGTATGCTGTAAAAAACAGTGCTCAGTTTTCACATGACTCACTCTTTACAGGATCAACAATGGACTAAAACATACCAATGATCAAGAAGATGGCACAGGATCGGGCAGTATTTCATTCTGAATTCATAAGGTTGCCATGAGTCAGATTCAATGGCAATGAACAACAACTACATTCATATCTCAATCCTTGCCTCTAGCTCTTCAATTTACAATCTTCATAGTCTTTCATCCCAAACTTGTTCATCCTAGTAGTGGACTGCCAAAGTTTACCTCTCACATTCCTGTGTGGGAAGTTTGAAGACTAATGAACAGGGCCAGGGATTAAAAAAAAAAAAAAAACAAAGTCAAATCACAAAAAGAATGGAGTTCACACCGAGATTCAAGAGGCCCTGATTAGTTCTGGCCAGACTGCCTAACTTCATTTCAGACAGCTGAAAAGACCTTAAAGTTTATCTACTCTAACCTCCTTACTTGACAGATTAGGATATGGAGGATAAGGATGATGAAATAATGTGAAACACAACTAGTACTGGCCCTGAGACTAACAGTCCAAGTCTCCTAGACCAGTGCTTTGTTCAAAATGTTACAATCAATGTCTTTATTTTCTAGGAACACCCAAGACACGATACTTGGATGAGGTTTCCTGAGGACTCATCAGATAACAATTGGTGTCATATCATGGCATCTTCATCTCCATCTCTAAATTCCATGTGTACAGTCGGCAGGATGTCATTCTCTCACTTTCTTATGATCCTTCCACAGTTTGATCATGTCTGAATTCTAACCTGCATTATCAATATGAGATTCAGAGCCTGCTCAGAGTCAAGAACAAAAAGCTATCTTGGGAAAACAGACAGGGAAAAGTGAAAATGAACTTAGACCAGTAAGACCCCAGCCGACAGCGAACCATGTCGGGTGAAATACCTGGGCTGCAAAGTCTGATGGGAAACCAGAAAGTGAGAACTGTAGTTCTGGGAGGACAAATTCTGAAGGGCAAACACGGCGAAAATAGAGCTGAGTCTTCACATGACATGCTCCTCACTGGATAAGAAGAGTGTATCTGCCATCAGATTATCAGGGAGGAAATTCTGGGAAAATAACCCAAAAGCCTGGGGATCTGGACATCTCACATGGTTGGAGGAAGGAGAGGAGAGAAGGAATCAGTAACCAGCATAAACGATCCAGAGTGAAAAGCTTTCCTAAACTACAGTAGAATGAATGTGGCATTGGAAAGTCAAGGTCTGAGCTCCCCTTGGCCACTCAATAGCCTGTGACCTTAGGCAAATTACTAACCCCTTTATGTCTCAGCTTTCACAACTGTGGCATGAAGGTAATGATAACCACTGTACAAAAAAGAACCAATGAGATGCAGTTGGTTCAAGTGCTTCAAAAACATTCTACAAAAGTTCAAGATTATTTTCCCTCCTCCTTAGATTTTATTAAGTTCCTGATAGGCACTTCTTCATTCTGCATTAATGCTATATTCATTCATCGATCCAACAAATATTTATTGAGCACCCTCTAAACATCAAGATACTACAGTATATGCTCAGGAGACAACAATGAACAAGAGAGCTACCCTTATGCATATTCTGGAAACAAGTCCTTTATCAGATATGTGATGTGTAACTATTTTCTCTCAGTCTCTCACCTGTCTTCCCATTTTCTTAGTAGTGCCTTTTGCAGCATAAAAATTTAGAATTTGGAGAAATCCAACCTACTAATTTTTTATATTATGTAACATGCTTTTGGTGTCATATCCAAGAAACCTTTGCCTAATCCAAGGTTTTGAAGATATTCTCCTATGCTTTCCTCTATTAAGTTATATAGTTTTAGCTTTTACATACAGGTAGGTCTCTGATCCATTTTGTGTTAATTTTTGTGCATGGTATAAAGTAAGAGTCTAAGTTCATCTTTTTGCATGTGGATATCCAAGTGTCCCAGCACCTTTTGGTGAAAAGATTATTATTTCCCCATTGTCAAAACGCAGTTGACCATCCTACCCATGTGAAGTTTCTACTCTAATTGTGAAGAAATGGTCAAAAAAAAAAAAAAAGGAAAAACTTTCAACTGTGATTCCAATGGATGGATTAAAAAGCTATTAAAAAATAAGTAAAATGTCAAAGAACGTGTTAAGTCCTAGGGAAAAAAAAAAAGAGAAGGAAGATGTTATAGCAGAAAATAATCAGGCAAGGGCTTACTCAGACAATGTTGTCAGAAAAGGGCTCTCTGAATAGGTGATATTTCAACTGAAACCTAAAGATTAGAAGGAGCTAGTCATGAGGAGAGCCATTAAAATAGCATTACAGGTAGAAGGAAGAGCAAGTGCAAAGGCCCTTAGATGAACAAAGGCTAGAGAGATTTTAGGAACAGCTAGAAGATTCAAGATTAAGAACAAGAACAGTACAAATCAAGGTTGGAGAGGTAAACAGGCGAGATTTATGTGGTTTTGTAAGGAGTTTGAATTTTATTCTCGATGCAGTGGGAATCCATTGAGGTTTTTTGTTTTTTCTTTTTTCTCTTTTTTTTTTATTGTAGTGAAAACACACACACCAAAACATCCACCAACTCAACGACTTCCACATTTACAATTCAATGACATTGATTACATTTTTCATGTCATGCCACCATTATCACTATCCTCATCCAAAACATTCCACCACCATTAACATAAACTCAATGCTCCCTAAACAAAAACTCCCTCTTCCCGCCCACCCTCCCACCTCTGGTAATCACTAATAACCTTTGGTTTCTATATTTTTGCTTCTTTCACATAAGTGAGATCATACAGTATTTGTCCTTTTGTGACTGACTTATTTCACTCAGCATAATGTTTTCAAGGTTAATCCATGTTGTGCCATGCATCAGGACTTTATTTCTTTCTGTGGGTGCAAAAGAGTCCATTGTATGTAAATATCTTTTTTTTTTTTTTTTAAATCCATTCATCTGTTGATGGACATTTCAGTTGTTTCCACCTTTTGGCTATTGTAAAAAGTGCTGCAATGAACACTGGTGTACAGGTTTCTGTGCTCCTGCCTTCACTTCTTCTGGGTATATACCTAGGATTGGGACTGCTGGGTCATATGGTAGTTCTACGTTCAACTTTTTGAGGAACCGCTAAACTGTTTTTCACAGTGGCTGCACCATTTTACATTTCCACGAGTAATGGATGAGGGTTCCAGTTTACCTACAACCTCACCAAAACTTATTGTTTTCTCTTTTTATTTTTATTTGTTGTTGTTTGTCTGTTTTGTCATTGCCATTCTAATGAGGGTGAGGTGATATCTCCTTGTGGTTTTGATTTGCGTCTCCCTAGAGGCTAATAATGTTGAGCATATTTTCATATACTTGATGGCCATCTGAATATCCTCTTTGGTGAAATGTCTGTTCAAGTCCTTTTCCCATATTTTGATTAAGCTGTTTGTCGTTTTGTTGATAAGTTGTAGAAATTTTATATATATTTTGGATATTAGGCCCTTATCTGACATATGGTTTCCAAAAACTCTCCCCCAATCTGTAGGCTGTCTTTTCACTTTGTAGATAAAGCCCTTTGATGTACTAAATTATTTAATTTTTATGAGGTTCCATCTATCTATTTTGTCTTTTGTTGCTTGGGCCCATTGAGAGTTTTAAGCAGGAGAGTAAAAAGTTCTGGCTTACAATAGGAAGGAAGCAAGGAAGCGAGGAAGGGAAGGGAAAAGGAGGGAGGGAAGAAATAGAGAGACAGAGAAAAAAAGGAAGGTAGAAAGGAAAGACAGAGAGAGAGGAAGAGAAAGAAAACAGGGAGGAAGTACTGAGCAAACAAACAATAAACTCTGGGTACTAAAATAAAATGAATAAGGGTGGAAAAGATAAAACCAGTTAGGAGACTGTTATAATGGTGACTGACACCAGAGATGGAAGGAAGTGGACAGAGACAGACATTTCTAGGTAAAACAGACACAACTTACTAATGGGTTGGATGTAACGTGTGACGAAAAAGAAGGGCTGGAAGACGACTTTTGGATTTCCAGTTTTTATATTTAGGTGAATGATGGTACCATTTACCAAGCTTAGAGAGAGTAGGGAAAAGGAAATAAAGAGTTCTGTTTTAGGTATGTCAAATTTTAAATGCTTAGATGAAATTCTAGTGAAGAGATCAGGTAGGAAGTTGGGTATACAAGTCTAGAGCTCAGAGAAATGTTCTAGCTGAAAGTATTAATTTAGGAGTAAGGATGGCTATTTAAAACCATGGAAATAGACAAGACCACTTAGGGTATAAATCATGACAGGATAAAAAGCCCAGGGCCAAACCCTGAAGAACTCCAACATTTAGAAGATACAACAGAGGAGAGGTCAAATAGAAGGAGTGACCAAAGAAATGTAAGGTGAAACTCAGACCAGGAGCATATGGTACCTCAAAAACTGAGCCAGAAGAGAATTTCAAGCAAGAATACTGGTCAACTATATTCAACACTGTTAAGGGGTCATACAAAATGAAGACAAATGCAGTTTCACTGACTGGTAAAAATGGAAGTCAAACAAGGGTCAACTGAAGAGTGAACAGGAAGGAGAAAAAACAGAGATGTTGGGCGTAGACAGCTTTTATGACAGGTTTGGTTCTGAAGAGGAGGAAGAAGGGTAGTAGCTGAAGGATGCAGCCAAAGAAGTTGTTTTTTGTTTGTTTGTTTAAGATGGGAGATTCTGGAACATGTCTGTATGTTGATGGATAACAGCAGTAGAGAGCAAGAGATGAATGCGATTGGGGAGGTAAGGTCCTGGAGTCAGTCAGAGAGGAAGGTGTCTAGGGCACAAGTGGGAGAACTGGGCATTGAGTAGGGGACAAATCTTCCACTGTAACAGGCAGGAGTAATGAGAAGATGGGTACAGATGTCAGCAGGATTACAGATTTCGTAAAGGGAAAATTTTTAACAGAGTATGAGGCAAAGATATCAGTTGAGAGAAAAGTGAAGAAGATATATCAAATTTTAAATGCTCAGGAGTTCCAGCAAAATGGCACTCTAGGAAGAAGCACCACGCCGTCCCTCCACAGCAAAGATGCGAAAAACTAAACCGAACAGAGGATACAACAATCCTGAAACCCTAAAACATCAAATGAAGAGATAAAGAACTCAGCCAAGCACCAAATGGAGTGAGAAAACTGACAAAGAACGGAGAGCGAGGAGAGATTCATGCAGAGGTCCCCTACCAGCAAACACAGCATGGATCAGCCATCCTGGACTCCTATCAGAGACCAGCAAATGGGGTACGAGAAAGCAGACTCAAGGAGCGTCCAACGGGAGACAAAACAACCAGTAATTTGCGATATACGCTTTCCCACCCCCCACCCTTCTTCACCCCCACTCAGCCTCCTCTGCTTCCCACAGCCACAATCTCTTGACCAGGAAACACCGGCTGCTTGGATTCCACACACCCGAATGGGTCAGCTCTCTGAGTGCCATTTGCTGGCTGCTGCTGTTCCTTTTTTCCGCTTCTTTTGATTTCCTCCTTAACCTCTCACTACCTCCCCCTCTTTTCGCTCAAATACCTGGCTCCATGCGCCATCTTTGCTTTTTTCTGAGGGGCTGCAGAGCACGGGTAATTTGTTAATATACGCTTTTCCACCCCCTACCCTTCTTCACCCACACTCAGCCCCCTCTGCTTCCCACGGACACAGTCTCTTGTCCAGAAACACCAGCCCGCACTGGCTGGCTCTTTGAGTGCCATTTGTTGGCTGCTAGTGTTGCTTTCTTCTTCTCCTTCTTTTGATTTCTTACATGCCTGTCGCCACCTCCCCCTCCTTTCGCTCGAGTACCTGGTTCCGAGCGCCATCTTTGCTTCTTCCTGAGGGGCTGCGGAGCTCAATTAGAGCGCAGAGCTGCTTCCCGGTCTCGGCTACTGCCCTGGTGGGATACCGGGACTTTTGTTCACTTGTTTGTTTTGAATTATTTGTTTGTTTTCTTTTCCTTTTCTTGAGTTGGGAGCCCTTTCTGGCCAGGCGGACCTGCGAGGCAAGGAGACTCCCTTTCGGCTTCCAGAGACAAACAGAGGGATCCCTGAGAGCATTTCTTATTTCGTTTGTTTATTTTCTGCTTTTTCGGGGGCCTTTCTTGTTCTTTTTTCCTTTTTTATAATTTGTTTTGTTTTCTTTTCCCTCTTTTTCCCTTTTTGTCTTTCTTCATTGCTCAGTTTCTCATCTCTCTGCATCTTCCTTCTCTTTGTGTTCCCTGAATACCTGGCGTTGTATACCTCTACGCCTTCTAGCTACGCTGTACTGCAACACCTGAGAGCGACTTCCCCAGACCTCATAGCTGCATCGGTGGGATCCCTGGGAACTTTGCAGTTCTTTAACCTTTCTGATTTTTATTTATTCATTCTTTTCTATCTTCCTCTTCCCCTTTCTGTTTTCCTCCATTTCATAGTCTCTCAACTCTCCACTCCAACGGAAAGCTCCTCTAGGATTCTTCTTGGTTTGTTTGTATGTTTTTCGCTCCTGTTCCTCTCTCCTCTCTCCCATATCCATCTTAGCTCCACACATAACAATCTCCCCACTGCATCCTGCCGACCTGCATCGTGCGCTTGACATCAGACCACCAAGTAGCACAGGCAGGGCCTACAGGAACCTGCCCTGCACTGATTACCGACCCACTCTGGTGGCTGCAGTAAGTGCCAAAAACAACCCGTCCCAGTAACTCCTCTTCAGCTAGACCTGCCCTGCTGTACCATATCTGACCCTGCCATTTGGGGAAGGAGGCGAAAAGTATTGTGCCCACAGATGAGCAAACAACAAAGAACACACAGTCTGCCTGCTCAAACATAGTCAATTTTTTTTTTTTTAAAAAAGGGACAAAACAAACAAATCTATAATCAATAAACGAGAAAAATAACTACTGAATGCCCCGAAAACAACACACAATATCAAAACATTTACAAAAACAGGACAGGACGGTTCCAGTAGGTGTCCAAAATAAAACACCAGATGACTCTCCTGTGGAAGAAAATGCACTAGAAGTACCTGATAGGTAATTCAAATCTCTAATACTCGGAATTCTCCAAGAACTGAGGCAAAAAGCTGAAAAACATGATAAAAAAATAGACAAGTTCATGGAGAATACAGACAAAAAATTGGAAGAATTCAGGAAAATAATGTAGGAACAAAATGCCAAAATATATTCACAACTAGAAATTATACAAAGACAACAATTAGAAATCCAAAAGATAAAAAATAAGATTTCAGAAATCGATGGTGTCATATAAAGGCTAAGAAGCAGATTTGAAACGATGGAAGCCACGATCAGTGGAATTGAAGACAAACACTTGGATACAACTCTGTTTCAGGAAAACTCAGAAAAAAGAACAAAAAAAAAATGAAGAGACTCTGAGAGTTATGTGGGATACACCCAAAAGCAAAAATTGTCGAGTGATTGGAATTCCAGAACAGGGG
>NW_004443971.1:3310480-3398140 GCF_000243295.1 Trichechus manatus latirostris
AAAAAAAAAAGGTTGAGAAGTTAGAGGGTTGATACGTTGTGGGGTTGTTAACCAATGTCATAAAACAACATGTGTAAAAAAAAAAAAAAAAAAAATTTTAAATGCTCAGATGAAATTCAAGTGAAGAGATCAAGTAGGCAGTTGGATATACAAGTCTGGGACTCAGAGATAAGTCCTGGTTGAAAGTATAAATTTAGAAACAAGGCTGGCTATTTAAAAGCAGGTTTGCTTGCTTGCTTGTTTTGAAGGTAGGCATCAAGCATCTGCTTCTCTTCCTCTGGGTAGCAGAAGTCTGACTCCTTCTGGGGTCTTCAATTTCCTCCGGTGTGTCCAGTTTTAGCGGCAGAGTCAATCCTCCATGCCCTGTCCTCCCTGCTCTAGCTGGTTTTGAAGGAGTGGAAGTTTACTCTAGGAGCATGGCAAGGCACCAGGCTAAGAACCCAGGACTAAATCTTGAGTGTGGAAAGAACAAGCAAGAAAAAAAAAGTTGGGGCTGATTCATCCCAGAGGTTGTACCCTAAAATGACCACAATAACACTTTGCTATAATTCGTTAAAGAACTAATTCTAAATATGGATTCATAAGTCCTAGCCGATTTAATAGTATGTCTTTTAAAATACCATAATCAATGTCTTGATAGAGCTGAAAATTTACAAAGTACTTTCACAAACATTTCTTTACAAACTGCTTCTGGAACACAGTCCTGAGACCCCACTTAGGTGCTGCAGGTAGGGAAGATCAACAGCAGCAGCTTCCAACCACCTTCCTAACCTTCTCTCCACCAGCCTCTCCAACGATTGTGTGTGTCTCTTGTTCCCTGTATTCAATCCTTCCCACTCAAAATATCTAAAGTGGTTTCTGTTTTCCTGACCATACTCTGATACAACAGATGAGAGATGGCAGTGGTGTTGGGGCCAAGGAGAGGAAGGGGAAGTGAAAGGATACAGAGGCGTCAGGTAAGTGGAAGCATCTGAACAGGCTGAGGCTGGGGACACTGAGTTCTTGGACCAAAGTAAGAATGGAAGACAGATTTGTGTATTTAATAGAGTGCCGGCAATGTGCTAGGCTGGGGAGATAAAGCAAAGTGTAGTACTCCAGGGTTCAGTTAAGTGGAGGAAATTTAAGTGATGTGATGTCCTAGAACAGAGTGATAAATGCCAAATAACAGACAAAAATAGGATGCCTTGGGAGCTCACGGAAGGGGTATTCACCTATGCCAGCATGCAGGTAGGGCAGGGGAGGCATGCAGGAAAGGCTTCCCAAATAAAATGATGCTCTATTTGGGTTCTGAAGATGAGTAGCAGTTTGCCAGCCTGAGGGGCAGTGGCGGTGTGGTCCAGGAGCATATCAACTCCACAGCACTTAAGTTCCTCCCACTCAAGCCAGCTGACAAAGACCCCCACAGAACATCACTGGGGCTGGAATCTAAAGTTAACTGCGGCGAAGGGGAGCTGGCTCTAGAGCCCAGGAAGACAGTAATAGTCATTCTTGTCTTTCTTCAGGGTAGCACTGGCAGCAACCAGGAGCAGCAAGACAAAGAGATCTATATCCCTGATGGAACTACTGATATGGCCCTGATGATCTTTCTGTCTAGGTTGCCTTTAACAACCCAAGGGCAGAATTATTCCAAACTGATAATATAGATACACAACTGGAGCCTTTTTCTCCCACCTCAGGGAATATTATACAGAAACATGACTTCAGCACTTGCTTATAAAGTAAACTGGGCTCAAGATAGCAAGAGTCTCAAGAACCAAAAGAGATTAGGCCAAGTCACAATGGTTGAGGACTGGGGGCTGGGCAAGTAAGTCAATACTTCGAAAAAATGCCACCAGGTCACAAGGATTAAATATAAAGCAAATGTTAAAGCTACTATTAGCATAATTTTAAAAGCTGAATGATGTCATCTCGGCACATACACATTTGTAGTCATCTTATTAAAAATTCATTCCACTCTACAGCATTTCACTTGTGCATCCAAAAAGAAAACCAAACAAACCCGTTGCTGTCAAGTCGATTCCGACTCATACGATCTTACAGGACAGAGTAGAACTGCCCCATGGAGTTTGAGCTCTTAACCACTACACTACCAAGGCTCCCACTTGTGAATATAACCTGACAATGAGTGATTATTCCTGACACGTTTTTCTTCAAATTGTTTGTCTTAGTTACCTAGTGCTACCATGTAAGAAATACCGTAAGTGAGTGGTTTAAAGAACAGAAATTTATGTTCTCACAGTTTAGGAGGCTAGAAGTCCAAATTCAGGGTGGGCTCTAGGGAGAGGTCCTTCCCCGATTTCGGCTTCTAGGAGCTTCCAGCAATCCTTGGAGATCCTGGGCTGGTAGATGCATCTGTCTTCTTTCCCCCATGTATATCTCTGGGTCTATTCTGTTCTTTTTATAACCCAAAAGTGATTAGGTTTAAAATCCACCCTACACTGATATGACCCATTAACATATCAAAAGAAAAACCCTCTTTCTAAATAGGGCCATGTTTATAGGTACAGGGGTTAGGATTTCAACACATATTTTGGAGGGGGACATAATTCAATCCATAACATTGTTCATTATGATTTGAAAAACTGCGATTACACGATCTCTTTAACGAACTCGTTCCACCTCTCAGAATAGCTGAACACTTAGCTCTGACACCGTTAGCAACCAAAGGCCAACCAGTTTGAAAAGACAGAAATAAGCTAAAGTATGTCTAACTAGGGAGACACCGACACAGAAGACTCTTCACCATAACTGGGATTCAAAAACAAACGGTCATTACATCTTAAAATAATACTTAATAGAAGATTAAACAATAATTTGATATTAGTATCATTTTCGCTCATTTATACAGTTTCTGTTCTCAGTTTTATTTTCATGCAAATTATATATATAGGAGACTTGATAAGAACATTCGTTTGGTATTTATTACCCATTTGACTGCCCTAGATAGAAGCAGGGAATCCCCAGGTGACACAAAATTGTTAAGAGCTCAACTATTAACCAAAGGATTGGCAGTTCGAACCCATCCTAAGGTTTAGAGTTCCAGAGTTTTAAAACAACTGGGCCTCCAAGTCTTTGCAGCCTCTCCTATGCTCACTACTTACTAGCAAAATTTCCCAGTTTCTCCTTGGGCATCTCTTTCACCTAGATGACTCCAACTAATCTGAGTAAATATATGACTATTTTTCCCTCCATAACTCTCGTTAACTACTTTTTATTGAAATTCATTTCTTAAAAAGGAAGCTATACAGAATAACTGTTATACAGAAATAATGGATTTAATTGTATCCCCTCAAAAAGATATGTTGAAGTTTTAACCTCTGTACCTGTGAATGTAACCTTGTTTGGGGAACTAGGGTTTTTATTTGTATATGTTATCAGTTAACAACCTCATACTAGAGCAGGGTGGGTCCTAACCCCTTTTGAACCAAAAACCAAACTAGTTGCTATGGAGTCATTCCCAACTCATGGCGACCCTATGTGTGTCAGAGTAGAACTGTGCTCTATAGGGTTTTCAATGGCTGATTGTTTGAAGCAGAACACCAGATCTTTCTCCTGAGGTACCACTGGGTGAACTCAAACCACCAAACCTTTCAGTTAGCAGCCGAGTATGTTAACATTTGCACCATCCAGGGACTCCAATCCCTTCTGAGTGGTGTCTTCTAAAAGGGAAGAATAGACAGGGAAACATGGTCACACACACAGGGGGAAGGCACCACATGAGGGTACATCTACAAGCAGCAAGAGAATACTAAGGATCGACAGCAGTGACTGGAAGCTAGGAGAGAGGCATGAAGCAGTATCTCTCTCAGAATGCTTAGAAAGAATTCACACAGCCAGTACCCTGATTTGGATTTCTAGCCTCCAGAACTGTGGTACAATAAACGTCTGTTATTTAAAGCCACTCACTCTGTGTATTTTGTTACGGCAGCCCTAGGAGACTAAGACACCTGTGGAGGGAAGATAACCCATCACAATCCAGCACACAGAGGTGTGGGGGGTGGGGAGCAGAGACCAGAGGGAAACGAGTGAGGACGGTGTTCTGCAGGGCTGTATCATGGTGCAAGACCAGAGGCCTGAAGCAGTGTGACAGACACCTCACCAGGACTAGACAGGGCGTACAAGATGAGGCTGAACAGAGCAGGAGAGCCAGCAAGAAAAAAATCAAGAGACTGCAAGACAGAGAGCTAATACATACAAGAGCACTTGGCCTATCATAAACTAAGGAGCCCCGGTGGCACGTTGGTTAAGTGCTTGGCTGCTAATCATAGGATCAGAGGTTCAAACCCACCAACACTCCATGGGAGAAAGATGTGGCAGTCTGCTTCTATAAAGATTACAGCCTAGGAAACCCTAGGCAGCAGTTCTACTCTGTCCTATAGGGTCACTATGAGTCATAAATTATTTGACGGCAATGGGTTTTAATCATAAACTACCATGCCAACATTTGCTTCTGCGGTTCATCTGTATAATACTAAAGCTAGGTTAGTGGGCCAGGCCCATTGCTACTGCATTCACAGCCCATTGTTCAGACAGCGTTCTGGACAGAGTTATTCAGTGCTGCTATGACAGAAATACCACAAGTGGGTGGCTTCAACAAATAGAAATTTACTTTCTCAAGTTAAAAAACCAAAATCAAATCCGTTACCGTTGAGTCGATTCCAACTCATAGCGACCTTATATAGGACAGGGTAGAACTGCCCCATAGGGTTTCCAAGGCTGTAATCTTTACAGAAGCACATTGCTTCCCGAAGAGTGGCTGGTGGGTTCAAACCACGGACCTTTTTATTAGCAGCTAAGTGCTTAACCACTGTACCACCAAGGATCCTTTTTTCACAGTTAGGAGTCTAGAAGTCCAAAATCAGGGTGCTGGCTCTAAGGGAAGGCTTTCTCTCTCAGTCGGCTCTGAGGGAAGGTCCTTGTCTCTTTTCAGCTTCTGTTCCTCTGGATCTTCATGTGGTATGTATCTTCCCCTCCATTTGTACTTCTGTCCCTGTGCCTAATCTGTTCTTATTGTTTCTCAAAGGTGACTGTACTTCTGTCCCTGTGCCTAATCTGTTCTTATTATTTCTCAAAGGTAACTGGCTTAAAACATACCCTACACTGATATGGTCTCATTAACATAATAAAGAAAGTCCTGTTCCCAAGTGGGATGACATTCACAGGTACAGGGGTTCAGGATTTACAACACAGATTTCTGAGGGACACAATTCAATCCATAACAGAGAAGAAGCCACTTCATAGAGCTGACTGACAGAGGCTACCTGTTCTTCAAGGAATCTGGCCTTCAGGGCTCTGTACACGTTTGAACGTATAAAGCCCTTCAAAGTTCTCTAGTTTAGCAGTCCTCAACCTGCTCATTTAAGCTGTCCATGAACTACGTCTGTGTTATTAAAACTAAATCCATCTTCCACTGAATGCTACTCGAAATGAGATAGGCTTCAAAGGAAAAAGAGAACTTACTTCAGGAAATAGGGATTATATAATAAATAGTATAAACATTTGAAAGTTCGCACATTTCAAGGAAAATTAAAATTTCCTGAATTTAATAGGAACACTAACAAAAAGTAATAAAATATACAAATTATACCACAAACTTTGTTCTCTTGAACACAAATCCATTCAAGAGAATAAAGAACTTAATTTCCTGTGCTTTTCAACAAATATTTATCGAGCCCTGTATCAGTCTCCTAGGACTGCCATAACAAATTTCTACATACTGTGTGGCTTAACACAACAGAAATTTATTCTCTCACAGTTCAGGCAGCCAGAAGTCCAAAATCAAGGTGTTAGCAAGGTTGGTTCCTTCTGGGGCTCTGAGGGAAAATTGTTCCATGCCTCTCTCCTAGCTTCCTTCTGGCTGGTCCTGGCCATCCTTGGCATTCCTTGGCTTGTAGGCACATCACTCCAATCTCTGCTTCCATCTTGATATGACCTTCTTCTCTCTCTTTCTCTCTGTGTCTAAATCTGCCTCTCCCAAATGAACCCATAAAGAGACAGACAGTAACAGAATTGATAAAATAAATAAATGATGTGACCCATCAATATGCTGTCTATAAGAGACACACCTTAGACATAAAGACATAAATATATTAAAAATCAAAGGATGGAAAAAATATATCAAGCAAACAGCAATCAAAAAACAACAGGACTGGCAATACTAATTTCAGATAAAATAGACCTTAAGGCAAAAACCACCAAAAATGACAAGGAGAGACATTAAATAATAATTAATGGAACAGTCCACTATGATGACATAACCATAATAAATATCTATGCACCCAACGGCAGGGCTCCAAAATACACAAAACAAACTCTAGCAGCACTGAAAACAGAAATTGACAGTTCCACAATAATAGTAGGAGACTTCAACACTCTTAGTAAAGGACAGAACATCTAGAGAGAAACTCAGCAAAGATACAGAAGACCTTAAGGCCACAATCAACCATCTTCACCTCATAGACATACACAGAACACTACACCCAACAGCAGCAAAGTATACATTCTTTTCTAATGCACATGGAACATTCTCCAGAATAGACCACATCTTAGGCCACAAAGTAACCCTCAACAAAATTCAAAACACTGAGGTAATACAAAGTATCTTCTCTGATCACAACGCCATCAAAGTAGAAATTAATAACAGGAAGACCAGGGGAAAAAAAATCAAATACATGGAAACTGAATAACACCTTGCTTAAAAATCACTGGGTAACAGAAGAAACCAAAGATGGAATCAAAAACTTTCTAGAAGCAACAAGGCAAGGTCATGGAAGCTCCACAGACACACCCAAATTCCCTGAGGGACAGAATTGCTGGGCTGTGGGGACCATGGTCTCAGGGAACATCTAGCTCAATTTGCGTAATACAGTTTATAAAGAAAATGTTCTACGTTCTACCTTGTTGAGTAGCGTCTGGGGTCTTAAAAGCCTATGAGCAGCCATCTAAGATACTCCACTGGTCTCACCCCTTCAGGAGCAAGGGAGAATGCAGAAAACAAGATACAAGGGAAAGATTAGTCCAAAGGACTAAAGGATCACAACTACCACAGCCTCCACCAGACTCAGTCTGAGTCCCGGCTACCACCACTGACTGCTCTGACAGGGGTCACAACAGAAGGTCCCGGACAGAGCTGGAGAAAAATGTAGAACAAAATTCTAACTCACAAAAAAAGACCAGACTTATTGGCCTGACAGAGACTGGAGAAACCCCGAGAGTATGGTCCCCGGACACCCTTTTAGCACAGTACTGAAGTCACTCCCGATGTTCACCCTTCAGCCAAAGATTAGACAGCCCCATAAAACAAAACGAGACTAATGGGGCACAACAGCCCAGGGACAAAGACTAGAAGGCAGGAGGGGACAGGAAAGCTGGTAATAGGGACCCAAGGTCGAGAAGGGAGAGTGTTGACATGTCGTGGGATTGTTATCCAATGTCATAAAACAATATGTGTACTAACTGTTTAGTGAGAAACTACTTGTTCTGTAAACCTTCACATAAAGTACAATTAAAAAAATTTTTTTTTTACATTTCTAGAAGCAAATGAGAATGAAAATACATCATACCAAAACCTATGGGACACAGCTACTGCAGTGCTTGGAGGTCAATTAATAGTAATTGTGCACACATTAAATAAGAAGAAAGGAACAGAATCAAAATGTTAGCCTTACAACTTGAACAAATAGAAAGAGAACAGAAAAAGAAGCCCACAGCAACCAGAAGAAAGGAAATAATAAAGATCAGAGCAGAAATAAATGAAATAGAGAATAGAAAAACAATAGAAAGAATCAGCAAAACTAAAAGTTGGTTCTTTGAAAGGATAAACGAAATCGACAAACCACTGGTCAAACTGACCAAAGAAAAACAGGAGAGGATACAAATAACCCAAATAAGAAATGAAATGGGGGACATTACAACAGACCCAACTGAAATAAAAAGGATCCTAACAGAGTACTATGAAAAACTATACTCCAACAAATTTGAAAACCTAGAGGAAACAGACAAATTTCTAGAAACACACTACCTACCTAAACTAACACAAACTAAGGTAGAAAATGTGAACAGGCCCTTAACAAAAGAAGAGATTTAAAAGGTAAAAGAAAAAAAAAACCTCCCAACCAAAAAAAGTTGTGGCCGAGATGGCTTCACTGGGGAATTCTACCAAACATTCAGAGAAGAGCTTACACCAGTACTACTCAAACTATTTCAGAACGTAGAAAGGGAAGAGACACATCTGAATTCATTCTATAAAGACTACATAACCCTGATACCAAAACCAGGCAAAGACATCACACAAAAAAAAGAAAATTATACAGCAATGTCTCTCATGAACATAGATGCAAAAATTCTCAACAAAATTCTAGCCAATAGAATCAGCAACACATTGAAAAAGTAATACACCATGACCAAGTAGGATTCCTACTACGTATGCGTTGTTCATCATCAGAAAATCAATCAACATAGTCTACCACACAAATAAAATAAAAGAATCACATGATCATCTTAATTGATGCACAAAAGGGATTTGATAAAGTTCAACAACCATTCCTGAAAAAAAACTCTCAATAAGACAGGAATAGAAGCGAAATTCCTCAACATATAAAGGGCATCTATACAAAATCAACAGCCAGCATCATTCTCAAAAGAGAGAGGCTGAAAACATTCCCCTTGAGAATGGGAACAAGAAAGGATGCCCTTAATCACAACTCCTATTTAACATTGTGCTGGAAGTCCTAGCTAAGCAATAAGGCAATAAAAAGAAATAAATGGCATCCAAATTGGTAAGGAAAAAGTAAAACTATCCGTATTTGTGGATGATATGATATTATACATAGAGAAACCTAAAGACTCCACAAGAAAACTACTGGAACTAATAGAAAGATTCAGCAGAGTAGCTGGATACAGCATCAACATATAAAAATCAGTTGGATTCCTATACACAAACAAAGAGAATTACAGAAAGGAAATCAGGAAAGAAATACCATTTGCAATAGCCCCTAAAAATAGAAAACACTAAGGAATAAATCTAACCAGGGTGATAAAAGACCTTTACAAAGAAAATTACAAAACGCTACTGCAAGAAACCAAAAGATACCTGCATAAATGGAAAAATATAACATGCTTATGGATAGGTAGACTCAACATTGTGAAAATGTCAGTTCTACCCAAAGCATGGATAGGTAGACTCAACATTGTGAAAATGTCAGTTCTACCCAAAGCATGGATAGGTAGACTCAACATTGTGAAAATGTCAGTTCTACCCAAAGCATGGATAGGTAGACTCAACATTGTGAAAATGTCAGTTCTACCCAAAGCATGGATAGGTAGACTCAACATTGGGAAAATGTCAGTTCTACCCAAAGCAATCTACAAATACAATGCAATCTCGATGCAACTACCAACAGTATTCTTTAATGAAATGGAAAAACTAGTCATTAACTTTACATGGAAAGGAAAGAGGTCAGGAATAAGTAAAGCATTATTGAAGAAGAAGAACAAAGAAGGAGGCCTCATACTCCCTGACCTCAGAAACTACTATACAGCTATAGTAGTCAAAACAGCCTGGTACTGGTACAAGGACAGATACACTGACCAATGGAACAGAATCAATAACCCAGATGTAAATCCATCTACCTATAGTCACCAGACCTTTGACCCAAAAGTTCATTAAATGGAAAAAAGACAGTCTTTTTAACAGTGTTGACAAAACTGGATGTCCATCTGTAAAAAAATGAAACAGACCCATACCTCGCACGATACACAAAAACTAACTCAAAATGGATCAAAGACCTAAATATAAGACCAAAAACTATAAAGATCATGGAAGAAAAAATAGGGTCAACACTAGGGGCCCTAATATACAGCATACAGCATCCAAACTATAATTAACAATACACAAACACCAGAAGACAAGCTAAACAAATGGGATCTCCTAAAAATGAAACACTTAAGCTCATCAAAAGACTTCACCAAAAGAGAATGTACAGATGGGGAAAAACTTTTTGGCTATTACAAATCTGACAAAGGTCTAATCTAAAATCTACAGGAAAATCCAACACCTCTAAAAAAGGTAAATAATCCAATTAAAAAATAGGTTTAAGGATATGAACAGACACTTCACCAAAGAAGACATTCAGGCAGCTAACAGACACATGGGGGAATGCTCGCGATCACTAGTCATTAGAGAAATGCAAATCAAAACTACAATGGGATACCATCACACCCTGACATTACAGCATGAATCAAAAAAAACAGAATATAACAAAAGTTGGAGAGGCTGTGGGGAGATAGGAACTCTTATGCACTACTGGTTGGAACGCAAAATGTTCAGTCATTTTGGAAAATGATATGCTGCTTCCTTAGAAAGCAAGAAATAGAAATACCATATGATCCAGCAATCCCACTCCTAGGAATATATCCTAGACAAATAAGAGCTGTCACACGAATAGACATATGCACACCCATGTTCATGGCAGCATTGTTCACAATAGCAAAAAGATGGAAACAACTAAGTGTCCATGAACAGATGAATGGATAAACAAACTATGGTACATACACATAACAGAATACTATGCAACAAAAAAGAACAATGATGAATCTGCAAAACATCGCACAATATGGATGAATCTGGACGGCATTATGATGAGCAAACTAAGTCAATTACAAAAGGACAAATACTGTATGAGACTGCTATTATAAAAACACATAAAAATATTTCCACACAGAAAGAAACAGTCTTTGATGGTTACAAGGCAGGGGAGGGGTGGGGAGGAAAAAACACTAACTGGGTAATAGATAAGTGGCAACTTCGGCGAAAGGTAAGACAGTACCAAACACTGAGGAAGTCAGCACAACCTGACCAGGGTAAAGTCACAGAAGCTTCATAGACACATCCAAATGCCCTGAGAGACTGAGCTACTGGGCTGAGGGCTGGGAACCATGGACTCGGGGAACATCTAGCTCAACTGGCATAACATGATCTATAAAGAAAATGTTCTACATTCAACTGTAGTGATAGCAACTCAGTTCTTAAAAGCCTGCAAGCGGCCATCTAAGATATATCTACTGGTCCCACCCTGGCTGGAGCAAAGGAGAATGAAGAAGACCAAAGACACAAGGGAAAGATTAGTCCAAAGGACTAATGAACCACAACCACCACAACCTTCACCAGACTGAGCCCAAAACAACTAAATGGCGCCCGGTTACCATCACTGACTGCTCTGGAAGGGATCACAATAGAGCGTCCCAGACAGAGCTGGAGAAAACTGTAGAACAAAATTAAAAATTCACCAAAAAAAAAAAAAACTGCCTGCAGGCCTGACAGGGACTGGAGAAGCCCCAAGAGTATGCCCCCCAGACACCCTTTTAACTCAGCACTGAAGTCACTGCTGAGGTTCACCCTTCAGCCAAAGATTAGACAGGTCTCTAGGGCCAACAATAACACACGTGAGGGACATGCTTCATAGTTAACAAGTATACGAGACTAACGGGCACACCAGGCCAAAAGCAAAGACAAGAAGGCAGGAAGGGACAGGAAAACTGGACGAATGGAAATTGAACCTGAGGCAGAGAAGGGGAGAGGGTTGACAACCAATGTCACAAAACAATTTCTGTATTAATGATTTAATAAGAAACTAATTTGCTCTGTAAACTTACACCTAAATCACAATTAAAAAGAAAAAAAATCAAAATAAATACATAAATCTACCTCTCCTTTCTCTTATAAGGATGCAAGTTATTGTATTTAAGGCCAGGGTGATTTCATCCCAAGATCCTTAACTAATTACATCGACAAAAGCCCTATTTCCAAATAAGCTGCATGTTGAGGTTCTAGGTAGACATGAATTTTAGGGGATACTACTCAACCCACTATAAGCCCCTACTATGGGCCTTGTTACTGTCACTCTTGTCACTCTGTCAGGTGTGGGGACAGAGAGTGACAACTGACACGTAATTAAGTAATTACAAGAAAGCCAGCATGTTATGGAAACACCTCTTTCAGAATAAAAGAGTCTGTATCCCTAGGAGCCTGCTGAGAGAATAACAGGTCCTCTACTCCTCCACTGTGACTCTGGTATGAGGAGAAAAGCTTTCAGTTAGTTAGAAGATCTTAACAACCCCAAACAGCTACAGCTGCAGGGTTGGCAAGCAGTATGAGTATTCCGAAGCACAAACAGTAAACAGAAACCAGAAGGCATTCTTATAAAACAGTTCCTTACCAATTGACTGGTAGCACTCTCTTTACCCCAGAAGCTACTCCACTTGAAAACTTCCACAGTTCTAAGCTGAAAGCCAGTGGCCATGTGTTTTCACTTAGTATTGTCCTTTCTCTTGGTCTCTTAACTGTTTTAACTAGAGACTTCTAGTCTACTCATGGTCTATTAGCACTTCAAACATAATTTGTTCTTTTTCAGTCACTTATGAAAATCAAAGACTACAGCCTACACCTCAACATAAAGAAAACAAAAATCCTCACAAGTGGACCAATAAGCAACATCACGATAAATGGAGAAAAGTTTAACGCTGTCAAGGATTTCGTTTTACTTGGCTCCACAATCGATGGCCATGGAAACAGCGATCAAGAAATCAAACGACACACTGCATTGGGCAAATCTGTTGCAAAAGACCCGTTTTAACGTGTTAGAAAGCAAAGATGTCACTTTGAGGACTAAGGAAGTACAAGACCTAAGCTACAGTATTTTTTATTTTTTTTTGCTATGTCACTTTTTCTTTTTTTAATTGTGCTTTAAGTGAAAGTTAACAGTTCAAGTCAGTTTCTCATACAAAAACTTATACACACATTGCTATGTGACCCTAGTTGCTCTCCCTATACTGTGACAGCACACTCCTCCTTTCCATCCTGGATTTCCTGAGTCCATTCAACTAGCTCCTGTCCCTTCTGCCTTCTCATCTCGCCTCCGGACAGGAGCTGTCCATTTAGTCTCATGTATCTACTTGAGCTAAGATGCACACTCTTCACAAGTATCATTTTATGTCTTATAGTCCAGACCAATCTTTGTCTGAAGAGTTGGCTTCAGGAATGGTTTTAGTTTGGGGCTAACAGAGAGTCCAGGGGCCATGTCTTCTGGGGTCCCTCCAGTCTCAGTCAGACCATTAAATCTGGTCTTTTTACTAGAATTTGAGTTCTGTACCCCACTTTTCTCTTGCTCCATCAGGGACTCTCTGTTGTGTTCACTGTCAAGGTGGTCATTGGTGGTAGCCAGGCACCATCTAGTTCTTCTGGTTTCAAGTCATAGTATTTTCAATTGCCTCATATGCATGTGAAAGCTAGATAATGAATAAGGAAGACGAAGACAAATTGATACCTTTGAAATATGGTGTTGGCAAAGAATATTGAATATACCGTGGACTACCCGAAGAACGAACAAATCTGTCTTGGAAGAAGTACAGTCAGAATGCTCTTGGAAGGGAGGATGGAGAGACTTCGTCTCATGTACTTTGGATACGTTATCAGGGGGATCAGTCCCTGGAGAAGGACACCATGCTTAGTAAAGTAGTCAGTGGAAAAGAGGAATGCCTTCAATGAGATGGATTGACACAGTGGCTGCAACAATGGGCTCAAACACAGCAACGACTGTGAGGATGGCACAGGACAGGGCAGTGTTTCGTTCTGTTGGACGAAGGGTTGCTATGGGTCAGATCCTACTCGATGGCACCTAACAACAACAACATGCTAGTAAAAACAAAAAATATCAGCTAGGAGAGCTGAAACAGATTTGTTTTTCACATCTGGGTATATTAAGTTATATTAAAAAGCATAACTGTAAATATTCTATAAGATTCACTGAAGTAGGGCATATGTGTGTATGTTACAACCTTTATGCATAAAACATAAAATTTTAATTATGACGCACTGCATTGGGCAAATGTGCTGCAAAAGATCTCTTTAAAGTGTTAAAAAGCAAAGATGCCACTTTAAGGATGAAGGTGCACCTGACCCAAGTCATGGTGTTTTCAATTGCCTCATATGCATGTGAAAGCTGGACAATGAATAAGGAAGACCGAAGAAAAATTGCTGCCTTTGAATTATGATGTTGACGAAGAATATTGAATATACCATGGACTGCCAAAAGAGTGAACAAATTTGTCTTGGAAGAAGGACAGTCAGAATGCTCCTTGGAAGCAAGGGTGGCGAGACTTCATCTCACATACTTTGGACATGTTAACAGGAGGGACCAGTCCCTGGAGAAGGACACTATGCTTAGTAAGACAGAGGGTCAGTGAAAAAGAGGAAGACACTCAACGAGATGGATTGACTCAGTGGCTACAACAATTAACTCAAGCATAACAATGATTATGAGGATGGTGCAGTACCAGGCAGTGTTTTGTTGTGTTGTACATAGGTCTGCTATGAATCGGAACTGACTCGACAGCACCTAACAACAATAAAAACAATCTATGAGTCTACCACCTATCTGTCAGTTTGTCGTACTGTGGTGGTTTGTGTGTTGCTGTAATGCTGGAAGCTATGCCCTCAGTATTTCAAATACCAGCAGGGTCATCCATGGTGGACAGGTTTCAGCAGAGCTTCCAGATTAAAACAGACTAGGAAGAAAGGCCTGGTAATCTACCTCCAAAAATTAGCCAACAAAAACCCTATGGATCACAACAGGTTATTTTCCAGCATAATGCTGAAAGACGAGCCCCCTAAGTTGGAAGGCACTCAAAATACACAGTGGTCACAGCAATGGACGCGAGCATAGCAACAATCATGAAGATGAAGCAGGACTAGGCAACATTTCGTGATGTTGTACTTGGGGTCGCCATGAGTCAGAGTCAACTTAATGGCAACTAACAACAAACTACAGACAGACTTTCCCACAAACTCTCTTATTCAGACCACACTCACAAGCCAGTAAGCAAGCAGGAAAAAAGGCACAACTGCTCTCACACGCCTATGTATTGTGTTACACAAAAAAGTTGAATCCTCACAACTGCCCTATCAAGTTTGTACTGTTATCACGCCCATTTTACAGATGAAAAACCAGAAGCCCAGAGAAGTAAATAACTTTCCCAAGGGGTCTCAGCTGGTAAGTGGCTAAGGCAAAGTCCTAAACCAGGAAGTGTGCCTCCAGAGCTCACAGTGGTAACCGTGCCTTCATTCCGCCTCTCTGAACACCCTTGCACATCATAAAAAGGAGTCTGCAGTTTATCCTAAGACCAATGTCATTGTTTTTGGGTGCCGTCAAGTCAATTCCAACTCAGCAAACCCATATGACAGAGTAGAACTGTCCCAAGGGTTTCCTAGGCTGTGATCTTTACAGAAGCAGATCGCTAGGTCTTTCTCTCATGGAGCCACTTGGTGGGTTCGAACTACCAAATTTTCTGTTAGCAGCCGAGTTCTTAACTGTTTACACCACCAGGGCTCCTTCCTAAAAGCAATAGGGAGCTATTAAACAGTTTAAAGCAGAGAATGGCTCGATGGCGATTTGCATGCTAGAAAGATCACATTCTGGCTTCATTGCGGGAGTAGATGTGGAGGGGACAAGCGTGAGACGAGGCCAGTCTTGAGAGATGCTGTGGTCCTGCAGAGGTCAGCATGAGGGACCTGAGCCAGGCCTGAATCAGCTTGACATGGCGCTGCCTGAGGTCACAGAGGACTTAACAGCGAATACAGCCCCCTCCCATTTCTTCCTGTGTTCAATCAAGGACTACAATCTCAAAAAATCATGATGGTCGAATAATGAAGAAGCTTCAGCACATATTGGCTGCTTTCAACTCTTTCTGTATGGAATTTTTTTTCCCCCATGCTCCTAAAAATATATTATTTTTGTTTTCTGGTGTAAAAAGTTGTTTTTATAATTTCACATTTTAAGTATTTTTCTAAATTGAAAATAAAAAATCTCTACTATGGAATGGAATGTTCTTTTTTGTTTTTTAGTAGATAAAAGTCCCCGTGATCTTTCCTTACTGCGTTTATACTTGACAAAAATTAACACATGATACCCTGGTTAAATGTCAAAGACCTCAATTTAAATTCCTGGTAAATTGCCACCTTCAGGTCAGTAGGTCCCTGTTTCATTCCCTTTGTAGAACATTAGTTTACCGTAAGAGGCCCATCAAAGAGTTTTGCCTGAGGATGCTCAGGGATCTCAAATCTGGGCAGTTTTCTGAGATGTTTGATTCTGTCAGAATGCCACATCTTGGGTGGACATGAAAATACTTAGGCTTGGCTACTGAGTCTCTGCTTTCCTGTCTGGAGGAGTGCTCCCCTAGAGGATTCTCCTGGGAACCAGATATAAGTGAGGGCCATTTCAACTCCAAATGGATATGTCTAGAAAATCAGTGGAGGCGTGTCTCCACTCATTTATATTTGTGGTCATTATTTCTGGCAGAGTACCTGCTGGTGGCTGAAGTTTCTCTGAAATGCTCAGAGATACGTTCTCTTTCTTTAGAATGTATTCAAGGCCAGAATTCATCCCTGATGTAACAAATCTCTTTCTCTTCCCTCTTGCAAGCCACTACTTAGCTCAGCCCTCCATTCAGGCCCAATGTCACTTGAAGGCCTTGTGTCTTAGTCAGGGTTCTCCAGAAAAACAGAACCAGTAAGATACATGTATATATAATTATATACATACATGTAGTGTGTGTATGTGTGTGAGAGAGAGAGAGAAAGATGGTGTTTCTATGACTCGAAAATTGACTCGATGGCACCTAATGTACGTGTGTATATGTATGTACATACATATACATATGTGTATACATATACACCTGTATTTACATGTACGTATATAAACACATGTGTATACATATACACATGTATATATGTACATACATACACACGTGTATACATACACACATGTATATATATACGTACGTACATACACATACATGGAAGCAGCAGTCAAGAAAGCAAAGATGTCAAATTGAGGACTAAGGTGTGCCTGACCCAAGACATGGTATTTTCAGTTGCCTCATATGCATGTGAAAGCTGGACAATGAATAAGGGAGACCAAAGAAGAACTGATGCCTTTAAATTATAGTATTGGCAAAGAATACTGAATATACCATGGACTGCCAGGAGAATGAACAAATCTGACTTGCAAGTACAGCCAGAATGCTCCTTAGAAGCAAGGATGGCAAGACTCCATCTCACATACTTTGGACATGTTATCAGGAGGGACCAGTCCCTAGAGAAGGACATAATGCTTGGTCAAGGAATGAGAGGAAGACCCTCAACACGATGGACTGACACAGTGGCTGCAATGAGGGGCTCAAGCACAGTGACAATTGTGAGGATGGCGCAGGACCATGCCATGTTTCCTTCTGTTGTACAAAGGCTGCTATGAGTCGGGGCCAACTCGATGGCACCTAAAAACAACAACAAAATATACTGTTCTTGTTAGGTGTCACTGAGTTGATTTTCGACTTATAGCAACCCCATGACAGACTAGAACAGCTCCATAGGGTTTTCTAGGCTGTAATCATTACGGGAACAGATCACCAGATCTTTCTCCCGTGGAGCCGCTGGGTAGGGACAAACCCCCAATGTTTCAGTTAGGAGCTGAGTGCTTAATCATTGTGCCACGAGAGCTCACTCTCTCTCTTATCTCTTTCTCTCTCTGTGTGTGTGTGTGTGTGTGTGTGTGTGTGTGTGTGTGTGTCTGTGTCTGTGTGTGTGGGCACGCACATGTATAGAAAGAGTAGATAGAGAGACACTTATTTTAAAGAATTGGCTCACATAATTGTGGGGGCTGAAAAGTCCAAAATCTGCAGCTCACGTAACAGACTATAGATTCTATCTGTCTTAGGTTCTAAAGAACGAAGGAATTCTTCCAAGATACCTATTTATAGTCTGGAGGCAGAACACAACCTAGGGAAAACTCTCTTTTTCTGAAGGCTTTCAACTGACTGTATGAGGCCCACTCACATCATGGAATGTAATCTTCTTTACTTAAGGCCAACTGATTTAATCACATGTAACTGCTTCATAACAACATCTAGACAAGTGTTTGACCAAACAAGAGGGCACCAGAGCCTAGCCAAGTTGACACATAAAATTAACCATCACATCTTGATAGCCTTTGAGCCTGGAGTCCAGACTCCTTCATCTGCCATCAGGAAGCAAAGCTCAAATGCCAAATGGGCTGATTCAGTGGTCATGATACTGGTTACCAGGCCTCAAAACAGTATGATTCAGACACATCATGGACTTTAGATAGTTTCTTTTCTTACCAGAATGAGCCCACAAGAGTCTTTGCTTCCTTCTATGCTTCACTGGTTAATAGAGGCTCTACAAATATGGAAAAATCTTCAAGGAGTATATCCTGAGCTCCTCTGTAACTAAACGCATGCATCTGAGAGGTGTGCGTTCTGGTTAATACAGTCATGGGCAGTTTTCCTGTGTTCACAGATAATCAGCATATAGGAAGCTTTACAAGCACCCACTAGGAAAGTGAAATGTGGGAGATGACAGTTACCAAGACTACATAGAAAGCCAGTTGCTAGGGAGTAGAAAAAGAATATTACAAAAACAAGGTGCTGGTCAAGGAGAACTTACAATCTGCTTGGAGGAGGTGAAAACAGACAAAACGATCACATGGGGCCATTACAAACACAAATTGAGGAGCATAAGGTAAAATCCTCTGTCATGAACACTTTAATAGATGTTTACCCAATATCTGTGTATTTAATTACAGAGGGCAATTATGTGGTTAACCTGCCAGGGCTCAGAATGATTTTTCAGTGGTTTCTCCTGAAGGGTCCCAGTTTAGCCCCTGCCCCTGATTACTCTTTCCTCTCCCACTTCCCCTTCCTCCAGTTTGACTAATCTCCCCACGGACCACTCTTAGCTCTCCAAGGCCAGCAGAAAACTCTTTACCAACTGTAACACAATCTTTCATAAAACTGGCACATTTTAAAGAAATAACTTACACTTCGTTCAACGATGGTTGCACCAGAAGTGAATAATATCAAAAGAATGACTTTTTATCAGAGACTGAATCTTGAATGAACAAGTACGGCTATAAAACTCATTACTTAGGATTTTTCAATTAACAGAATTTATTTAAACCATTCAGCAACGCATTGCTTCTATTGTTCACCTTTTAATATGGAAATTTCCTTTTCTATTACACCAAACTTGATAATGGGATTCCTCTAGGGCCCCATTTAGGCTTCTTTGTTATGTTTGTGAATGTTTCACCTCTTATTCACTTCATTCATTCAACAAATAATAATTAGACACCTACCTATGCCAGACATTATTTTGGCTCTTAGACCATACCAATGAGCAAAACAGACAAACATCCCTGCCCTCATGAAGCATCTGTTCCAACTGGGAGAGACAGACTATAAATGACACACAAAACAGATTGTTGTTGTTATTAGCCAGTTATCTAGGCAGTTCCAAGTCATGGTGACCCTATGTACAGTTTAATGAAATGACGCCCAGTCCTGCACCATCTTCGTGACCACTGAAATTCTTGAGTCCATTGTTGCAGCTACTGTGTAGTATCTTCCAACCTAGAGGGCTCATCTTCCAACACTGTATCAGAGAATGTTCTGTTGTGATCCACAGGATTTTCACTTTCTAATTTTCAGAAGTAGATTGCCAGGTCTTTCTTCATAGACTTTCTTAGTATGAAAGCTCCACTGAAACTTATCCACCATGGTGAACCTGCTAATATTTGAAATATCAGAGGCATAGCTTCCAGCATCACAGCAACATACAAGCAACCACAGGACAACAAACTGACAGCAGGGTGGTGGACACAACAGGTAAGTACAGCCTACAGTATGTTACCACCATGTATCTGTCAGCTTGTTGTACTGTGGAGGCTTGTATGTTACTGTGATACTGGAAGCTTTGCCACCAGCATTTCAAATACCAGCAGAGTAACACTTGGTGGACAGGTTTCACCAGACCTTCCAGACTAAGAAAGACTAGGAAGAAGGAACTGGCAGTCTACATCTGAAAAACTTGGCCAGTGAAAATCTTAAACGAATAGTAGTAGAACACTGTCTGATATAGATGTGTTTAAGATGAGCCCCTCATGTTAGAAGGCAGTCAAAATACAACTGTGGAAGAGCTGCCCCCTCAAAGTAGAGTCAACCTTAATGATGTGGATGGAGTGAAGCATTCAGGACCTTCATTTGCTGATGTAGCATGACTCAAAATGAGAAGAAACAGCTGCAAACAATAGTAACTGCAACATGAAAAGTATGAAGCATGAGTCTAGGAAAATTGGAAGTCATCAAAAATGAAATGGAACCCATAAAGATTAATATCTTAAGCATTAGTGAGCTGACATGGACTGGTATCAGACATTTTGAATCAGACAATCATATGGTCTACAAGGACAAACTGAAGAGGAATGGCATCATGATCACCATCAAAAAGAGTATTTCAAGATCTATCCTGAAGTACAACACTGTCAGTGATAGGATAACATCCATAACCTACAAGGAAAACCAGTTAATATGACTATTATTCAAATTTATGCACCAATCACTAAGGCCAAAGATAAAGAAATTGAAGATTTTTACCAATTTCTGCAGTCTAAAATTCATCAAACCTGCAATCAAGATGCACTGATAATTATTGGCAATTGGAATGCAAAAGTTGGCAACAAAGAAGATGGATTGGTAGTTGGAAAATATGGCCTTGGTGATAGAAACAATGCCAGAGATCAGATGATAGAATTTTGCAAAATGAATGATTTCTTCATTGCAAATACCTATTTTCAACAACATAAACAGTGACTATGCACGTGGACGTCACCAGATGGAATACGCAGGAATCAAACTGACTACATCTCTGGAAGGAAATGATGGAAAAGCTCAACATCATCAGTCAGAACAAGGTCAGGGGTAAACTGTGGAACAGACCATCAACTGCTCATATGCAAGTTCAAGCAGAAGTTGAAGAAAATTAGAACAAGTCCACAACAGCCAAAGTATGTCCTTGAGTATATCCTACTTGAATTTAGAGACCATCTCAAGAATAGATCTGACACACTGAACACTAACGACTGAAGACCAGACAAGTTGTGAAATGACATGAAGGATATTATATTATGAAGAAAGCAAGACAGGAAAGAAAGAAAAGACCAAAACAGATGTCGGAAGAGACTCTGAAACTTGCTCTTAAACGTAGGGCAGCAAAAGCGAAAGGAAGAAATGATGAAATAAAAGAGATGAACAGAAGATTTCAAAGGGCAGCTGGAGAAGACAAAGTATTATATGTGCAAAGACCTAGCGATAGAAAACCAACAGGGAAGAACACAGTCGGCATTTCTCAAGCTGAAAGAACTGAAGAAAAAATTCAAGCCTTGAGTTGCAATATTGAAGGATTCTATGGGGAAAATATTAAACGACAAAGAAAGCATCAAAAGAAGATGGAAAGAATACATGCAGTCACTGTACCAAAAAGAACTGGTCGACATTCAACCATTTCAGGAAGTAGCATATGATCAAGAACAGATAGGACAGAAGGAAGAGGTCCAAGCTGCACAGAAAGCATTGACAAAAAACAGGAATCGACAGAATACCAATTGAGATGTTTCAACAAATAGATGTAGCACTGGAAGTTCTCACTCATCTATGCCAAGAAATTTTGAAGACAGTTATCTGGTCAATCGATTGGAAGAGATCTAATTTGTACCCATACCAAAGACAGGTGATCCAAAAGAATGCAGAAATTATTGAACAATATCATTAATATCACACACAAGTAAAATTTTGCTGAAGATCATTCAAAAGTGGTTGCAGCAGTACGTTTGACAGAAAACTGCCAGAAATTCAAGCTGGATTCAGAAGAGGACATGGAACAAGAGATATCATTGCTGAAGTCAGATGGATCATGGCTGAAAGCAAAGAATACCAGGAAGATGTTTACCTGTGTTTTATTGACTACGCAAAGGCATTCAATTGTGTGGACCATAACAAATTATGGATAACACTGTGAAGAATGGGAATTCCAGAACACTTAATTGTGCTCATGAGGAAACTGTACTTAAACCAACAGGCAGTTCTTTGAACAGAACAAGGGGATACTGTATGGTTTAAATTCAAAAAAGGTGTGTGTCAGGGCTGTATCCTTTCACCATACATATTCAATCTGTATGTTGAGCAAATAATCTGAGAATCTGGGCTATATGAAGAAGAATGCAACATCAGGATTGGAGGAAGACTCATTAACAGTCTGAGATATGCAGATGATACAACCTTGCTTGCTGAAAGTGAAGGGAACTTGAAGCACTTACTGATGAAGATCAAAGACTACAGCCTTCAGTATGGATTACACCTCAACATAAAGAAACCAAAAATCCTCACAACTATACCAATAAGCAGCATGGAGAAAAGATTGAAGTTGTCAAGGATTTCATTTTACTTGGATCCACAAAGAACGCCCATGGAAGCAGCAAAGAATTCAAACGACATATTGCATTGTGCAAATATGCTGCAAAAGACCTCTTTAATTTGTTAAAAAGCAAAGATGTCACTTTAAGAACTAAGGTGGGCCTGACCCCAGCCATGGTATTGTCAATCGCCTCATACCCAGGTGAAAGCTGGACAACGAATAAGGGAGACTGAAGACGAACTGATGCCTTTGAATTATGGTGTTGGCAAAGAATATTGAATATACCATGGATTGCCAGAAAAATGAACAAATCTGTCTTGGAAGAAGAAAAAACAGAATGCTTATCAAAAGCAAGGATGGCGAGACTTCGTCTCACATACTTTGGACATGTTATCAGGAGGGACCGGTCCCTGGAAAAGGACATCAATGCTTGGTAAAGCAGAAGGTCAGCGAAAAAGAGGAAGACCCTCAATAAGATGGACTGACACACTGGCTGCAACAATGGGCTCAAGCATAATAATGATTGTGAGGACAGTGCAGGACTGGCTAGTGTTTCGGAACCGACTCAACAGCACCTGACAACAACAACATAGTATGTTAGAGGATGACGGTAAGTGCTAGAGCAAAAGGCAAAAGTAGAGCAAGGAGAGAGAATGGAAGTTAATATGGGTTGTAATTTCAAACAGAATGGTCAAAATGAGCCTATTTTGAAGGATACATTTGAGCCAAGACTTGAAGGAGATAAAGATATTCACGATGCAGCTATGTGGCAGAAGGGCATTCCAGGCAGAAGGAAGAACCAGTTGACCTTTCTGCTTTATGAACAACTGTACCAATCTGTGAAGTTCTCTGTAAATCTGGATCAGTCTTACAAGCTACTCACTATTCGTCCTCTCAGTGTCACATCCCAAACACATATTGAAACACACATGTCCTTCCTTGCTGTCAAAAGAAAAGTACAAGAGGATGGTACTCTGTGGTGACCACCATTAACCTCCCTTCAGAATATCCCTACTCCTTGGTCTTTCAATTGGCTACCCACGAAGACCATTCTCTGTGAAGTCCAAGAAGGAACTCAAATAGATGTTGCATGGCTCCGCAGGGGACTGTGTTTTTGTTTGTTTGTTTTGTTTTGAGTTTCTCATTCAAAAATTGATACCCAAGCTTTTTTGTGACATTGGTTGCAATCTTCACATTGTGTCAGCAGTCTCCCCTTTTCCCTTTCCACCCAAGGTTCCTCATGTCCATTCATCCAGTTTTCCTGTCCCTTTCTGCCTTCTCATCTTTGTTTTGCCCATTTGGTCTCACATACTTGATTGAACTAAGAAGCACATTCCTCAGGTGTGTTGTTTGTTTTATAGGTCTGTCTAATCTTTGGTTGAAACATGGACTTCAGGAGTGGCTTCATTCTTGAGTTAGCAGCGTGTCCCAGGGCCAATAGTCTCAGAGGTTCCCCTAGTCTACGTCAGACCAGTAAGTCTGGGTTTTTGTTTGTTTGTATGTTTGTGAATTTGAGTTTTATTCTGTATTTTTCTCCCACTCTGACAGAAATCCTCCATTATGATACCTGTCAGAGGGGTCGGTGGTGGTAGCCAGCCACCATCTAGTTCTTCTGGCATCAGTCTGTTGGAGGCTATGGTTCCTGTGGTCCATTAAGATTAATATATTTCTTGTGTCTTGAGTTTTTTTCATTCTCCTTTGCTCTGTATGGGATGGGACCAATAGGTGTATCTCAGATGGCCACTCAAAAGCTTTTAAGATCCCAGACACTACTCACCAAGGTAGGATGTAGAACTTTATTATGAACAATGTTATGCCAGTTGACCTAGATGTCCCACAAGACCATGGACCCCAGCACTCAGCCCCAGTAACTCTGCCCCTCAAAGTGTTCGGATCTGTCTAGGAAGCTTTTATGACTTTGCTTTGGTCAAGTTGTACTGACTTCCCCTATGTTGTGTGTTGTCTTTCCCTTCACCAAAGTCAACACTTGTCTACAATCTAGTTAGTGATTTCCGTTCCTCACCCCTCCCTCCCTTGTAACCATCAAAGAGTGTTTTTTCTCTATGTAACCTTTTTCTTGGGTTTTTATAACAGTGGTCTCATATAATATTTGCCCTTTAGTGTCTGACTGATTTCACTCAGCATAATGCCCTCTACATTCATCCACGTAGTGAGATGTTTCATGGATTCATCATTGTTCTTTCTTGTTTTGTAGTATTCCATTGTGTGTATGTACCATAATTTTTTTATTCATTCATCTGTTGATGGGCACTTGTGGGGATATATGCCATTTAAACATGGCTGCACTATTGACAACTGCAGCCCCCACAGGCTTCTATGCTGCACAGCATGTTGAGACTTGTCCCCAACATGTTGAGACTTGTCATGACTTGTTTTCCCAAACCTATTGTCCCTTTACTGATTGGCTTGTTTACCTGAATTCCTTCTCCCTTGCCCGCACCCAAAGCCCATTGTTCTGTTATTTGCTTCACTGCTTGCTGTATTGACTACAAATAAACTCCTGGGACTGAAGCCAGGGTCGACTCCTCAGAGTGACCCTCCTGGCCCCACTTCTCTGTAAGAGTTGTGTTTGGTTACTGTCTCCGCCGTCCCGACATTCGCCACCGCTGCGACAGATGGTGCCCCGTGTGAGGGGCTGCGACAGGCACTAAGGTTGTTTCAAATCTTTTTTGCTATTGTGAATAGTGCTGCAATGAACATGGATGTGCATATGTATATTTACATGACAGCTCTTATTTCTTCAGGACATATTCCTAGGAGTAGATTGCTGGATCATATGGTATTTCTATTTCTAGCTTTTAGAGGGGGCGTCATATCCTTTCCATAGTGCTTGCACAATTTTACATTCCCAGTACATAAGAGTTCCAATCTCCTTGCAACATCTCCAACATTTCTTATTTTCTGGTTTTTTTTTTTGTTTTTTTTTTTTTTACTATTAGTGCCAGTAATGCTGGGGTGAAATGGTATCTCATTGTAGTTTAGATTTGCATCTCTCCAATGACTAATGATTGCAAGCATTTCCTCATGTATCTGTTAGCCGCCTAAATGTCTTCTTTGGTAAAGTGTCTATTCATATTCTTTGCCCATTTTTTAATCGGATTTTTTGCTTCATTGTTGAGGTGTTGAAGTATTATATAGATTTTAGAGATTAGACCCTTGTCGAGTATGTCATAGCTAAAATTTTTTTCCCAGTCTGTAGGTTCTCTTTTTACTTTTTTGGTGAAGTCTTTTGATGAGCTTAAGGGTTTAATTTTTAGCAGCTCCCAGTTATCTAGTTTATCTTTTAGTGTTTGTGCACTGTTATCATTTGCATTCTATTTATACTATGTATTTAGGGCCCCTATGTATTAGTATTCATTAGTTTTTGTGCATGGTGTGAGGTATGGGTCCTGTTTCCTTTTTTTTACAGGTGGACATTCAGTTATGCCAGCACCATTTGTTAAAAGGTCTGCCTTTATCCCATTTAATGCACTTTGGTTCTTTGTCAAAGACCAGCTGACCATAGGTGGATGGACTTACCTCTGGATTCTTTATTCTGCTCCACTGGTCTAGGTGTCTGTCACTGTACCAGTACCAGGCTGTTTCGACTATCCTGGCTGTATAGCAGGTTCTAAGATCAGGTATTGTGAGGTATCCTATATGGTTGTTTTTCAATAATGTCTTGCTTAGCCAGTGCCTCTTTCCTTTTCATATAAAGTTGGTGATTAGTTTTTCCATCTTGATAAAGAAGGCAGTTGGTATTTGGATCAAGAGTGCATTATATTTGTAGATCACTTTGGGTAGAACTGACATTTTCACAATGCTGAATTTTCCTGTCCATGAGGATGGCATGTTTTTCCATTTCTGTAGGTCTCTTTTGGTGTCTTGCAATAGTGCTTTGTAGTTTTTTTTTTTTTTTTGTGTGTGTGTGTGTAAGTCTTTTACATCCCTGGTTAGATTTAGTCCTAATTACTTTATTTTTTAGATGCTATTATAATTGGTATTGTTTTCCTGATTTTCTTTTCCTAGTTCTCTTTGTCGGTGTATAGGAATCCAACCGATTTTTGTATGCTGACCTTGTATTCTGCTACTCTGCTCAATCTTTCTACTAGTTCAATTAATTTTCTTGTTGAATCTTTGGAGTACTCTATGTATAGGATTAGATCATCCACAAATAGGGATAGTTTTAGTTTTTCCTTTCCAATTTAGATGCCCTTTCTTTCTTTTTCTTGCCTTATTGATCTAGCTAGAACTTTTAGCACAATGATAAATAGGAATGGTGATAAAGGGCATCCTTGTCTTATTCCCATTCTCAGGGGGAATGCTTTCAGCCTCTCTCCATTAAGAATAATGTTGGCTGTTTGTTTTGTATAGATGTCATTTATTATGTTGAGGAATACCCCTTCTATTCCTATTTTATTTTAGAGGTTCTTTTTAGGAGTGAGTGTTGGACTTTATCAAATGCCTTTTCTGCGGTAACTGAGATGAGCATGTGATTCTTTTGTTCTATTTATGTGGTGGATTATGTTGATTGATTTTCTAATGTTTTTTTTTTTTTGATATGATGCTGAATTCTATTGGCTAGAATTTTGTTGAGAAGTTTTGCATCTATATTAATGAGAGATATTGCTCTATAATTTTCTTTTTTTGTGTGGTGTCTTTGCCTGGCTTTGGTATCAGGATTATGCTGGCTTCATAGAATGAGTTCGGAGTATTCCTTCCTTTTCTATGCTCTGAAATAGTTTGAGTAGTAGTGGTGCTAGCTCTTCTCTGAATGTTTGGTAGAACTCTCCAGTGAAGCTACTGAGCCAGTGCTTTTTTTGTTGAGAGTTTTTTATTACCTCTAAAATCTCTTCTCTTGTTATGAGTCTGTTCAGATTTTCAAACTTGGTTTGTGTTAGTTTAGGTAGGTCGTGTGTTTCCAGAAATTTGTCCATTTCCTCTACATTCTCAAATTTGTTGGAGAACAATTTTTCATAGTATTCTCTTATGATCCTTTTTATTTCAGCTGGGTCTGTTTTAATGTCCCTAATCTCATTTCTTATTTGGATTATTTGCTTCCTCCTCTGTTTTTCTTTTGTCAATTTGGCCAATGGTTTGTTGATTTTGTTGATCTTTTCAAAGAACCAACTTTTGGTCTTGTTTCTTTCTATTGTTTTTCTGTTCTCTATTTCATTTATTTCTGCTCTAATCTTTATTATTTCTTTTATTCTGGTGCTTGTGGGCTTCTTTTGCTGTTCTTTTCCTATTTGTTTGAGTTGTAGAGCTAACACCTTGATTTTGTCCCTTTCTTCTTTTTTGATGCGTATTTATTGCAATAAATTGACCTCTGAGCACTGTCTTTGCTGTGTCCCAAAGGTTTTGATATGCGTTTTCATTCTCATTTTATTCTAGGAATATTTTTATTCCTGCTTTGATTTCTTCTATTACCCAGTTCTTTTTAAACAGGTGTTATTCAGTTTCCATGTATTTGATTTTTTTCCTTACTCTTCCTGTTATTTATTTCTACTTTTATGGTGTTGTCATCAGAGAGAACATTTCGTATTATTTCAACGCTATGGATTTTATTGAGGGTTGCTTTGTGGCCTAAAATGTGGTGTATTCTAGAGAATGTTCCATGTGCACTGGAAAAGAATGTACATTTTGATGTTGTGAGTGAAGTGTCCTATATATCTATGAGGTCATGTTGGTTAATTGTGGCCTTTAAATCTTCAGTCTTTGCTGAGCTTCCTTCCAGATATTCTGTCCTTTATGAGAGTGGTGTGTTGATGTCTCCTACTATTATGGTGGAATTATTTCTTTTTGCAGTGCTGTTAGTTTTTTTTTTTTTTTTTAATATTTTGGAGTGATTTGGGTGTGTAGATATTTACTAAAATTATGTCTTCTTGATGTATTGAGCCTTCAATCATTATATAATGTCTTTCCTTGTCTTTTGTGGTTGATTCTGCCTTAAAGTCTATTTAATCTGAGATTAGTATTGCAACTCCTGCTCTTTTTTGGTTATTGTTTGCTTGATATATTTTTTCCATCCTTGATTTTTAATATGTTTATGTCTAAGGTGTGTCTCTTGTAGATAGCATACTGATGGGTTGTGGTTTTTTATCTATTCTGCCACTGTCTGTCTCTTTAAGGGTGCACTTAAGCCATTTACATTCAGGGTGATTATAGATAGGTATTGTTTATTGCTGTCATATTATTGTGGGGTTTTTTTTCCTTTTTTGTGGTGCTGACATTTTCTTTGTTCCTCTTACTCTCCTGTGATGAATTCCGTTTGCTTGTGAATTTTTTCATTTTTCATTTTTGTAGATTTTGTGTTTACTGAGACTTTGTTTTTCTTTATTTTTATAAGTAGGTTTGTTAACTTTCTTTGTGTTTACCTTGAAATTTACCCTTCCCTTCTGAAGTTTGAACCAGTCTTTTATTACTTGATATCGCTTTGACTTCCTCTCCATTTGAAAGTTCTATACCTACACTGTTTATTTCCTTTTATTGTTTTGACATTGTTGTCATTTACAGAGTGACATCTCTGCTTCCCTGTTTTAAGTCTTTTAGCATTATTTTATCATTAAGAGTTCTTTACTTAGACTGGTATCTGGCTGATGCCGTCCTGTGTCCTAGACTCAGCTCATTGTCTGCTGTTGTTTGTTCTCCAAAAGAAGTACTCCCTTTTACATTTCTTGTAATTAGGTTTGTTTTTATATGAATCCCTTAATTTCTGTTAATCTGGAAATGTCCTAGTTTCGCCATCGTATTTGAGCAAGAGTTTTGCAGGATATATATTTTTACTGGTTGGCAGTTTTTTTCTTTCAAGGTTTTACATATGTCATCCCATTGCCTCCTTTCCTGTATAGTTTCTGCCAAGTAACCGAAGTTTAGTCTTATTGTTTACCCTTCGTATGTGACATTTTTTCTTGAGCTGCTCTCAGGATTCTTTCTTTGTCTTTGGTTTTGGCAAGTGTGATTATGATATGTCTTAGTGACTTTCTATTGGGATCTATCCTATACGGGGTTTGTTGAGCTTCTTGAATGGTCAGCTTTTCATCTTTCATATTTGGAAAGTTTTTTGCCAGTAAATTTTCAACAATCTTCTGCATGTATTCCATTTTCTCCCGGTTTTGAAACTCTGATCATGCACAAATGTTTGTTCTTCATTGTGTCCCACATAATTTTTAGGTTTTCTTCATTATTTTCCCTCAGACAAAATGGTATCCATGGATTTGTCTTCAATCTTGATGATTATTTCTTCCATTGTTTCAAATTTGCCCCTAAAACCTTCTATTGAGTTGTTACCGACATTTTGTTGTTTATCTTTTGGATTTCTAGTTGCTGTTTTTGTATGGTTTCTAATTGTTTACTTATTTTAACATTTTGTTCTTGTATTATTTTCCTGAATAATTCTATTGCTTTGTCTGTGTCTTCTTTGATTGTGCCTATGTTTTGGTTTGTTTTGTCTGTGTTTTCTGATGATTTTGTCTACTTTTTCCTTGGTTTTGTCTGTGTTTTCCTTGATCTCTCTCCTTATCTCTTGGAGAGCCCTAAATATTAGTGTTTTGAATTCCATATCAGGTATTTCCACTGCCTTTTCTTCTCCCTAAGGTTTATCTGATTCTTTCTTTTGGTCACTCTCATTATGTTTAAGTATTAACTCTGGCCATAGCTATCTTGTCCTAGTCTTTTTTTTAATATTGTCTGCTGTCTCTGAGACATTAAGGTATTATTTTCTTCATTTATTGACTGTATGCTCCTTGTTTCCTCCTGCTTTTTTGTTATGATATATCAGGGCAAGTGGGTTGGATGTGCTTTGCTGCCTGCTCATCTGTGTGCATGATAGCTGTCACCAGCTTATCTCTGAGGGTAGGGCAGCAGCAATCAGGGCAAGCCCACTTCACTGAACACTGGTTTAGTGAGGTGGCTGAGGGCAGATATGGCCAGTGTTGTCTGCCTCCTGATGTTGGTTCAGTGGTGTAGGAGCAGTCACAGCCCCTCACCAGATGGGCAGGGGTGTCGGACAGGCTCACTTCCCACTGTTTATCAGTTGGTTGAGTGGTGGGACGGGAGGGCTTTGTGGGCCTAGTGCAGTGGTGGGCCTGAGCACTGGGGACGCTGCAGCCACGGTGGTGTAGCAGGGGTCAGCGGGGAGGTGGCATGTGGGGCTAGGTGGGAGGGGGAAATAAAAGAGAGAGAAAGAAAAAAAAGGAGCAGCATGGTAGTAGCTGGTGGGTGGGGGGCGGATCCAGGGGCTGGTAGGAAGGCGGGGGAGGTGGTATATGGGGCAAAAGAGTGAAGGGTGGGAAAGCGTGTTCTCTAGTTACCAGGTGCTCTGTCTCCTGTTGGCAGCTCCATGAATTTGTCTTCCCATACTCCCTATCCAGGGTCATTGCTGGCTGTGTTCCAAGATTGTGATGCTGTGCCGTGTTGGCAGAGAACCTCCATTCCGTATCTCTCCTCATGCTGTTTTCCATCAGTTTCTTCTTCCATTTGGTGTTTGATCTAGTTCTTTATCCCTTCATTTGATACCTAAGGTTCCAGGTTGACGTTTACATTTGTTTTACTTAGATTTTCAGGTCTTTGCTACAGAGGGATGGCATGGTGCGTCTGTCTAGGGTGACATGGTGGTTCCACCCCTAAGGGACTGTGTTTATCCTCCTGCGTTTCATTATTTTTAAGTATTAACTAATTCTGGGCATAGCCTGCTTTGACCACATTCTTTAGCCCTCTTTGTTTGGTTCTGTCCTCTCCCTTGGTTGTGTGCCCCTACTTTCACCTACACACCTGCTGCTTTGCCATCTGAGCTGACCTGCAAGCTCTCTGTGTAGGCACACAGATGCTTGGCATGGCAGCCCTCATTACCATCCATCCTCTCCCTCCCCCTGCCCCTCACCAACAAGATCTGGACTTCTCAGAAGTGAAAGATGCAAAATCGCATCATAGATGTAAAGAATAGCCAATGGAAATAATTCAAAATGATTATATGGGTTTGAGAGGGACTGGGGACTTCAATATCTGTCCTTTTCACATTCTTCAGAGGCAGACTTTTTTTCCCTCCTTGCTGAAGAGGCTTTCAAAGCCATAATACAATCAGAAAATCAAGTTTTCCTTTAGGCTACCAGCCTGTACAAGATTTAATGATGTGAGGGAGGGGGCACTCGCTTGCTTGTTACCTACACCAACAAGAAGAGGACCAAAAGGCTTAGACTTAGATAACAGTGATTCCTGAGTTAATGCTCTCAACTCTTGAGCCTCCAGAAGCCCCTGATCTTCTAAGTATACAAACTACAGAAAAGGCACTATTAGAGATTAATTGTAAATACTGGAGGAAATCTCTATAATTAAAAATCTCAGAAGCTGGTGTGATGAATCTGAAACACTGTTCTTTCCCCACACTGAAAGTCTGTGTGTGTGGACTCTGACTGTCCACTCAAATGGACACACACTCTGTAAATCCTACCTTGTCCAGGCAGATAAGGACACAATAAGATAAGAGTACTTGAGAAGAGCATTCAATTTCTAGATAAAAGCCCTAATTATTAATAATGTGAATAGGACTTTCAGCATTGCCAAAACAATCCTTCAAAATGAGTGAAGAAGAAATGAGAAGCCAACTGGAGTGGCTTCATTATTAGGAAGTTTAACTTAATGCAGTCTTTGGAGGAGTGCAAAAATATGCCCTGCAACAAAAATAAGCCCTGTAGCAGGTTTTTACAAAAATTAATTTTCCTTATTGTGAGAATATTGTGTGTCTACACATATCTATGTTATAGCTAGTAAATGTATTAATTAACATCCTGATTATATTCTATTATTAGGGATAATTTGAGAGGGGTTTAAAAGGGTATTAAGGAAATAATCTATGTAAAGTGCCTATTCTGTTTAACACAAGAAGAAAATCCTTAGGCTTGATGGGTAAGAGCAAACATACAAGAACGTTAATTCAAGAATCTAAAATCCCCACCTTAGTTGTCGGAATCAGAAAATTAAAGCTGAAGAGGATCTTAAGGATCCTCTAGTTCTATTCCCTTTTTCAGCATTAAAAGAAACAGACTTAATGTGATAGCTTATCAAATGCCCTCTGGAAACAAAAGATATCATAAGGTATGCAGTCTGAGATCCCATGGTCCTAATGGCCCTGGAACCTTAGGAGTTTCTGGTGGAAGAAGTCAAAGTGTCAGTTTTATGCTGGGAACACCCAAGGAGGAGCTGAAATAGGCCCTGATCTTAAGCATCTATGAGGATAAGGATGAGGCATCACTGACCAAAAGTGGACTGGTGAACACATCCATGAAGCCTCACCTGAGCACACAGAGAGAAGGACTGGCCTGAGATTGGACAGATTCTGGGGCTCTGACTGTGCCATGTTTCCTAGAGGGTGGGGGATCCTGTGTTAAAATGTCAGGAATGTAGGTGTGTTCTTTATACTCACTCCAATTAAGGTCCTTAGTCCACTCCCACATCAGAGGAGGTCTGGCTTCTTCGCTCTTTCTCCTTCCTTCACATTCTCAAGTACTCTATTCTCTCATGTGTGCTTCTTGTAGCCACTCAACGCGAGGCAAGATATTAAGGTTCAAGTTTGGGCTCAGGGGAGCAGAGATCCCACAAATCTCTATTTGATAACTCATCTCACTGGCACTCTGCATACAGCTATTCGTGATCCTGGACTTATTTACAGATACTTCTGGGACCAAAGAGGAAAAAAGGGTGATTGGGCATGGTCTGCACACTTGGAGTATCCTGCTCATAGTACCATTTGACCTGCTATTATGCATCAATAGACAGACCAACAAAACAGAACAGGAAGTCGGGAAATAGATCCAACAACATATACAAATCAAGTATGTGATAAAGGAAGTATCTTAAATCTTTGGGGCAAAGATGATCTTTTTCATAAATGGTGTTGGGGCAACTAGTCAGTCATTTGGAAAAGAAAATTTCATCCATTTCTCACACCATACACTAGAATAAATTCCAACTAGATAAGCGCTCTAAATATGAATAATGAAAAGGTAAAGTACTTGAAAGAAACATGGGTAAGTTCTTCTTTAACCTGGCTAGGGAAAAGTTTTCTAACTATGGCTAGAAAAACTGGAGGCAATAAATGAAAATCTGAGTAAATTTGTCCACCTAAAAATAAAAAAAATTATGTATGGCCAAAAAAACTACCACAAGTAAAGTTAAAAGACAAATAACATGCTGGGAAGAAATATTTACAACTTGCAATGTATACTACATATAAAGGGGTAATATTCCTAACATAAAAATAACTTTTAAAATTTGAGGGGAATAATGTCTAAAAACCCTACACAGAAACATTGGTAAAAGATAAGAACAATTGATAAAAACAATTATTAAAATGGTTCTTAAAAATATGCAGAAAATGTGCAACTCATTCATAATAAGAAAAATGCAAATTAAAATTACATTGAGATACCATTTCTCATCCATCAAATTCGTAAAAGTTCAAAAGCTCAACAATATACACTCTACTGGCAAGGCTGATGGCAAACAGGGTCTCTCATACTACGTTGTAGGAACACAAAATGGTACAACCTCTAAAGAGGGAAATTTGGCAATACTAACAAAACTACATGTGTATTTACCCTTTGAGCCATCAATCTCACTCCAGGAATTTACCTGGAAGCATTATTTGTATTTGCAAACACTGCAAACTACCTAAATGTCGAAGCATAAGAGATTGGTTGAATAAACTATGCTACATACAGCCAATGGAGTTTTATGAAATTGTGAAAGAGAATGGAGAAGATCTATGTGGGCTGATATGTAATGATATCCAGGAGACATTATGAGATAAAAAGAACGAAGTATAAAAGAGCATATATAGTATAGGCTTTTGTCTAACTTTTGGGTAAGAAATAAAGGAAAACACAAAAATGCATATACCTGGTTCCCTTTACAAAACAAACAAATAACAGAAAGGATAAACCAGAATACAATGGTGCTGGTTATCTATAAAATGGGCAAGGAAAGGGGTGGAAGGGTTATTCACTTTTCTGAGTATACCTTTTTTGTACAGTTTTTACTTTGGGATGCATGTTAATTTTCTATAATTCAAAAATAAAATCAACAAGGAAGTGAAGGGACAAAACTTCAAATCAACCTGAAATGAACAAACTCAATTGTACTTTTAAATGAATACCATAACCATATTAAGGGAGGGAAAAGAACTAACTCAAGTCATTTATAAACATAATTTGACTGCATACCTTCAGTTTTGGGTGAGATGGAAGAAGGAAGAGAATTACAAATTTTGAACTTTTCTTAGTTGGTTTTGTTTTTATAGTTGTATGGATGAAGCAATTCTGAAACTTTTATAGGATTTAGAAAATGAATAAATATGTTGATATTTTCAGGATCTGGGGTTCTCAATATAAAAGAATGGATATAATAATATGGAATAGAGAATATCAAAAAAGGATGCTGTGGGAATGGATGAGAATTTGAGGTATCAGTGTGAACCTGTGATTTCTAAAATATGAATATATGTGTGTAAACATATATATGTGTACATGTATGTATATGAACATATGCAAGCATGTATATGTATATGTTGGTGGTGGTGGGTGCCACTGAGTCGATTCCAACTCATAGCAATCCCTCGTGACAGAGTAGAACTATCCCATAACTATCCCATAGGGTTTTCTAGGCTGTAATTTTTTTTTTTTTTTTTGAGTCATAAATATTTAATTTTAAATTTTCTAATGCTCACATTTTAAAAAGTAAAAAGAAACAGTTTTACTACTGTTAACAAACATACATCACGAATATTTTATCGACATGTATCAATATGAAATATCAATGAGATACTTTATTTTATTCATGCTGAGTCTCTGAAATCTGGTGCTTATTTTAAACTTACAACACTTCTCAATTTGTACTAATCTATCTCAAATGCTCATTGTAATTAGTGGCTACCATTTTGTACAGTGGAATTATGGTGTCTTTCAGAATACAAATCCAGCTTTCAAAATGTTTCATCTTCATTAGTTTTTCATTTTTGCATACTTTAAAAGTTGTTTGTTTACTGTGCTTTAGGTGCAGGTTACAGCATAAATTAGTTTCTCATTCAAACATTTATACACAAATTGTTCTGTGACATTGGTTGCAATCCCTGCAATGTGTCACACTTGCCCCCTTTCCCTTTCCACCCTGGGTTCCCCATGTCCATTCGTCCAGATTTCCTGTCTCTTCCTGCCTTCTTGTCTTTGCTTTTGGGCAGGTGTTGCCCATTTGGTCTCACATACTTGATTGAACTAAAAAGTACATTCCTCACGTGTTGTTGTTTGTTTTATAGGCCTGTCTAATCTTTGGCTGAAAGGTGGACTTCAGGAGTGGCTTCAGTTCTGAGTTAGCAGGGTGGTCGGGGCTAGGTTATAATCTTTATGGGAGTAGATTGCCGGGTCTTCCTCCCACAGAGCCCCTGGGTGGGTTCAAACAGCCAACCTTTTGAGTGCTTAAGCATTATGCCACCAGGGTTCTCTGTATATGTATATATACATGCATATATTTCCTAGTTCTGTTCACTTAAAGGGCCTAGAATTAAAGACATACCAATGAGCACACCAAATGGTCAGCTCTTGGGTCTATATCACCACATTCTGTAAAGAAGCAGCTGATTATTGGGCTGGCAGGTTGAAGAAACACCCACTGACTAAGTCTGGGACAATTTAAGCACCAAAAAATTAAGTACAACTCAACTCCTGAAGATGGTAGCTTAGTCACATGCACCATAATGCCCCTCTGCACCAAAGACCCAAAAGACTAAGTGAAATAGAAGCAGGTAACAACCTGGAAACCCAGAACATCAAAAAAGAAGGTCTAAGAACTGAACTGAACACTGACTGGAAGGAAAAAGTGAGTGAAAGCATCAAAAGAGGAGTAACATGGAATGGAGGGGCTAAGCCAGCCATCAAGGCCCAACACCGCCATCTTATGACTAGGCAGCAGAAACCCTGCGTTAAGAAAGCAACAAGACAACTTCACAACTTTCCCAAAAGGAACAGAGAGAAGATCTATAGACATACATGGAAAAAGGCAGCGGCAGGGAGGGAGCCAGGATCCAGAACCGGAGATACTCAGGCACAGTGGCCCATGACCTCAGGGGTGGGAGGCACACACGATGCAGTGAACCCACAAAGTGTCAGTGGGAGGTCTCCCACCAAACTGGTCCTCGAGCAGCCCCTTTCCTCACACTCAAGAGGGGACAAGTCCCGCTTGCTGGTTGCAGCAGATGCCAGCCACCCTGGCACATGCGTATCTTAGCCAGAGGGACACACTCCCCTCATTCCATCCTCCTGATTGGAGGTGGCGGAGGGCCCCATACCCTGACAATCTCACATGACCAGGGGACCACAACACAAGCCTGTCCACTTCCCCCATATCCCACCCCAACCCCATCCACCTCCCCTTGCCTACCCAACGAGCGAAACTAGGTACACCCCAGTGTGCATGCCTGCCCACAACCTACATTCTGCTCAAGGGCTTGCTGGGGGGCAGTGGAGCCAAGACAGTGAGAGCCCTCAAGATGATCCCTCTTCCTTTCCCCTGCCCAGTGAGGGGAAGAGAAGCAACTGCATGTGCACCCCTCTGCCGCCACCAAGCTCTATCCCCTCACCTTGTGCGAAGTGGAGGTGGTGCCACTGTGCATGCATCGGCCAGGTGTGACTCCCTCCCTCAACCTACCCAGCAAAGAGCAGAGGAGCCGTGACTGCCCACACAACCCCCCTACAGCCCCTTCCTCCCTCCCCCTGCCCAGTGTGAGGAGGAGGCACCACCACTGTGCATGCATTTATCAGGCACAACTCCCTCCCTTAACCCACTCAGCAAGGGATGGAGGAGCCACAACTCTGTCTGCATTCCTCCTGAGGCCCTTTCCTCCCTCCCCCTGCCCAGCCTGAGGCAGAGAAGAAGCAAGTGTGCACCTACATGCCTGCTGCACCTTTCTCACTCTCCCCACCCATCTACAGACAGACACGGCACGATTGAGAGGGTATCTGTCTGCCATTCCTTCCTCACTTGGCAAAGGACAAGGTGGAGGTAGAGAAACTGCACATACATCTGCCCAATGTTCCACTCTTTACCACCCACAACTCCTCCACCACCAAAAGGAAAGAGGTGACAACCACGCTGCCAGTTACCTGCTACACCCACCACACCAGCCGATCTACCTGCAAGGAGAGCACCACTCCCAGCTCCTGCATACCTGAACCAAGGACAGACAGATGCCAAAGTCCAACTGACCCACCCTCAGCCACCCCTCAAGACCAGTAAACAGAGACCTGAGCTCCCACATCTACCTACTGCCCCACTCACCAGCAGACAGGTAGGGAGCACTCCAGCATGGCCACTGCAGTGACCAGAGCACCACATCAGCCATGCCTACCAGAAATCACCAAAACCAAACAAAAAAATAGGACTCAGAAAACAATTATACAATTGAAAAATAAATACAATAACCCCTTAATGTCCCGGAGGCAAAAGACAATAGTAAACCACCTAAAGAAGAGGGCAAGATGGTCCCAACAAGGGATCAAAATAAAGAATCAGAAAATCTCCCTGAGGAAGAAAACATAATGGAGCTACCTGATAAGGAATTCAAAATACTTACATAAAGGGTCCTCAAAGGAATGAAGGAAAACACAGACAAAATTAAGGAAAAAACAGAAAATAAAAAGAAAGCACAGACAAAACGCTAGAAGAATTCAGGAAAAAAATATGAGAACAAAATGATAACATAAACAGACAATTGGAAACCATACAAAAACAGCAACCAGAAATCCAGAAGCTTAAAAATAGAATTTCAGAAACAGACAACTCAACAAAAAGTCATAGGAACAGAATGGAAACAATGGAAGACAGGATCAGTGGAATAGAATACAAATCCCTTGATGCTAATCTGTTTGATGAACAATCAAAAATAAAAATAAAAAGAATGAAGAAAGTCTAAGAGTTATGTGGGACACCATCAAGTGGAATGACTTATGCATGATTGGAATCCTACAAGGGAAGGAGTCAACAAAAAGCACACAGAGAATTATTAAAAATTTGCTGACAGAAAACTTCCCTAATATCGTGAAAGATGAAAAGATAACCACCCAAGAAGCACAATGACCCCATACAGCATAGATCCCAAAAGAAGAAAACCAAGACATATCATAATCATACTTTCCAAAACCAAACAAAAAGAAAGAATCCTGAAAGTAGCTTGGGAAAAATGAAAGATCACCTACAAAGGGGCATCATGAGGCTAAGCTCTGATTACTCGACAGAAGTCATGCCGGCAAGAAGGCAATGGGATGACATATATAAAACCTTGAAAGAAAAATACTGCCAATCAAGAATTTTATATCCAGCAAAATTATCCCTCAAATACGATGGTGAAATTAGGACATTTCCAGATAAATAGAAATTAAGGGACTTTACAATAATTTACAAGAAATGTTATAAGGAGTCCTTCGAACAGAAAGCTAACAATAGAAACAAGCAGAGATTAAAACATACAACATCAGCCAGACATCAATCCAGATAAAGAACTCTTAATAATAAAAATAAGCTAAAAGATGGAAACCGAGAACCAGACATGTCAATCTGAAAGTGACAACAATTTCAAAACATAAAGGGGAAATAAAGTGGATAGGTTTAGAACTTCCATAGGGAAAGGAAGTCAACACAATATTAAGAAATAAACAACTGCTCTAAACTTACAAAGATAAAGGTAAATTTCAGGATAACCACAAAGAAAGTTAACAAACCTACTCATCAAAATATAAAAGAAGAAAATCATAAAGACTCAGTACACACAAAATCAATAACAACGAAGGAAATGAAAAGACAAGAAACAATAAAAAAAATTTTAAAAAAAAAACTTCACCACAGAAAATTAAGTGGAACAAAAAAAAGTCAACACCACAAAAAAAGCATAACAAAATGACAGCAATAAACTCATACTTATCAATAATAACACTGAAGGTAAATGGCCTAAATGCACCAGTAAAGAGACAGAGTGGTAGAATGGATAAAAAAAACACAACCTATCGATACGCTGTCTGCAAGAGACATACCTTAAACACAAATATATAAATAAAATAAAACTTAAAGGATGGAAAAGGACATATAAAATAAACAATAACCAAAATAGAGCAGGAGTGGCAATATTAACCTCTGATAAAATAGACTTTAAGGCAAAATCTACCATAAAGGCAAGGAAGGACATTTTATAGTGATTAAAGGGTCAATTCACCAAGAGGACATAACCATAATATATACACACCAAATGACAGAGCTCCAAAATACATAAAACAAACTCTAACAGCACTAAAAAGAGAAATAGACACTTTCACAATAATACTAGGAGACTTTAACACACCACTTTCGGTGACAGACAAAACTAGAAAGAAATTCAACAAAGACACAGATGACCTAAATACTGCAATCAAACAATCTGTATAAACCACTTCACCCAACAGCGGCAAAGTACAGATTCTTCTCCACTGCTCATGGATCATTTTCCAGAATAGACCATATTTTAGACCACAGAGCAAGCCTCAACAAATTCAAAAATAATGAAATAACACAAAACATCTTCTCTGATCACAGTGGTGTAAACGTAGACATCAATAATAGGAAAAGCAAGGAAAAAAAATATAATACATGGAAAGAGAACACCACCTTGCTGAAAAATCACTGGGTAACAGAAGAAATCAAAGATGATATAAAAAAAATTCCCAGAATCAAACAAGAATGACAACACAATATACCAAAACCATTGGGCAACAGCAAAAACAGTGCTCAAAGATCAATTTATAGCAATAAACACACACATCAAAAAAGGCAAAAATTAAAATGTTAATGTTAAAACTCAATTACAAAGAGAGCGGCAAAGAAACTCACAGTTGCCAAATGAAATAATAAAAATTAGAGCAGAAATAAATGAAACAGAGAACAGAAAAACAATAGAAAGAATCAACAACACTAAAAGATGGTTCTTTTGAAAGGATCAATAAAATCAACAACCCACTGGCCAAACTGACAAAAGAAAAACAGGAGAAGATGCAAATAACCCAAATAAGAAATGAGATGGGTGACATTACAATAGAATCAACTGAAACATAAAGGATCATAATGGAATACTATGAAAAATGTACTCCAACAAAATTTGAAAACCTAGAGGAAATGGACAAACTTCTATGAACACATTACCTACCTAAACTAACACAAACTTAGACAGAAAATTTGAATAGACCCATAACAGAGAGAGAAATTGAAGGGGTCATAAAAAAAAAAAAAACTCCCAACAAATAAAAACCCTGGTCCGGACGGCTTCACTGGAGAATTTTACCAAACATTCAGAAAAGAGCTGACACCAATTATACTCAAACTATTCCAGAACATAGAAAATAAAGGGCTACTTCTGGATTCATTCTATGAAGCCAGCATAACCCTGATACCAAAGCCAGGCAAAGACATCACTAAAAAAGAAAACTACAGACCAATATCCCTTATGGATATAGATGTGAAAATTCTTCAACAAAATCCTAGCCAATAGGTGGATATTTCTGAATGAATGACTATAGGTTCTCCTCATGTATTTATATAGACAACACAGTACAAAAGGGGCACAGTCAGGGAAATCTCTCAGACATAACTAAATACCTCCCTCACAGGATGAAGTTCCTAAGCTTGAAGGCAAAGGACCATAGACTCCGGGACATCTACATCAATTGGCACAACACAGTTTATAATGACATCCTACTTTGGTGAGTGGTGTGTGGGTTCTTAAAAGCTTTCGAGCAGCCATCTAAGATACAACTATTGGTCTCTTCTTGTCCAAAGCAAAGAAGAGTGAAGAAAACCAAAGACTCAAGAGAGCAATTAGTCCAAAGGACTAATGGACCACATGAATCACAGCCTATATGACCCCAAGACCAGAAGAACTAGATGGTGCCCGGCTACCACTACTGACCGCTCTGATGGGATCACAAGAGAGAGTCCCAGAGTGGGAGAAAAACGTGCAACAAAAAATTAAAATCACAAAAAAGGCCAGGCTTACTGGCCTGGCAGAGACTGAAGGAACCCCTGAGACTGTGGCCTTAAGACACCCTTCTGACCTGGAACTGAAGCCATTCCTGGAGACAACATTCCAGTGAAACAATAGACAAGCCCATAAAATAAACAATAACACCCGAGAGGAACGTGTTCCTTAGAATAAGCGATTATAAGAGATCAAGAGGGCAATATTTTCCCAAAAGCAAAGATGAGAAGGCAGGAAGGGATAGAAAACAGGATGAAAGAAAACATGGAACCCCGGGTGGAAATGGAGAAGGTGCTGATACTTTGTAGGCAATGAAGCCAAGGCCATGAAATACTTTATGTACAAAATATCAAATTGGAATCTAATTTTCTCTGCAAACTTTAACCTAATGTACAATAAAAAAAATTAAGGACAGTAATGAATTGCAAACAATTAAAAAACACGAATTGGTTCATCCATGTAGATAATAAAAATAAACAAATGGGGATAAAGAGATGGGAAGACTCGTTTACAATAGAACACCAAGTGCCAGCTGGTAAGTGCCAAAGCTGGAAAATCATCATTGTGCAACTATCACAGTTAAGACTGGATCAGGCAAGAATCATCCATGAGGCTAAATACAGGGGAAACTTTGATGAGAAGTAGGATACTTGCATGTTTTGAAGTGCCTCCCCATAGACAGCTTATTAGTGCAAGGCAAAAAAAAAAAAGTAACTATACTGTGGATAAACTAGACAACAACCTGTCAGGATGATCAAAATTAACATCACCACTGAGGAAATGGATATAGTGCGCCTCAAGATGTGATATCCTGAAAAGCGGAAAACAGGTTTTATATGGTATTCCTGCCAGGAATGCATAATCTATGTCAGCGTAGCATTTCTCCGCTCATCTACGTGGGAGTCAGAGAATCCAGGCCTGGGGTTAATAATAGGGCTCCAAACATCTTATATGAATAATCTACAGGTGGAAAATCAAAAGTTTTAAAAAATTCACAGGTCTCTTACATTACCTATGTCTGGCTGAGTCTTGCAAAAATAAATAAAATTAGCCCTCTCACTGACGATTAGCCTGCCAACCAGTTACAATCCCAGTTTGCCTCTGGGCTTCTCTTCTTGATAAACATTCTTTTCTTCTGAATTGTAAATTCACAGCATTCTGAATATATTTTTGCTCCATGGCAGTAATGGATTTATACTTACGTTATAGAAATGGATTCATATTACACAAATGGATTTACAGTTATATTATTCTACTTCCAATAATTTTGGTTGTGTTTTTAATCCCCTTCCCAATTAAACTTTCAAAAATGCAGTGCATTTAAACTTACACAGTGCTTACAGCTAAAAATACACTTCCTTCATCGGGCTAGCTATAGCTGAGTTGACTTTAATCAGAGGTCTTGGTGCATTTAGAAACTAAAAATACATCAGATAATATAACTGCTTTCACTTTGTATTATACAGATAATTTATCTAGATCATGGTTATTAAACACAATTAGAAACTGATGTTTTTCACACTGTTATCTCTCACCCCACAAACACACAGTCAGACACACACATAGCCTAAAGCTAGCAGGAGCTGCTAGAAATCAAGGAGAACTCTCCCTTGCTTTCAGATGGTATCAGTAGCCCACTTCAAAGATGAGGCAATCAAGTCCCAGTAATCAAGCAGCTGATTTCAGTTCACGCAGAAAGTCAACGGAGGAGGTGAGGATTAGGGCCCCTCAGTAGCTCAGAGGACCCTTCACTCTTCTAAGCAAACGTGGAAAATCTCTGAACAACTGCACTTTATGGCCCAGCTCTGCAGCTCAGCTGGTGCATCAGTAATGTGGTTTGATTCGTTACATTTAATTTCCCACTATTCGAATAGTTCCGACACTCTCCTTGTCCCAGGAGAAATAAAGGTGTGTGGATTTTATGCCAAAACAACCACAGAAAGATTCCCAGTGACTAAGGGCCACAGAAACAGAAGACGGTGCTATTTTAGTATATTAGTAAAATTCACTGGTGGTAACTGTACAAGAGGTACATTCGTGTCAGATAATGTGGATAAAAAACAGCCTTCCCCATGGCCTCGGTGTTTCTAAGCACAAAAGAGGCTACATTTATACAGTGCGGTATCTTTGGAAAATAACCTCTGGCTTTGAATCCAAGGCGGAAGCTGAGATCTGCTTGACTGCATGAAGAAATAAGATGAGACTGATGAAAAGCTACCATCATGGACATACTACACCTTTTAAGCAGTGAGAAATTCATTTAATAAATTGATTGAAGTCTGAAATCTAATTAAATCTAAAAGAAGCATCAACCAGAAATGCTAGTTTAAGTCCACGCTTAAATTGTATATAAGGAAGCTCTGCCATGCAAGCCTTTAATAATGTATTATCTAAAGTGTTTTCCATATTCATTAAAGCAGTGCAGCAACGTGACATGAATTATTTCCACACTCTACTTCGGATACAAATATCTTCATGCAGGCAATCTGTTTAGCCACATTCCCCTTCCCAGTCAAGGTGAATGAGATGTGGTTCTCAAGGGCTGTGGTCTTGGTCGTTAAAAGGAAAGTCAAAATTTAGTATGGAAGCTTGTGTACCTTTTTATTCAGAAAAAAACAATTAAGTGAGTATTTGCTATCTAATTACTGGCACCCTATATTTAAAATGATTTGAATGTGCAAGACTAATAATACAGAATGCCAAATTACTTTCTAGAAACTAAAGCTTCAGTTAGCTCAATTTCAAGCTGGAGCACATCTTCAGATAGGCACTGGCTGCTCTGGGTACTATTAATACTATAGCTCAGCTCTCTTTTAGACACTGCAAACAAGGCAGCCAGTTCCAGGAGCTGTGTTCTCCCTGGAAGATGGGAGTGATTTGGGGGTAGGGGAGGTGCAGGGAAGTTCTTTCAAGTTGTGAGCAAGTGACTGTGTTATGGGTTGAACTGTGTCCCCCAAAACATGTTTTGAAATCCTCACCCCAGAGGGTGGAGCCAAGATGGTAGCTTAGTCACATGCACCATAACATCCCTCTGCACCAAAGACCCAAAAAACCAACCTAAACTACATACATGACTGCAGGTATTCCTCATGTATTAATATAGATAATAGAGCACACAAGGGGCACAGTCAGGGAAATCTCTTAGACATAACCAAACACCTCGCGGGATGAAGTTCCTAGGCTCGAAGGCAAAGGATCATAGGCTCAGGGGACATCTCTGTCAGCTGGCACAACACAGTTTATAATGACAATGCTCTGCATCCTACTTTGATGAGTAGTGTCTTAAAAGCTTGTGAGTGGCCATCTAAGATACAGCTATTGGTCTCTTCCAATCCAAAACAACGAAGAGTGAAGAAAATCAAAGACTCAAGGGAGTAATTAGTTCAAAGGACTAATGGACCACATGAACCACAGCCTACATGACCCCAAGACCAGAAGAACTAGATGGTGCCCAGCTACCACTACTGACTGCTATGACTGGGATCACAATAGAGGGTCCCAGACGGAGCTGGAGAAAAATGTGCAACAAAAAATCAAAATCACAAAAAAGTCCAGACTAACTGGTCTGACAGAGATGGAGGAACCCCCAAGACTATGGCCCTAAGACACCCTTCTAACCTGGAAGCCATTCCCAGAGACTATCTTCCAGCTAAACAATAGACAAGTCCATAAAATAAACAATAATACCTGAGAAGAACGTGCTCCTTAGAACAACCAATTATACAAGATCCAAAGGGCAGTATTTGCCCAAAAGGAAAGATGAGAAGGCAGAAAGGGGTACAAAATCAGAACCAAAGGAAATGGGGAGTCCAGGGTGGAAATGCGGAGAGTGCTGATACATTGTGTGGAATGAAGCCAAGGCCATGAAAACACTTCATGTACAAACTGTCAAACAGGAATCTAATCTGCTCTGTAAACTTTCGCCTAATGCGCGATAAAACAAAAAGAACATAAAAAAAAGAAAAAAAAAGATATCTTAGCCCCTATACCTGTGGATGTGATCCTATTTGGAAATAAGGTTTTCTTCATGTTAGTTAGGACATACCCGAATAGGATGTGTCCCAAACCTAATCACTTCTGAGTCATGAAAAGAGCCGAGTAGACGCAGAGGCACACACTGGAGGAAGAGGAAGAAAAATGATGGAGAGAGTTGCATCTACAGGCCCAGGAACAGCAAGAAAGGAGCCGTGGTGGCACAACGATTAAGCACTCAGCTACTAACAGAAATGTCGGCAGTTCGAACCCACCAGCCACTCGGTGGGACAAACGACTGGACTATCTGCTCCCATAAAGATTACAATCTAGGAAACCCTACAGGGGCAGTTATATATACTCTGTCACAAGAAGTCACTATGGGTTTGAATCGACTTGAGGGCAAAGAACAACACTAGAAGGTAAAATAAATAAGGAAGGACTTCCCCCTAGAGCCACACACTGAATTTCAATTTCCAGTTTCCTGAACTGTGTGTCGGAAAATAAATTTCTGTTTTTAAAGAACATTTGTGGTATTTCTGTTACGGCAGCAGTCGGAATCTAGGACAAATGGTCATGCCTGTCTCATGACACATTATTTGTTGGTATTACTTCCCTGAGGGTAGGGACTCTCCTATTCAACTCCGTATTCACCAGCCAGAGGCTGGCACGTAGGTGCTCAATAAATACTTACAAATAATTTGGACTTTTAGGTTCAATCCATTAAGACTGTGTTTACAACTTGTATAACAGTCTATAAATGAAAGAGTAATAATTAAAATAACCTAGACCATTTGAGAATCAAATAACTATAAAGGGGAAAAATACCCTGTTTTAAATACACCATATATCACTCTGTTGTGATAACTTGCTTGAGAAATCCTAGGTAACTAAGATTCTAGTGCTCTATTTTTGCATAAAAACCACAGACCACAACAATGGTACCTAATCCCAACTGCAAAATATAAAGAGTCTGGGACATATATTGCCACAGTAATAACTGAGACCAATTAACTCAGTTGCCAACTAGACCAGTAATACTATTATACGCTTTACATTATGATGGTAATATGTCTCAATGGGATTTTGGCTACTGCCACCACCAAGTCCCTGAGAGTCCATTTTCCTCAGTCTCCTGCTCCCCACCCCGAGGTGAAGAATCTCTACTGTAATAATACAGCAAGCAACCTTGCCTGACTGCTACTAACTCACTTATTAATTATGACCCAGTTGGTACCTATAGGATACTTCTTAGCAAATCCTCTACACATACAGCTAGCAACATTTCCAGGAAATATAATGACTACTTTAACTATCATTTCTCTTCCAAAACTAAGGTCATTCCCTAAGCATTGCTTTCCAGCAGTCTGGTGAGTCAGGTTTCCTGTGTGAATAGCCTCACAGGGAACTATCTCCTGCCCTGCAATGGGCATCAGAAGGGCAACCCTCCAAAATCAAAGAAGGTTGTCTGCAGGACAAGGCCAACTCTCAGGACAGGTTGGGTGTTCCTTCCTGGAGAATAAAGTCATTCATCTTTTATATACTCTATTTACATACTCTGTGGGCTTCTTAAACACGAGGAACAATTCTAGGGGAACTGTCGGAAGAGGGCAGAAAAAGCGAGAAGTCCACATGTAGGAAAATAAGCTGGAGGACAACTTTCCTAAGTTGCTATGACTGTAGATCAGTGCACTTCATCTGGTTTGATGTTCTCTAAGTCAGGTTTCCCTGATTCCTCATCTCCTCCATCAAAAAGCAACAGCCCTCCAAGCCCCTCCCTGCCTTGGAGCTGGTCAAGTTCATCTTCCCCCATCTCTTCAGTCCCTTTGTGGTCCCACCCCCTGGTAAAGTCAGTAAAAGTTCCTATTTGATTCTTCTGGGTCCAGCTCCCTGTGACCCATGTGAATATAAGATACTGAATATTCAAACATATTTACAGTTACTCATAACCATCATCCAAATAGTCTATGGAGTCATACAAGTCAGGGAGAAGAGGTCCTGAGGAGTCATCTGTTGTTGTTGTTGATGATGATGTGTGCCACTGAGTTGATTCCCACTCATAGTGACCCTACAGGACAGAGTAGAACCGCCCCATAGGGTTTCCACAGCTGTAATCCTTACAGAAGCAGACTGCCATGTCTTTCCCCTGCAGAGCGGCTGGTGGGTTCGAACCACTGATCTTTTTGGTTAGCAGCCAAACGCTTAACCACTGTGCCACCAAGGCTCCTTAAGGAGTCATTTAGCCGAGTGCTTCCCAAACCTTAACATGCACACAATGTTTTGGGGAGATCTTGTTAAAAGGCAGATTCTGATTCAATAGATCTTGGGCAGGACCTGAGATCCTGGATTTCTAACAAGCTCCCAGGAGAGACTGACGCTGCTGTTTCTCACACCACACTTTAGATAGCAAGGACCTACTCTTGCTAAATACAGACACATTTGCTCTGTTAAAGAAAAATACTGAATACACATTAAGTAAGGTCTTATACCCTACTCGTAAAAAGTGCCATGGGAGCAAAAGAAATGAGCAATTCATTTTCCTGGACAGGGGGAGAGGAGTGAGTACAGCTTGACAAAGTGACATTGAAGCTGGGCCTGTCTTGAAGAATAAGTGGTATTTTGCATGATAGAAGGGAGGCAGGGAAGGTGAGCACTGCAGTCCTAGAAAACCAGCACCAAAGTCATGACGGTCTCCGAAAGAACTAAATGGGTTGGACTAAGGAATGAGGACTAGTTCTGTACAGTTATAAAGTTAGTGAGAAAAACTTGGGACAGTAGGTTGGCACGAGGTTTGTATGTCATGCTAAACAATAAATCATTATTTCCAAGCACAACAGGCAGAGAACTGGTCTCACCTATTTCCCTGTAGGTTAATATAGCTTGAAGTTCTTAATAGAAGACAGAGAATTCATCTTGTTCACTAGGTAAGAAGTTGGACAATATCAGAGAAGTTTCTTATCATACCAAGAGATAAGTCTTTGAATGGCTACTCCAGGCACATGAATGGGAAAAAAATGGTAGGTAAGTCGTGGGTTCAATCAGACTCACGTTCTCTTTTGCATCCACTTCTATAGGGCTTTTGCCCCTGTCATGTGGATAAAATTGCTATTCTCAAGGTCACCAATGACCTCCATGGGTGCCAAATCCATTTTTCTTTACTGCCTTACGTTGACTGACAGACTAAGACTGGGCACACCAGAAAAAAGGGACAGTTAACTTAAAGAGAGGTCAACAGAAATTATCCAAACTAAAACACAAAGAGGAAAAAAAACAGAACCAAGTATCTAAGAGCTCTGAGATAATATCAAACAGTCTAACATGCATGTAATTGGAGTCCTAGAAGGAGAAGAGAGAGATTACAGTACAAAAGGCATATCTGAAGAACGAATGAGCCCTGATGGCACAGTGGTTAAGAGCTCAGCTGCTAACCAAAAGGTAGGCAGTTCAAATCCACCAGTTGCTCCTTGGAAACCCTATGGGGCAGTTCTACTCTGTCCTATAGGATCGCTATGAGTCGGAATCGACTCAATAGCATTGAGTTAATGTCTAAGAATTTTCCAAAACTAATGAAAGAAAACAAACGACAAACCCAAGAAGCTCAGAGAAACCCAAGCAGAATAAATACAAAGAAAAATACACCTGGGCATATCACAGTACAACTGCTGAAAAGCAAAGATAAAGAGAAAGTTTTGAAGTCAGCTGCTGGGGGTTGGGGGAGAGTACATATAGAGGAATGACAGCAGACTTGTTAGTAGAAACTATGCAATCCAGGAAACAATGGAGCAACATCTTTATGACACTGAAAGGAAAAGAAAAAAAAAAAAAAAAAAAAACTGTTAATCTAGAATTCTTTATCCAAGACACCTGACAGTTAAGAAAGTTCTTTAGGTAGAAGGAAGTATGATACCAGATGAGAAATTTGGATCTACACAAGGAAATGAAAAGAAATAAAGGAAGAAAAATCTTTACTCACTCCTTTTCTTTTTTCCACCAGATCCAATAAACACAACTTCCTCTTGTGTTCAAACAGTGAGTCTTGCAATACACAAAATATTGAAGTAAAATCTGTTCACATTTTGAAGAAACACAGAACCTAGGATGCATGCCATAAGAGTGTGAGCCCAGAAACAGTATCAGATACAAAGTAGAAAACAGAAATTATGGCAAAAGATGACACTTTATATCATCAATAAATACAGTCAGGATGGCTGGTTAACTGCTGAAAATAAGTTAGACCCATACTTCACAAGTAAACCAATTTTCCTTTCTGTCTTTTCCAAGGGAGGGGGGAGTAGTGTGAGATCATTCATTCTCTCACTCAGGAAATATTTGTTTGTTGAGTGCCTACTATGTGCCAGGAACCATGCTAGAGTGCGCAGATTCTACAGAGTGTGGTTTATTGAGAATCTAAAGAAAAATGAACAGGCACCAAAAGTTTCAGGAGCTTGTGAACTCCCAAATTAGGAATTCCTGCCCTATAAAAAATAAATAAATTTCAGATGGAATAAAGACAGACTTTCTCAGTATATCACCAAAGGCATAAAATATACAAGAGAAGAATGAGAGATCTGACTGCATACAAATGTAAAATGGATACATCAAAAAACTCAGTGTACACATGGTGTCGGGAAACATCTAGCTCAATTGGCATAACATAGTTTATAAACAATATGTTCTACACTCTACCTTGGTGAGTAGCACCTGGGGTCTTAAAAACCTGTGAGCAGCCATCTAAGATCCTCCATTGGTCTCACCCCTTCGGGAGCAATGGAGAATGAATAAAACTAAAGATACAAGGGAAAGATTAGTCCAAAGGACTAATGGACCACATCTACCACAGCCTCCGCCGGACTGAGTCCAGTACAACCAGATGGTGTCTGGCTACCACCACTGACTGCTCTGACAAGGATCACAACAGAGGGTCCCAGATAGAGCTGGAGAAAAATGTAGAACAAAATTTAACTCACAAAAAAAGACCAGATTTACTGGCCTGAGACTGGAGAAACCCTGAGAATACGGCCCCCAGACACCCTTTTAGCTCAGTAATGAAGTCACTCCGGAGGTTCACCCTTCAGCCAAAGATTAGACAGCCCCATAAAACAAGACTAATGGGGCACAACAGTCCAGGGACAAGGACTAGAAGCCAGGAGGGGACAGGAAAGCTGGCAACAGGGAACTGAAGTTAGAGAAGGGAGAGTGTTGACATGTCATGGAGTTGTTAACCAGTGTCATGAAACAATATGTGTACTAACTGTTCAATGAGAAACTAGTTTGTTCTGTAAAACTTCATCTAAAGTACAATCAGAAAAAACAAAACTCAATGTACTTTTAAGACAGTGAATTTAATCCTTAGAATTAGGGTGGGACAAAAAGCAACACTAGTTTTGCTAAATGGAGGGCCTGAATTAGAAATAGGATAGTAGTGGGGCACCTGGAAGTTTAAAGATTGGCAGACGGAGGGCAATTCTCTTTCCTCATTGGCAAAGAGTACCTGACCCAGCCTGAAGTGAGAAGAAGGAACAGAGTAGGAAGACAGTCATCAAGGTAAAAGGGACACAGGAGGAGACACTGGCAGGAGAAACAAAAGTCAAGTTTCTATGTGGGCACCAGGTGAAGCCCTCTTCCCGCTCCCTCACCAGGGCAGCTATTTGAGGATTGTTGTAAGGGATGTAACATAGAAGCATAAACGCCCACATGGCCCCAGACCACTCACCAGCCAGTTATTCAGATATAAAATGGTGATTCCCTTTCTCCTCATGCCTTGGTGCATCCAGGCCAACCCACTTTCCCACTGTGATCTCTACCCCAATCACTTCCTGCACCACCTCTATTTTCAGAGTCAGTACTGAAGCCATCATCTTTCTCAGCTACCCCCTAAATTCCACATCCTGTCATATAACCCTCACAATCCAGACCATGGAGGGAAAATTTGCTTTGGTTCCATCCCACCAGAGGCAGTAAAGCACAGTCATTGACAGTACAGACTCTGGAGCCATAGATTTGGATTCAAATCTCAGCTCCACCACTTACCAGCTGTGTGATTTAAGGAGAGTTACTCAACCTTTCTATGTCTCAGTTTCATCATCTGTAAAGGGGGATAGTAATGGTACCTACTTCATAGGGATTTTGTGAAGAGTAAATAAGTTAAAATATGTAAAAGCACTTAGAACTGTGCCTGGGACAATGTAAGCACTAAGTGTCTGCTGCTGTTGTTGCTGTTATTATTACTACCACTACTACTATTTGTCTATTTGTTGCTGTGTTAGTTGCCATCGAGCCAGCACTGACTCATAGCAACCTTATGTATAACAGAATAAAACGTTGCCCAGTCCTGCATCATCTTCACGATGTTTGAGGACGTGTTTTAGTGGGGCTTCTCTCCCAGTCCTGCATCTAGGTTCCTCATCTTCCACTGTAATAGACTAGGCGATCTTCAGTATCTCCTTCAGAAAAATTCTATTTCCAAAAACAAACATATGTCAAACTCTTCTCACATATCAAAGTCTGAACTTAATCTCTTTCTTCCCTATAAGTTTGCAACTTAACTCCCTCATCTGATATGGAGGATGTGCCACAATGATAAAATAATGATAGTAATTAAATAAAAAGGTATCTATCTCTCATTCTATATTCCTAACAGAGCAAATTCATTCTCAGAAAAATTGTGGGCAGACACCATATTTAGGCATGCCATTTACTGGTCTTAATGATAAAAATAGGGAGAAAAAGAAGGTGGACTACCAATAGTGGTCAAGGCATAGTACACCTACAGCAGTGATATGTCATACTACATACTGCAGAGAGAAATGCTTAGCTGTCAGATCAAAATATCTGAAAAGTTTTCTCTTAAGCCTGGTGATTCAAAAGAAAAGAATTCCAGTAAAAACTTAGTGATCAAAATTTCAGAGCATAGATTTCCTGAGTGCCCACTAAAGGCTGGGCATTGAGGAGGGGTGTGGGGGTACAATGTTAAACCAGAACAAGACACAATCACTGCCCTCAAAGAGCATATGGTCTGGTGGGGGTGTGAGCAAGTAAAAAGACATTTACTGTAGAGCATGACTGTTGCCATGACAACACAGGGTGCTCCTTACATGGGGGCTCCCTGAAGCGGGTACTGTAATATCTGCATTTTACAGACAAGGAACCTGAGGCACCAGCTAGTAAGAGGTGAGACAGGATTCAAGTCCAGGCAGTCTGGTTCCAGACTCTGTGCTCTCAAACCCTATGCTTTGGTGACCAGCGACCAATATGGACAACCTTCCACCGAAGATGCCCCTGGTGGTGTTTGCATCAGTTGCTTCTCACTTTAAAAGTCTTCAGCCTAAGAGCTGGCTCATTAGTATATGAACTGGAAAAATCTTCCACACAAGGAGAAAATGGAAAGGAGGATATACTAACTACTCAGGCCCTGACTGTAAAAATAAATCCAGGAAACAAAAAGTAATGATGATTCATAATATTTGCCTTAACTTGATATTCCCTTTTCATTTTGATTTATGGAAGCCTATATTTGAAGGAAAAAGTAGGGAGATTTTGAAATATGAATGTTAGAATAGGAAAAGGCGAACATGATTTCTCAGCCTATTGAGATGGGATTAGGAGAGGGATGTGTTGACTAAGAGGGGTACCTAAAAATGTGAGCTAATACAAATGTCAAGTAGCTGGAAGCTGCTCCCAAAGCTAGATTAATTAATAGGAGTTCACCTAGAGGGGCGGAAGATGTCACACTTGTACAGATTAAAGGAGACATGTTATCAGAGAAGGACATCATATGTGGTTGTCATGGATTGAATTATGTCCCCCAAAAAATGTGTGGGTCATGACTACCAGTATTGTATAATTGTGTACCATTTTGTAATTTGATGTGATTTCCTTATGTGTTGTAAACTATATCACTATGATGAGGTTCTACTGATGAGGTCTACAAAATTGGATAGTGTCTTAAGCCAATCTCTTTTGAGATATAAAAGAAAGAAGTGAGCAGAGACAAATGAGAACCTTATACCACCAAGAAAGCAGTGCCGGGAGCAGAGAGTGTCCTCTGGACCTGAGGTTCCCGTGCTGAGATGCTCCCAGACCAAGGGAACACTGATAACAAGGACCTTCCTCCAGAGCCAACAGAGAAGAGAAAGCCCTCCCTGTGGAGCTGACACCCTGAATTTGGACTTGTAGCCTACTGCACTGTGAGAGAATAAACTTCTCTTTGTTAAAGCCATTCACTTGTGGTATTTCTGTTATAGCAGCACTAGATGACTAAGACAGTGGTAAAGTAAAGGGTCAGTGAATATGAGGAAGACCCTCAATGAGATGGACTGACACAGTGGCTGCAACAATGGGCTCAAGCATAACAACAATCATGAGGATGGCGCAGAACCGGGCAGTGTTTCGTTTTGTTGTAAATAGGGTTGCTATGAGTTGGAACCAACAACAACATACTTCAATTTGAAATGCATGCCTTCTACATATTACCACCCACCCCTACAATCTTCTACCTCCTTCAACCACCCATCCTATTGTCTTTCTTTTCTTGAAATTGAAAGACAAAAAAGCAAACAAACAGGAGGTACAAAATTTACTTTCATATCTGTAATTGTGATTATTAGCTAACATTTCTACAGTGTGCCTGTCCTGTGTTCAGGGGTTTAGTACATGATCTAATTTAACCCTCTGCCTTAGGCTGGGTTCTCCAGAGAAGCAAAACCAGTAAAGTGTATAAATATATATAGAGAGAGATTTATATCAAGAAATGGCTCATGCAGTTGTAGAGGCTGAAACGTCCCAAGTTCATGGGTCAGGCTGGAGGCCTCTCCTGATTCATGTAGATACAGGGGCTAGTGAACCCAAGATCAGCAGGTCAGACAGCAGGACTCTAGCTCACAGCCTGCAGAGACTGATGAATCCCAAGATGGGCAGGCAAGATAGCAGGTAAGCTGCTACATCAAGTCCCAAGAACCAGAGGTCAGATGAACAGAAGCCAGATGCAGGACCCAGAGTGAGCAAAAGCCTGCAAACCTTGCCAGAAAGTCCACCTATATTGGATACAGGCCACACCCCCAAGGAAACTCCCTTTCAGCTGATTGGCTGCTCACAGCAGACCCCATCATAGAGGTGATCACATTACATCAGAACACATCATGGAAGTCATTTCATTATATGAATGCAAAACTACATCACAACTGCCAAACCACTGAGATTCATGGCCCAGCCAAGCTGACACACAACCTTAACGATCATACTCTCTCAACAACCCAGGAGGCAAGAGCTATAATCAGTCCTCAGAAAACTGAGGCAAAAGGAGGTTAAGTAACTTTCCAATTACATGAGTAGCAAGAGGAGACTTTAGCCCCTGATACTGGTGGTCATCCCCATTTGACATGGTTGGGACTTACAGTAAGACACAGCTAGAAAGGAATGTAAACATCATCTAGTGATAAGAATCTGTTCCTAGTTTTTCATTAAACACATGGGAAAACTGAGACAAAAGTGACTTTACCAAGCCTTTGACTTTCCCATAATAGTCCCTGTGATGGTTAATTTTATGTATCAACTTGGCTAGGCTATGACACCCAGTTGTTTGGTCAAATACTAGCCTTGCTGCTGTTACCAAGTAGTTACATATGACTAAATCAGTTGACCTCAAGTAAAGCAGATTACCTTCCATAATGCAGTGGGCCTCAAGGGATCAGCTGAAGACCTTAAGAGCAAAAAGGGAATTTCCCTTGGGAGTATTCTGCCTCCAGACTATAAATAGACATTTTGCCAGAACACTCTTACCCTTCACTCTTCTTGTCACCTGACCTATGGATTTGGGACACAAGCCTGTAAGAGTCTCCAGCCTGGTGCCTGACTTATGGATCTTGGACTTGCCAGACACCCCCCACCACCCCACCACCCATGACCCACTTCTTTGAAGTAAATATCTACGTATCTATTTATCTACCTATCTGTAAAAATGGTGCTTCCAGGGAGGCATCATCTGACTTCCTCTAATTTCAAGAGAGAGGGAAGAGAATCATTATCAGCATCAACAGCCCAAGGCTGATTCCTATGAGGTGGAGGTCAGACATGCCTCTACCCTCCAACCTTTTTTACCAATTCTGACACCAACTGTCCCTCCCACAGCACTCTCTACTTCTCTGCTGGGTTCGATAATTCATTGCAATGGCACACAGAACTCACAAACAATATTCAGGATTATAGGGTTCATTAGGGAAGTAACAGGTTACAATTCAGGTTCAGGAATGCTCAGGATACAGTTCTTCGATCAGGACAATCTTTTCTCAGCCATGCCCACAGGCATGCCTCTGTCTACCCTCTGGGCCTTTGCCCTGCTTGGGCAAGTGTTACAAAGCTCTTTTAGCTCCTCCGATAACAGCCTGGAGGCACTCTGCCAGTCAGCTTTGACCTGAAGGTGCTCAGCTCTCTTGCTCCGTGGGTCAGTGAGTCTAGATCTGCTGCCATGTGCCCGGAGGCACTCTACTCTGCCAGAAAGCCTCCTGCCTGTCTCCTGGTTCTCCTGCCTCTGCTGCTGCCATTTCTCTGCCACTGCTTCTCACCATCTTGCCATCTTTGGTGTTACAGCTCTCTCTCCCTGTCTCCTGGGTCTAGGATGGTCTCAGCACAGGGATTCTAGGTCCAAAGGATGCATTCCACTCCTGTCTCTTCTTCTTGGTAGTCAAGTTCCCTCTCTGCATTGGAATTGGTTCTCTAAAAGAGGATTGGTTCTCTAAAAGAAGAACTGGTTCTCTAGCAGGATAGCGAAAATGACCAATTCCCTCATTAGGGTTCCATACACCTTATTTGCATGGTCCCACCCCCACAAGGGTACAATGCATCTTATTTACATTATTAGGAAGTTATCCAATCCCTTTGGTGGGCAACAAGCACCGTATTTGCATAGTCCCACCCACTCTTTTGGTGGGCGTTACGAAACTATGTTGAGAAAAGCCATATAAAAGTGACCCATCACACCACACCATCTTTATCACTAGTTCTGTTTTGCTAGAGAACAGTAAGACAGGCCCTATCTCTGGATTTTCTTACCTTGAGCTCAGAGCTGGCACAGAGCCTTCACTCCTTAGTCCTATCATTGGCCACTGCTTCCCCAACCCAGGCCACCTGCCATCCTGACCTCTCAGTCACCTTTGGCTTTGTTAGATCTTCAAGCACAAAAAAAGAAAAGTAAGAAGCTGCCATTTCCTGAGGACCCACTATATGCCAGGCTGAATCAGTCCTCATATCACCCCTATGAGGAAAGTACTATTATTATCCTCATTTTAGAGAAAAGAAGATGGGCCCAGAGAATTTAAATTATTTGTCCAAAGTCACACAGCTAGTAAGCAGCAAGCTCTTAGTTACTAGGATGCCTCCAAAAAAAGTAAACTCTTAATAACAGCACCAGTCCTAACTGTTCTCCTTTATATTCTCCTCATGTTCACCCTGCCCCCTGCTTTCCACCCCACAATTCTGGTAGATATGCTGCATATCTCACCAATGCCATGCCTGCCACCCTGCCCTGCACCTTGAGGCTAAACATGATTCAAAGGCAGGCCTGATGCAAATCCAGCAGTCTGTACAGCTGGTGTTTATCATCTACCTGGACCAAGTCTCCAGGTAGAGACCTACATTTCTCTATTGACCTAACAGCCATGTAATTGACACCTTACCAAAAGGAGCTCAGGCCCCAGTGCATCCCAGTATAAAGATGTCCCCGTATATTAAGGTGTAGCAGCCACCAACAGCGCCCAGATCCTTCTGGGATAAGCAGTGATACCTGAGTTTGCTGTGAAGACCTAAGAGCATCATAATTCAAGAAACATAAAGGGCAAGCTTGACAAGATTCCTGAGATAACTGAAACTGACCCATAACTCACCAGCCACCATGGGAAATTCTCGCTTTTACACACTTTGTTTCCATAGCTAGAAATGAAATCGGGGAACATGATCAGATTTCTAATTTGGAATCTCAGGTATGCAATGTCATCTTTAATGACTCCTGGCAAAAGATGTTCATTACAGATCTCAGGTCACCTAAATTAGAACACGAGACCAAAAAATTAAGCAGAAAATTATCAGTTTTTCAGGTCCATAAGACACAGAAAAACTATGCAAGTGAGAATACACATACTCCTTGGGGTCTTTTTATGCCGCAGATATTTGAGCAGGCATTATACGAAAGAGAAGAGCTAAGAGGGAAAATAAACAAACCCATCAGGTCCAAGCTTTCTGGTTTGGGCCTCCAGATAAATAGCAATTTTTCATTGTCAATTTTAACTATCATGTCAAGGAATATTATCTCTGCTGATGGCCCATTTCATCTGTAACTTAGAGTTCAGGCTCCTCTGACACAGTAGGCTGCTGGCTTCAAGTCCTCCCTCACTGCTAAATGGACTGAAAGATTCTGCAATCAGCCCACACAGTGTCTAAGCTACAGCGCCTTTAAAACGGGAGGCTAAAAGTTCATCTCCCATTATCAGCTCTAAACCGCATTCAGGGTGAATTTTCTACAAGTGGGTAACCATTATACAGTTTCCAAAGATTGTTTATAAATCTAGTCCCTTTGTGTCACTGGACGAATGGCTGCCATGGCCCAACAGAATAATTTGCATCACCAGCTCCCACATCTAAGCCAGTTGCTTCAAGTCAGCTCTGACTCATGGTGATCCCATGTGTATTAAAGAGTAGAACTGTGCTCTACAGGGTTTTCAAAGGCTTTCTTGGGAGTAGATTGCCAGGCCTTTCTTCCGAGAGGCACTCTGGAATGGAGCTGCCAACATTTCGGTTAGCAGCCAAACACATTAACCATTTGCACTACCCGGGGACTCCTCACCTACTTGTGACTAATCCACATCTACTCATGACTAAATTCTTCTCAGACCTAAATCTAGGATCAGAAAATGATTCCCTGTCTGCAGCCATGTCTCAACAGATGGCTCAAAAATATTAACATAAAGTTAGATGTAAATAGAAATTCAAAACTCTGCACTCTCCAAACTTCCCAGAGTCACCTTACTGAGCTCAGAGAGGTCTCTACTGGTCAGCCCACAGAGATGACAGAGCTGAAACTCAAAACCAGGTGTCAGTTTTTCTGACCATCACACACACTACACAAATGTGAAGCAAACCTCATTCTCATGGTCGATAAGCCGACTTTCTGACCAATTATTAGAGGTGAACTAAACATGTAACTTGACTTTGGCTATAATACAGTCCTGGTGTTGAGCTCATTTTTTTTTATCATGCTGGGAAGGAGAATCAATTGATGACTACTTAGAGGTGGCCAACCAAAATGAACGATTAATTCTTTAAAAATTTAAATCCAATTTCTAGTTGACTTTATTAGATCCCAGACACAGTGGGCCCACTGCCAACATCTCCACTACCCACACTGTGTTACAACAGCCCTGGTGGACTTGCCCAGCTGACACGCATGCTCTGCATCTAGCTTGCCTTTCTCCTGGGAACCTGAGGTTTGCAGGCTTAACGTGAATCATCCACTGGTAAGACACTGAGACACATGGGGATGCCGCTACACATTCTTACAGGGAAGAGTTTAGAGAACAAGGACCAGGAGCAGAGTCAGGGCTGTGCCACCAGATCCTGAACATGACATGGTGAACCTCCTCATAAGGACAAAGGAGCATCTGCAAACAGCACAAAAGATAACCTATCATTTTTGTTCCTTTTTAACTAAGAAACTCCTCTTTATGAGCCTTAAATTGTGCAGTATAGCTCAGAGAGAGTTAACCTTCCTTCCTAAATTCAACTACTTAATGTGGAATGGCTACTGTGTACAAAGAAGGAAGACCCAAATGTTTCTAAGTTTAACTGGCAAACTGGGAAGCCCTTCAAGAAGTTTCAACAAATATAAACGCGAAAGGTAAAACCTATACCTACACATACTGAAGGAAGCCAAGCTAGGAGTTTAGTCACTCCCAGGTAGGACTATGTTGGTGATTCTGTCACATACCTTTGTAAGTACCTCCCTTGAGAAGCACATCACTCCAACAGGTCACTCCAGAGCTGCTTCTGCTGAGTAAATTTTCATGATTAATCTCTTGCCCACATTTGTCTTAAACTTTAACTGAGAGGGAGGAGACCGTCTAGTTCTAATCAAGAAGACAACAGTCTTGGCAGACATGCTGTCTCCACCTCTGTGGTATATATACACTGAGGGTCTTGGAAAAGTAAAAAAGGACAAGAAGACAACCACTATAAGCACGAAATACATTCAGCTGTCCAAACTGCTTCTTGTAACAATCAATGGGTTGGTAATTACAGACCGGGAGGCTGGAGCCAGCAGGCCTGTCTGAGAGTCACGGGTTTTTATTATGCCAGATGACACTGGAGAAGCCCTTTAGGAGAAGGTGCTTCCCAAAAAATTCGTTAACGCAAACGCTCACCCAGAGGAGGCAGAGGGAACCACGCTATGCTCACGTGAGACACTTGTTACACCTCCCCAAATCATGCTGAGTACTGACCCACTTATTCAGTAAATGACTCTTACGAGGAGGTCCAAAGTTAACAGCCTTCCAACCGGGCTCACTCCTTGCCCTCCTAGGCAGACAGAATCTCTTTACTAGCATTCCCCAACCTTGCCATTAAAACAGGACAACCTATGATATTTGATGAAGCAATTAAGAACAAATCAAAGCAACTACTGGATACTCCGTTTAATAACCATATGGAATTTCTAACTCCAAGAAGCAAACTGGATTAGCCTAAGTTTAAATAAGGCTTAAATTCAGCATCTATAAGTTAGTGTGGTAAACCAGGACACTGAGTATTATTCTCGCCTTTTTAATAATGATAAAGGGTTAACCTAACCACAGCTGGCCATAACCGCAAAAGGCCAACTTGTTTGTCAGAATCTGAAAAACTTAAAAGCAATAGGAAACTACATAAAGGCGTGGGGCAGAGTGCTCCAACAGGTTCAATGGGCAGTGGACATGCATACCAAAAACTCAATAATAATTTATCCCAGGAAACAAGTTAAAGATCTATCCAATATCATATGTAGCCCACATAACAAATAAAACACAACCATCATATCACAGACCCAGGACCCCTGAGCCAAGAGACAAAATTATTAGAAAAGAAAAACAAGAAAAGGTCACCCAGCATGATCTTAGTTCTTTGTCTTTACCTTAACCAATCAGTCTGTAAGTAATTTACTCATAATGAATCAGCACTTGTCAAAATTGTATAAAAAGCACTTATAGGCTGTACTTTAGATTCTGGTCTGTTTATAGCCTGAGTGCTTGCAGCCAATTTCCCATTTTGTTTTCTGATATGTCACAATAAAAATCCCTTTGTTGCAGAAGGCTTTGGTGAAAGTTGTTTCTCTACAACAGCAACCTTTGTTGCTGTTTTCAGTTGTCTCAAGTCAGCTCTGATTCATGGCGACTTTACATAACAGAACGAAACGTTGCTTGATCCTTGGGCCACCTCCGCAATCTTTGATATATTTGAGCCCACTGTTGTGGCTATTGTGTCAATCCACCTCAGGGAGGATTTCCCTCATTTTCGCTGCCCTTCTACTTTACCAAACATAATGTCCAAAGTTAGCAAGAAGTTTCACCATTTTCTCTTCTAAGGAGCATTCTGGTTTTTTATCTTTAAGACTGATTAGTTTGTTCTTCTGGCAGTCCACGATATATTCAATACTCTTCAAGAACGCCACAATTCAAATGCATCAATTCTTCTTCTGTCTTCTTTCTTCATTGCCCAGCTGTTACATGTATATCAAATGATTGAAAAGACCATGGCCTCGGTCAGGTTCACCTTAGTCATCAAAGAGACAGAGTTGCTTTCTAGAATTTTAAAAAGGTCTTTTGACACAGATTTTCCCAGTGGAATATGTCTTTTGATTTCCTGACTGGTGCTTCCCTAGGCAAACAGCAACTTTAGCATGACAATATTCACCAAGCTGTTCCCTTAAGTAAGTTTTGGTCTTCTGCTCACAGAGACGAAATGTAAGACTGGATGAGCCACAGGTAGGCCCAGTATAGCCATTCTGAGCAGGGTCAGGACTAGGGTCAAGTAAATGAAGTAACTAGAGCACAAAATTTAAGGAGGCACTGACTCTCAGGGCTGTGCAGTGTCCACCCTGAGGTACTTAACATTAGTGTGCAACTTCAAAGAACCCCATCACGCGTTACATACCAGAAGTGATAGAAAACATGACAGCAAGCAAACCCATCTAGAGAACAACTATCAGAAATGGCAGGGGGCTGAGGGATCTTTTGGGACAAAGATTCTGGGCCAACTGTAAGTTTATGAGACAAAATCAAAAACAGTGAGAAAACTCAGAAAAAGCAATGTGCGGCAAGTATGAGAATAATATAATGGTAAAATCTAACATCTGTAAATATCTACTATGTGCCAGATGCTTTATAAGCTTATTTTACCTTCAAAACAACTCTCTGAAATGGGTGGTGGTATTATTATTCCCATTTATGAGATAAGAAAACTAAAACAGAGAGATTTGGTAAATTGCCTAGTAAATGGCAGCACTGGCCTGTATGATTATCCCAAGTCTTTTTTTTTTTTTCTTTTTGAATCTGCAGCTCTACATATGCAGATGTCATTTCCAAGAAAAATAAAGAGCAATAAAATAATCAACACATAGTAGCATGTCCCAAGTTCATGAGAAACCACTCCAAACATAACCTTCCACACATTTATAACGTACACCAACTTTGTAGGAAAGTTTATCTCACATATCTTCATAGCCTGATGATATTTTTGAGAGGCCCACAGGCATGGATTGTCACCCTGTCAGCAAGATAAAGAAACGGAAGTGCCAAATGTGGCCTGAGTGAGAGGCAAAGAGATAGCCTTAGCCAAGCTTTTTGAAGCCAGCCAGTCCATGACTCTTCCCACCAGACACCCATGAAGGGCTTTAATAAGCCCAGCCACTGACCTCCACATGCCCCTGAAGCTGAACATGGTGCTCACACAGCGCGGCAGGGGTGGTGGTGTGAGTCCATCCAGGCGCATGAGCAGGGCTGGGATGCCAAAGAGCACCAAGTACTTCACATAGAAGAAGAGCACGTGGGCCAACCCCAGTCCTCCTGAAAGACAAAGGGGCGTGTCAGACACACCGAGAAGAGTAGGGCAACATTCCAGGAACTATACCACCTGCTCCTGCTTCTCCGCCTACTCCCCTACTTCCCCTCACCTCATACATTACAAAAATCATCCCACACTGGTTTTGATCAATGATATTTTTGGATTAACAAATATTGCAATCTCCTTTATTAATGCTGACAAGCAACAGGATCTCTTAGCATTCATGCATTTAACAATACTAGGAAAAGACATGCTTAAAAATATATATACATTTATTTCTCAATACATTAATATATATACTAATTGCATTTAAAAAATGATTAGAAAAGAAAATCTTGCCCAAATCCTTTGAATCCCTACTTGAGGGCCCTGCACTGTGTGAGGGAGCAGACTCTAGGCAAAAGTCACCCCTCTCCAGGTACACGGTGCCCCCAAGGGTCCCACCTCTCCTCTGCTGGGACTCGGAGCACTGTACTGACTACCGTCTCTCCTAGAGCTCCCTGGCCAGCAGCTTTGACCTCTTCACCCTAGGAGGTGAGTGGAAGGCCGGGGCTTCAAGCCAACAGGGCACCATGGGCCTGGAGGAGCTGCTGGCTGCATGTGCACTGGCCTCAGCAGAGGGCACAGGGTGAGGCGGGTCAGCCAGGACAATGCCTACAATGAGAAGGCCAAGGGCAAAGGGTGAAGTGTTGGAGGGAGTCACAGAGAAACTGACCAGCAATGACATGCCATCCAACCTCAAGACTATCTTGTCCAGTGTGCAGGGAAACACTGCAGGGCATGTGGATGCAGCTAATCAGGCTACCTATGGGATACCCTGACGGAAATAACTGAGCCTTAAAGAGGTACTAGCAGAAAATGTTACATCTGACCCTCTTAATGCTACACAGGATACACAGAAGATTTTCAAAAAAAATGCCATTACTATAGAGTGCGTGGCTGTAAGCAGAAACACATAAGCCATTTTCTGAATATACTGTTTGGGCGGTGGAAAACGGTGGCTGAAATGTGAAAGCCGTACATCCCACAGTGAATACACCCCAAGGATGATGTCTCATTCCCACTGAAGAACAGTAAAAGAGTTGTTCTGGAGGGGCTAGGTATAATGTTTCAGTATTCTCAGATGTGTCTGGTAAGAGTTAAGAAAAAGTAGATAGATAGATAGACAGACAGACAGACCGATAGAAAGATAACATATAGTGTCATGGACTGAATTATGTCCCCCCCAAAAAATGTGTGTATCAATTTGGCTGGGCCATGATTCCCAGTATTGTGTGGTTGTCCTCTATTTTGTGATTGTAATTTATGTTAAAGAGGATTAGGGTGGGATTGTAACACCCTTACTAAGGTCACAACCCCGATCCAATGTAAAGGAGTTTCTCTAGGGTATGGCCTGCACCACCTTTTATCTTACAAGAGATAAAAGGAAGGGAAGCAAGCAGGGAGCTGGGGACCTCACACCACCAAGAAAGAAGCAACGGGAGCAGAGAAGACTGATGATGACGAGGACCTTCCTCCAGAGCCGACAGAGAGAGAAAGCCTTCCCCTGGAGCTGACGCCCTAAATTTGGACTTCTAGCCTACTAGACTGTGAGAAAATAAATTTGTCTTTGTTAAAGCCATCCCTTTGTGATACTTCAGTTAGAGCAGCACTAGATAACTAAGACAGAATTTGGTACCTAGAGAGCTGGGTGCTGCTCTAACAGATACCTAAAATGTGGAAGTGGTTGTGAAACTGAATGGATAGAGGAGCGACAGCGGCAGAGGACCAGCAGTGGCAGAGAACCTGCAGCAGCAGAACCAGGAGACCAGTGAGAGATGGCGCTGGAGCTGACCCACGGAGCAAGAGCGCTGACTGCCTGTGTGCAGGAGGCTTCCTGGCAGAATGGGGTGCCTCTCGGCACTTCTCGGTGGAGCTACAGAGCTTTGGAACACTTGCCCCAGCAGGGCAGATGCAGGCGTGAGGCCCGAGGGCTGAGAGGCCACAGAAAGCAGAAGTAAAGAGACTAGGGACACAAGAAGTCAACTTGACTCAGTCTCAAAAGGTATGGCCATTACCTCTGGTGTTTCTAAGGGTAGAGTTCTCACTCAGATGGACTAGGAGAATGCTGCGCCTAAAGCCAAGGGAGCAGAGTTCCTGTCCCAGTGGGTGTGGAAGGCGGAGCTGAAGCCCAGGGCTGAGGGCCCTCCACTCAGAATCTGGAAAGTGTGGCCAATACCCAGAGTCTGGAGGGTAAGGCCATTGTGTAAATTGTCTCAGAAATTATTATTTTCAAAGCCTTGAGGGCTAATGTAATGTGTTCTGCTGACTTGCTTGGTGCCTGTTATCCCTTCTTTCCTTCCAGTTTCTCCCATTTGTAATGGAAATGTCTAGCTTGTGCCTGTTCTGTCTTTGTGCTTTTGGAAGCAGATAACTTGTATTCTAGATTTCACAGATGAAGAGGAAGTTTTGGATTTTGGACTTGGAATTAAGACTTTTGCTATGATATGATGGGATGAATGTTTTGCATGTTTCAAGGATGTGATTTTTGGGGGGCCAAAGGGTGCAATGTCATGGATTGAATTATGTCCCTGCAAAAAATGTGTGTATCAGTTTGGCTGGGCCATGATTCCCAGTACTGTGTGGTTGTCCTCTATTTTGTGATTGTAATTTATGTTAAACAGGATTCGGGTGGGATTGTAACACCCTAACTAAGGTCACATCCCTGATTCAACATAAAGGGAGTTTCCCTGGGGTATGGCCTGCGCCATCTTTTATCTTACAGGAGATAAAAGCAAAGGGAAGCAAGCAGAAAATTGGGGACCTCATACCACCAAGAAAGAAGTACCAGGAGCAGGGAGTGTCGTTTGGACCCAAGGTTCCTGAGCAGAAATGCTCCCAGACCAAGGGAAGATTGATGACATGGACCTTCCTCCAGAGCTGACAAAGAAAGCCTTTCCCTGGGGCTGATGCCCTGAATTTGGACTTGTAGCCTACTGGACTGTGAGAGAATAAATTTCTCTTTGTTAAAGCCATCCATTTGTGGTATTCCCGTTACAGTAGCACTAGATGACTAAGACAAGAGTTTACCGCCCAAAGTGCTGAATCTTTGGACATATTATGGTAATTGCTGGAAAATCTAGTTTTGCAAATGTTCTCCTTATAAGGGTTTAAACCACCAAAATGTCTTTCTTCAAAGAAAGGGTGTCTTACTTATCCAGTGCTGCTATAGCAGAAATACCACAAGGGGAAGGCTTTAACCAAGAAAAATTTATTCTCTCTCAGTCTAGGAGGCTAGAAGTTCAAATTCAGGGTGCCAGCTGCAGGGGAAGGCTTTTCTCTCTCTCTGTCAGCTCTGGGGGAAGGTCCTTGTCATCAATCTTCCCCTGGACTAGGAGCTACTCAGTGTAAGGTCCTGAGTCCAAAGGACCCGCTATTCTCCCTGGCTCTTGTTTCTTGATGTTATGAGGTCCCCATGTCTCTCTGATTACTTTTCTCTTTTATATCTCAAAATAGATTGGCTTAAGACACAACTTAATCTTGTAGATTGAGTCCTGCCTCATTAACACGAATGCTGCTAACCCCATCTCATTAACATCATAGAGATAGGATTTACAACACACAGGACAATCATATCAGATGACAAAATGGTGGACAATCACACAATACTGGGAATCATGGCCTGGCCAAGTTTACAGATATTTTTTGGGGGACACAATTCAATCCATGACAAAGGGTATGTTGTGGGGGAAAGTTACCTTGATAGACTATTAATCCTATTTGCCCATCTTCTTTAATTATAAACTGTTAATATCTTGGGGAAAATGGTTGTAAGCCACAATAAAATCACACTTAAGATCAACATTGTAATTGTCCAATAAAAATATTGAATACTTCACAAAATATACCTTGAAGTAAAATCAAAGTGTTCCAGATACATTTTTATATGTTTGTTAAAAATCTAGAAGAAAACCGACGTGTAGTTTACAGAACAGATGTGCTGAATTAACAGTCGATTCATCTGGAGAGGCCCTTCCCCGTCTTCGTCATGACACCACCTGTACCTGATCCAAAACCGTGAGAGAAGAAGGCCCCACAGAGCAGAACCAAGTGACAGCACACACTGACAGCAAATGGGGGACCAGTTACATAAGACTTCAAGAAGTGATGTGGGGAAAGGAGGGACAGTTACACGGGACCATATGATCTGAAAATTCTGAGAAGTAGTTCTTTTAGGTAGAGACCAAATGTAGATCACTGTTTGCATTTCCCTGCTTAGATGTGACTCACTGTACACCAAGTTAGCTGGGCCCAAAATAATCTTTAGTCCTTCAGAATGGAAAAGTGGTTCTCTGAGCACCTCCATCACAGGGGACATTTAAAAGCAGGATGTCTCTAAGTCCCCAGCGATTTTTTTTTTTGGATCTCCTACACATTTTCTCCAATTGGCATCATCCAATTCAATGGCTTTAATGACAATCCATTTACTATTGTATCCCAAATAATATCACTAGCACAGGTATTTTGCCTGCATTCCAAAATGGTAGATGCAACCTTCTTCTGGACACGTCCACTTCAGCTCCGTACCTATGACCCTAACATGGCACCTGCCACCCAACATGTGACTAATGAAGGGTTAGTGTATGAGTGAGTAGGTAGTGAAAACCTTAGAAAGTTTAACAAACCTTTGTTGAGTTGACTTGAATTAAATGACCATCACTTTCCCCTTGATTATAATTGTATTTAAGGAAGGTTAGCCCTTAAATCAATCATTGGGATGGTGGACAACCCAGCAACATCTTGTCCCATTGTGCATGGGGTCGCCATAAGTCTGGAGCTGACTCAACAGCAGCTAACGACATTTAAACAACTCTTCACAATCACTTAGCCCACTTAACCTCCCTCAGAGGTATAGGGGTTCAGTGGTAGAATTCTCACCTTCCATATGAGAGACCCAGGTCCAATTTCCAGCCAATGCCCCTCATGCACAGACATCACTCATCTGTCAGTGGAGGCTTCCATGTTGCTATGATGCTGAACAGATTTCAGCAGATTTTCCAGACTAAGATGCACTAGGAAGAAAGGCCTGGCGAGCTACTTCTGAAAATCAGCCAATAAAAACCTTATGGATCACAACAGTCCTATCTGCAACCAGTGATGGGGATGGCACAGGACCAGGCAGTATTTCACTCCGTTGTCCATGGGGTTACCATGAGTCAGGGGCTGACTCTATGGCAGCTCACAACAACAAAACGTCCAATGTCACAAAGTTGGTGGTAATTCAACACTAGAACACTTTAGTCTTCCGTCTCCTGCTCAGAGATAACTCATAGCAGTGAGGGGGTGGGGGAGAGGCATCACCTAAACCTGAGGGATCAGGAGAAGCCGCCCATAAATGAGCTATCATCTAGATAAAGGAAACCTTCCCGGAATGAGCAACAGCATGTACAAAGCACGAAGGCATGGAATGGCCCAGGGCGGCCGTGGAAAACAGAAGCATATGCAGGAATGGTGACACGGCTTCAGTGAGGCAGGAAGGCATGATCACAAATGGCCACAATAACCAACCAAAGAACACAACTTTTTAGGGAAAGACCTGAGAATCCAAGTAAGAAAGTGACATAGTTTGTTCTGAGTTTCAGGAAGATCAGTCTGTGAACAAATGGGGAGATTGTTTTGTTACTGAGAGGAGAGGGCAGAAAAAGCAGGTGAAGAAAGGAGAGGACAGAGCAGTGGCTGGAGGCTTTTCAGAAAAGGCAGCAGAAACCAAGAAACTAAACCCACTGCCACTGAGTCCATTCTTACTCATAGCAATAGAGTAGAACTGCCCCATGGTGTTTCCAAAGCTGCAATCTTTACAGAAGTAGACTGCCACAGCTTTCTCCCACGGGGCGGCTGGTGTGTTCGAACCGCCGACCTTTCAGCCAGCAGCCAAGCGCTTTAACACCAGGGCACCTTGGCAGCAGGAATAGTGGTGTCCAATACTCAACTTTAAACTTTATATGGCTGTGTCCCAAACCTTTATTAAAGTCCTCTAAACACCCAAGTGCCTTAACTGAATAGATTTATGTTTGGAGAGTGTGTGTGTGTTTGTGTGTGTTTTAGAAAACAGTCAATTACCACGTCTTAATCAAGGCAATGCACAGAGGGGACAGCAAGATGGTCCCTGTGATGGTTAAGGTTATGTGACAGCTTGGCTGGGCTATGACTCTCAGTGATTTGGCAGTTAGGTAATGATGTGGTTATTCTCTATTTTTTGATATAATGTAATTACCTCCATGATATGATCTGATGTGATCAGTCAATCAGTTATAATGGAAGTTTCCTCGGGGGTGTGGCCTGCATGCAATATATATGGACATTCTGGCAAAGCTTGCTGGCTTTTGCTCACTCAGGAGCCTACATCTGGCTTGTCATCATCAGAGCTCCAGTTCTTTGTACTTGAGCAAGCGGCCTGCCATACTGCCTGCTGACCTGGGGATTCGACAGCCTCTGCAGCCTGTGAGCCAGCAGCCTGCTGTCTGACCTGCCAATCTTAGGTTCATCAGCCCCTACAGCTGCGTGAGTCAGGAGAAGCCTCCAGTCAGATACCTGACCCATGGACTTGGGACTTGTCAGGCTCTATAACCATGTGAGCCATTTCCTTGAGAAAAATCTCTCCCTCTACATAGTCAGAGTTGACTCAACAGCAGTGGGTTTGGTTTTGTGTGTGTGTATATATATATATGTTTTACTGGTTTTGTGTCTCTAGAGAACTCAGCCGAAGACAGCCCCTAAAAAGCACTAACTCACAGACACAAGAGATGAGAGATGGAGGAGCTGGAAGCCTTAGGGGAGCACTCGGCTCTACTCAGGCCAGGGAACAAGGAGTCAAGCCCACTTTATGTAGAAATTAAGGGGCTGGGAGACCCTCACTGCTGAGATCCAGTAACAGCCTCATCCCCTCTTTCCACCAGATCTACAGTCTATATGTAAAAACATGCTTTACATGAAATCTGAAAACTAGAGTAAATTAAGTCTGTTTAAAAAAAAATTTACAGAATTTAAAAAAAGAGCTTAAAGTGACAAGACACAGAGACACCATGAAAGCTGGGATAAGAATGGTTACTTTGGTAGACCACCTCTCTCTGGTCAAGAAACAACACCTCCACCCCACCAAAATACTTTGTGAGTTGCCCAGCAAAGGTTGAATATTAGGCTAATAAAATGTCTAATTTGAATTGCTCAAATGCCCTGTCTAGTATGTCTATCCTGAACTACCAATACCAAGAACACCACACAAACAAAATCAATTTTTACATTCAAGAATCTACAACCAGATAAAGCATTAAATTAAACTGTGATCACACTGTAAGTGGCAAGTAATGACATTGAGTGGGATCCCCTGACCAAAGCAACTGTAGTTGTTAGGTACCATCAAGTCCATTCCGACTCACAGCAACCCTACGTACAACAACAAAAAACTATCTGGTCCTGCACCATCTTCACAATTGTTGCCATACTGAAGCGCATCATTGCAGCCACTGTGTCAATCCATCTCATTGAGGGTCTTCGTTATTTTCGTTGATCCTCTACTTTACCAAGCATGATGTCCTCCTCCTGATAAGGGACTCGTCCCTCCTGATAAAATGTCCAAAGTACGTGAGACGTAGTCTCATCATCGTCGCTTCTAAGGAGCATTCTGGCTGTACCTCTTCTAAGACAGATTTGTTCATTCTTCTGGTAGTTCATGGTATATTCAATCTTCTTCGCCATCACCGTAATTCAAAGGCATTAATTCTCTTCAGTCTTCATTATTCATTGTCCAGCTTTGCATGCATATAACACAATTGAAAACACCATGGCTTGGGTCAGACACATGTTAGTTCTCAAAGTGACATCTTTGCTTTTTAACACTTTAAAGAGGTCTTTTGCCGCAGATTTGCCCAGTGCAATGAGTCTTTTGATTTCCTGACTGCTGCTTCCCTGGGTGTTGATCATGGATCCAAGTAAAATGAAATCCTTGACAACTTCAATCTTTTCTTCTGTTTATCATAATGTTGCTTACTGGTCCAGTTTTGAGGATTTTTGTTTTCTTTATGTTGAGGTGTAATCCGTACTGAAGGCTGTGGTCTTTGATCTTCATCAGTAAGTGCTTCAGGTCCTCTTCACTTCCAGCAAGCAAGGTTGTATCATCTGCATATCTCAGACCGTTAATGAGTCTTCCTCCAATCCTTATGCCATGTTCCTCCTCATATAGTCCAGCTTCTCGAATTATTTTCTCAGCATACAGATTGAATGAGTATGGTGAAAGGATACAACCCTGATGCACACCTTTTCTAATTTTAAACCAAACAATATTCCCTTGTTCTATTCGAATGACTGCCTCTTCGTCTATGTACAGGTTCCGTATGAGCACAATTAAGTGTTCTGCATTTTCCCGTTCTTTGAAATGTTACCCATAATTTGTTATGATCCACACAGTGGAATGCCTTTGCATAGTCAATAAAACACAGGTAAATATCTTTCTAGTATTCTGTTTTCAGCCAAGATCCATCTGACATCAACAGTGATATCCCCCATTCCAGGCCTGAATTTCTGGCAGTTCCTTGTCAATGTACTACTGTAAGCACTTTTGAATTATCTCAGCAAAATTTTACTTGCATGTGATATTAATGGTATTGGTCAATAATTTCCACATTCTGTTGGATCACCTTTCTTTGAAATGGGTACAAATATGGATCTCTTCCAGTCAGTTGGCCAGGAAGCTGTCTTCCAAATTGCTTTGCATAGAAAAGTGAGCGCCTCCAGCACTACATTCGTTTGTTGAAACATCTCAGTTGGTAGTCTGTCAGTTCCTGAAGCCCTGATTTTCACCAATGCCTTCAGTGCAGCTTGGACTTCTTCCTTCAAGACCATTGGTTCTTGATCATATACTACCTCCTGAAATGGTTGAACACTGACGAATTCTTTCTGATACACTGACTTTGTTTATTCCTTCCATCTTCTTTTTATGCTTCCTGCATCATTCAGTATTTTGCCCATAGAATCCTTCAATATTGCAACTGAAGGCTTGAATTTTTTTTCTTCAGTTCTTTCAGCTCAAGAAATGCCAAGATTTTCTAACCCCAGGTCTTTGCACATTTCATTATAATGCTTTACTTTGTCTTCTCAAGCTGCCCTTTGAAATCTTCTGTTCAGTTCTTCTACTTCATCATTTCTTCCATTCATTTCAGCTATTCTATGTTCAAGAGCAAGTTTCAGAGTCTCTTCTGACATTCGTTTTGGTCTGACATCCATAGTGGACAATCATATGATCTACTATCTGGGAATGATAAATTGAAGAGGAACGGTGTCACATTCATCATCAAAAAGAACATTTCAAGATCTATCCTGAAGTACAATGCTGTGAGTGATAGGATAATATCCAAATACCTACAAGGAAGACCAGTTAATATGACTGTTATTCAAATTTATGTACCAATCACTAATGCCAAAGATGAAGAAATTAAAGATTTTTACCAACTTCTGCAGTCTGAAATTTATCAAACACGCCATCAAGATGCACTGATAATTACCAGTGATTTGGAATGCGAAAGTTGGAAACGAAGAAGAAGGATCAGTAGTTGGAAATATGGCTTTGGTAAGAGAAATGATGCCAGAGATTGCATGATAGAATTTTGCAAGACCAATGACTTACTCACTGCAAATACCTTTTTTCAACAACATAAATGGTGACTATACACGTGGACCTCGCCAGATGGAATACACAGGAATCAAATCAATTATATCTATGGAAAGAAATGATAGCAAAGCTCAGTATCATCAGTTAGAACAAGGCCAGGGACTGAATGTTGAACAGACCATCAATAACTCATATGCCAGTGCAAGCTGAATCTGAAGAAAATTAAAACAGTTCCACGAAAGCCAAAGTATGACCGTGAGTATATCTCACCTGAATTTAGAGACCATCTTGAGAAATGATTTGATGCATTGAATGTTAATGACAGAAGACCATTAGCTGTGAGATGACATCAAGGATATCACACATGAAAAAAGCAAAAAAGGTCATTAAAAAGACAGGAAAGAGAGAAAAGACCAAACTGGATGTCAGAAGAGACTGTGAAAGTTGCTCTTGAACGTAGAGCTGCTAAAGCGAATGGAAGAAACAATAAAGGGAAAAAGCTGAATGGAAGTCCAAGCCAAGTGAGCACCCAGAAACATCCCCTCAACAAAGATGTACACTGATAAACTCACCCAGCCATTGTCTGGCCCTCAGCATTGTGGTTCAGGCGCCTGATCTATCAGCACCCTGAAGACAAATCTGTGTCAATGAGGAAAATACACATTTACCAAATCATGGAGACAGAGCTATAATACTAGCATGTCAATGAGACTTATCACCTCCAAGGTAACTGGGCCCTCAGATCTTCCTATGAGGGCCTCTGCTCTCTCTAGGTGAGTAACATAGGAAACCAAATTATGCATCAGAGAGATACTTAGTGAGGATGAAATCTGGGCCAGGGCATTGGTCAGACAGCATGAATCTTTAATGGCATCAAGCTCTGAGAATGGAGGCATCTATCTCCACAACAGGTATATTCTGCCACTGGGCATGACAAGTCAGTACTAGGGTGCCCCTCCCCAGTCAATGCCTGAATGGGAATTGTTAGGACTTGACTTTTGGATATTTTCCTGCACACTGTTAGCCGCCCCTGATTCATGACAACCCTGTGTACAAATGAACCAAACGCTGCCCGATCCTGCGCCATCTCCATGAATGGTTGTGGATTATACCTTTGTGATACATACGGTTTTCACTGGCTGATTTTTGGAAGATTACCAGGCCCTTCTTCCTATTCCGTCTTTAGTCTTGAAGCTCTGCTGAAACCTGTTCAGCATCATAGCAACATGCACGCCTCCATGGACAGATGGGTGGTGGCTTCACATGAAGTGCATTGGTCGGGAATTGAACTCAAGTCTCCCACACAAAAGTCAAGAATTCTACCACTGAACCACCACTGCCCACATATTTGAAAAACTTAAAAGACGATTTATCTCGTAAGAAGGAAAAACGTTCGTCTCCTCTGAAAAACCATATGTATAAGTGGTCGCTTCACAACCTCAGCATTCAAGCAAATCTGGGCTACAGAAAGCCCCGCCAGGCTCCCATGGCGACCAACTATGTTTTAGAAGAGCGGAGCTCAGAGACACTGGGAGGCAGCCGGAGCTCCACGCCTCCCCAGCCCTGACAGCAGCCTCTCCCTCAGGCTCCGGCTCATCCGATCCTGCTCTTCCCACAGAGCATGCTTAGACGGCAGCCTGGCAGCTGCTTTCTCCCTGATGGTAAAGGTAAACCCGACAACTGTCCTATACAAAGGGATGTTAAAGAGCAACCTGAGAGGAGAAGCAGGGAAGGAGAACCAGGAAAACAGGAGGAAAAAAAGAGAGAGAGACGCATGGGCTTCTAAACAGAAACTCAGTGCATAAAACTCATGGCCCTCCACAACCACTTTTAAATACTGCTGACACCGGCAAAGAAAAATAGTGCTATCTTACTGAAGACTCATTTGGCAATGAGTATCAAAAGCCTTTGACCTAGGAAATTATTCTTAAGAAATTATCAGAGATGAGTTCAAAAAGGTTTATGAAAATATGTTTGCTAAGCCATTATTTATAACAGGGCAAAATTTTAAGCACTGATCAACAACAGAGATGTGGTTAACTAACTTATAGTAAAGCCATAAACCAAAACCAAACCAGCTGCTATAGAGTCAGCTCCGACTCATGGTGGCCCCATGTGGGTCAGAGCAGAACGCTGTTCCATTGGGTTTTCAACGTTGAGTTTTTGGAAGTTGATCACCCGGGCTTTCTTCCAAGGCACCTCTGGGTAGACCTGAACCTCTAACCGTTCAGTTATCAGCCAAGCACTTAACTGTTTGTGCCAGTAAAGGCAAGGAATACTATAAAACTAGTAAAAAAAATCATACTGTAAAGAAGACTTCATCACATGAGCAAAAGTTCATAAAAGATTAAGTTTAAAAAAGTCATAAGCAAAAACAAAGAAAAAAAGGGCAAATGAGCAAATCCTTGTGGATAATCTGGACAAGAGGTAAGAGGCACATGGGAAAGGTGGAGGAGGCTGGCGAGACGTTCTCACAATTCTACTTTACATTCCTCTGCACTGTTAGCATGGATGTTACCATTGCTAAAAACTCATTTGGGTAACAGTCTGCCATCAGGAAAGTGCAGAGAAAGACTGATCAGAAGAGTAAGCAAGGTCTCTTCAGGCAAAGACAGTTGGGCTTGCACCTCTGTAAAACACTGACTGAGCTCGGTGGGCGAAGCATGCTTCAGATTCCTGTTTAACCCCCCAGGGGCACTCACTTTCCAACCTGCCTATTCTGAGGCAGTATAACAACAAGCTGCAACACTGTCTACAGTCCACACTGTACTCGGGGACCTGCCTACAGTCCCCCTCCTCCTCAGTCCCTGCACCTCTGCAGACTCCCTGCTCCCTGAGGCTGAGGTGGTTCTTGTTTTTACGAGAAGCCCACAACAGCCCTGACTGACAACAGCTACTGAAACACTCACACAGCCTGATGCCCTAGAGCCGAACGAGAGGAAGTGAAGGCAGCAGAAAGGATAAACCAAAAACCAAACCCACTGTCCTCGAGTTGATTCTGACTCATAGAAACCCTACAAGGACAGAGCAGAACTGTCCCATACGGTTTCTAAGGAGCTGCCGATGGATTCAAACTGAAGACCTTTTGGTTAGCAGCCAAGCTCTTAACCACTGCGCCACCAGGGCTCCAGAAAAAAGGATCCAAACCAAAAAGAAAAGAAAACCCACTGCTGTCAAGTCAATTTCAACTCATGTCAACCCTACAGGACAGGGTACAAATGCCTCACAGGATTCCCAAGGCTGTAAATCTTTACAGACGCAGACTGCTGCATCTTTCTCCAGCAGAGTGGCTGGTGGGTTCGAACTGCCGACCTTTTGGTTAGAAGCTGAGCGCTTTAACCACTGCACCATTAGGGCTCCCCAGAAGAGAGCCTGCTCCCACGTAGCCTTGCCCATGAGCCAGCCAAGACCTGTGAAAGGCCACATAGCCTCTGTGAGCCTCCATCTCCTAATCTGTAAAATGAGAGTGTTAGACAATCTATAAGGTCTAACTTGGCTCTAAAATTGCAGAGTTCAACATCAGATGCCTTGCTTCCTGTGAAAGAAGTGGACCCTGGGGAGAGGTTGGCCCAGTCTATCAGGAGCCCTGAGTGTCTTCCCCTAACAGCCCTATCTTTAATAACTCTCACCGTATGAGTCTGGCCCCTGCCTCCTTGAGGGGGCTGCTTGGGGAAGCCTCTGTGTATGACACCTCTCTCTGGCACTTGATCATGCAAAACCCCACTTTCAAACCTGCTCTACTCCATTCTGAGCTCTCCTAGTCCGTCAGGGCTGGGGAGTGCCCCAGTGGTAAAGCCAGGGCAGTCACAGGCAAGCCAAGATGGTTGGTCAACAGGGTGATCAACCCTGTTGTTGTCTGTTGTTTGATGCCATCAAGTCGACTTTCAACTCATAGTGACCCCAAGTGACAGAGCAGAACTGTCCCATAGGGTTTTCTAGGCTGTAATCTTTAGGGAAGCAACTTACCCGGTCTTTCTTCCGCAGAGCCTCTGGATGGGTTCGAACCACCAACCTTTTGGTTAGCAGCTGAGCACTTAACCGTTGCACGACCAGGGCTCTTTTGGTCACCCTACCTCTTAATATATTCTCTGATTTGCTTCTCCCAAAACACCCTCTACACTCAAATCAAAACAAAGAACAACACTTTTATGGCCTATAAGTACATTTCAGCTCAAACCAACACCAGATGCAAATCATCCACAATGAATTCCTTGGGTTGCCTCAAGGACACTCCTGTCCTCAGGTCAGTGTGTCTTCATTCACCTCACCCCATTAGGTGCTCTTAGAATGGCAGGGTTTTAATCAATAAAAAAAATCACAAAGGGATTTTTGTAAGGATTCAACAAAAAGCAAATGAATAATAAAAATACCTATTTCGGTACTGAACCATCACCATACATTATTTCCCTGCATCACTGATGCCTTAAAGTAGACGGCAACGGAAAACAAAGAAGACACGGCTGACAACAGAGAGTCAACAAAAGAATCCACTTGTTCCCTCGCTGATTCTTCTGATGAGAATGTACCGAGCATTTATCCTGTGCCAGGCAAACAATGGTGAAAGAGAGACAGAGTCACATGGAGCTTGCAATCTACATGTCTGCTGACATTAAAACCTCAAGAAAAAAAAAAAAAAGAACAGCTGCCATCAAGTCAATTCCAACACATAGCAACCGCATGTGTGTAAGACTAGAACTGTGGTCCATAGGGTTTTCAATGGCTGATTTTTCAAAAGTAGATCACCAGTCTTTCTTCCTAGTCTGTCTTTATCTGGAAGCTCTGCTGAAACCTGTCCACTATGGGAGACTCTGCTGGCATTTCAAGTACTGGTGGCATAGCTTCCAGTATCACAGCAACACAGAAGCTACCACAGTAGAACAAACGGATGGATGGTGGCCTAGTTCTTATGACGCTGGTTATCTGTCTCAAATCTTACTTGACTTTCTAGCTCTAGTCCCTATTCTCCCATCTTGGGTAACAATCTGGGGCACTGGCTTTATCAGTCCCAGTCCATGTTTCTAGCCCATGCTCCTAACAAACGGCCTGGAACTTGAACTTCAGTTAAAAAGCTCAAAACCCTCATGGATGCTGTAAGAACAGGTTCTTCAACTAGGTGCTCTATGAAATCTCTAGTTTCCATCTCTAAAATTCTGTGGTTCATAATATTTGCAAAAGAGCTCACACTAATGTGGCTGGAGACAGAACTGAGAATAATGGGTTCAACAAAAAATGGCATTACTATCTTGTTTGTAGCTCAACTGAAAAGAAAAGGGATTTGTTAGCATGAAAGGATCCTAGGCCTTGATTTTTTTTTTTTTTTTTTTTTAATTTGCTACAACATTGAGTGACCCTGAGATTCTACTATGAAATCTTAGGAGGAAAATCTTCATACATGCTTCTGAAAGTCAAATAAATTTTCTTAGTAAAATTATAATTATCCAAAACTGAGATCTCAGTTAAAACAATCAAATACTGCAATGGACAATAAATGTTAATACACCTTAGTAACTTTTCCCTTGCAAATATAAGCCCATTTCAGGCTTTAACCACAAACGATTCATGGCTAGGGAGAACGACAGAGTATCTGAAGAGCATGGCACAGACAACAGGATTTCCGAGAGGCAAGCACACCTACAAAGGCTAGACGTGGCAGTGGTCTCAGATGACTTACTTCAGGGGCCTCTGGGCTGCATGATAAACAATTTGCAGAACAGGAACTCTAATCTTTGCATCTTGCTTGGGCTTCAGAGGCATAAGTATCTGATGAATACGTGAACAGAAGTCTTTCCTGGTGGTAAAAATACTCAGGCACTTTCTTTGATGCCTAACCTAGGAAAAGGACTCTCCACCATACCCTGACAATGAACATCTGGCCTCCATACTTCAGCAGGAACTCACTTCTCTTAGAAAATAGGAGGGGATGGTTCCCTACACCAGCAGTTTCACCGCCATAACCTCTCTTCCCCCACAAAAACTTCTCAAGTAGACATCCAGTTCATACGGCACCACAGAAAGAAAATGTTCTCTCCTCACAAGTCTGCCCATGATAGAAAACTGGGACAAGCATATGAGCATGCAATATTCAAATCTTCGATATATATATGCATACTCTCATATGTCCACCACCCATTTGTCAGTTTGTTGCAATGTGGTGGCTTGCACATTGCTATGATGTTGGAAGCCATACCACCAGTATTGCAAACACCAACAGGGTCACCTATGGTGGAAAGATTTCAGCAGAGTTTCCAGATGCAGACAGACTAGGAAGAAAGGTCTGGCGATCTGCTTCTACATATTAGTCAATGAAAACCTTATGGATAACAACAGAACATTGTCTGATATAGTGCCAGAAAATGAGCCCCTCAGGTTGGAAGGCACTCAAAATATGATGGGGGAAGAGCGATCTCCTCAAAGTAGAGTCGACCTTAATGACGTGGATAGAGTAAAGCCTTTGGGGCCTTCATTTGCCGATACAACACAACTCAAAATGAGAAGCAACAGCAGTAAACATCCATTATTAATCAGAATATGGAAGTATGAAACAAGGAAAATTGGAAGCTGTCAAAAAATGAAGTGGAACACTTGAAGATCAATATTCTAACACAAGGACATGATGACATCAAGGACATCATACATGGAAAAAGTCAAAGGTCATTAAGAAGAAAAGAAAGAAAGAAAAGCCCAAAATGGATATCAGAAGAGACTCTGAAACCTGCTCTTGAGCATAGGGTAGCTAAAGGAAACAGAAGAAATGATGAAGGAAAAGACATGAACAGAAGATTTCATGGTGGCTCAAGAAGGCAAGGTAAAGCATTATAATGAAATGTGCAAAGACTCGGAGTTAGAAAACCAAAAGGGAAGAATATGACTGGCATTTCTCAAGCTGAAAGAACCAAAGAGAAAGTTCAAGCCTTCAGCTACAATCCTGAAGGATTCCATGGGCAAAAAAAATTGAATGATGCAGAAAGCATCAGAAGAAGATGGAAGGAATACAGAGTCACTGTACCAAAAAGAATTGGTCAGCATTCAACTATTCCAGGAGGTAGCATATGATCTCTTGACAGTACTGAAGGAAGAAGTCCAAGCTGCACTGAAAGCATTGGCAAAAAACAAGGCTCCAGGAATTGATGAAATACCAATTCAGACACTTCAACAAACAGATGCAATGCTGGAAGTGCTCACTTGTCTATGTCAAGAAATTTGGAAGACAGCCACTTGGTCAACTGACTAGAAGAGATCGATATACATGCCCATTCCAAAGAAAAGTGATCCAGCATAATGTGGAAATTATTGAACAACATTATTAATATCACATGCTAGCAAATTTTGTTGAAGATAATTCAAAAATGGCTGCAGTCTACATCAACAGGAAACTGCCAGAAGTTCACACCAGATTCAGAAGAGGACAAGGAACAAGAGATAGATGTTTACCTGTGTTTTATCAATTATGCAAATGCACTGCACTGTGTGGATCATAACAACTGCAAAGAATGGGAATCCCATAACACTTAATTGTGCTAATGCAGAATCTGCACATGGATCAAGAGGCACTTGCTCAAACAAAACAGGGGGATACTGCACGGTTTTAAATCAGAGAAGGTGCACATCACAGTTGTATCTTTTCATCTTCCTTATTCAAACTGTATGCTAACTAAATAGTCTGAGAAGTTGAGCTATGTGGAGAAGAATGTGGTGTCAGGATTGGAGGAAGATTGATTAGCAACCTGAGATATGCAGATGACACAACCTTGCTTACTGAAAAAGTGAAGAGGACTTGAAGCACTTACTGATGATAAAAGACTACAGCCTTCAGTATGGATTACACCTTAATATAAAGAAAACAAAAATCCTCACAACTTAATCAATAAGACACATCATGAGAAATGGGGAAAAGATTGAAGTTGTCAAGGATTTCATTCTACTTGGACCCACAATCAATGCCTATGGAAACAGCAGTCAAGAAATCAAACAATACATTGCATTGGGCAAATCTGCTGCAAAAGACCTCTTTGAAGTGTTAAAAAACAAGGACATCACTTTCATGACAGAGGTGCTCCTGACCAAAGCCATGGTCTTTTCAATCACCTCATATGCATGTGAAAGCTGGACACCAAAAAAGAAAGATCAAAGAAGAATTGATGCATTTAAATTGTGGTGTTGGCCAGGACAGAGCAATCAGATATCAACCCAGACAGGGAAGTCACAAAAATAAATCAAAGCTAAAGCACTGAAAATAGGCAAACAGAGACGCCAATATGTAAAAGATGACAACATTAAAACAAAACAGAGGGACGAAAAATGTAGTCATAGATCTTTCATATGGAGAGGAAGTCAAGGTGATATAAAGAAATAAAAGACTGGTTTAAACTTACAAAAATAAGGCTAAATATTAAGGTAACCACAAAGGAAACTAACAGTCCTACACATCAAAATAAAAAACAAGAAACAAAGACTCAGCAAATACAAAATCAACAACGAGAAAGAGGAAAAGAAAATACATAAAGAAAAATGACTCAGTACAGAAAATTAAGTGGAACAAAGAAACTGTCAACAATATAACAAAAAAAAGACATCAAATGACAGCACTAAACACATACCTATCAATAATTACACTGAATGTAAATGGACTAAATACACCAATAAAGAGACAGAGAGCGGCAGAAGGGATTAAAAAAACAGGAACTGTCTACATGCTGCCTACAAGAGACACACCTTAGACTTAAAGACATAAACAAACTAAAACTCAAAGGATGGAAAAAAATATATCAAGCGAACAACACTCAAAAAAGGGCAGGAGTGGCAATATTAATCTCTGACAAAATAGACTTTAAAGTAAAATCCACCACAAAGGATTGGAAGAGGCTGCACAGGCCCGGCTCACTACATTTACTTCCCATTGCTAACCGCCACATTGTCTTGTGATTTTGTTCCCCCCACCCCCCTTCCAGTCTCTACGAAAGATTTAAGATTAACCTATGTGAGGGTGGAAAACAAGTGATAATGATCTAAGGATGAAAAACCAAACAAAGCACCCATCTTGTGACAAGAAAAAGCAGGATGTCAGCAGATAATCCCCAAGGATGTCACCAGATAACCTCTAAGAAGGTTAACTCATCTAAGACATCACCACCTCAAGAGGAAACTAACACAAACTTCTAACATCCATAATCCTGTCCCTATAAAAGCCTTCAGCCGATCTCCAGTGGGGGAGACGGGTTTTTTGGAGGAAACTATTCCCCTCTGTCTCCTATATATCGATATATAATAAACATCTTGCTGCTCACCTCACCCCATCTCAGAATTCGCTATTGTGGCAGGCAGTAACAGGATAAGGAAGGACACTATATGATTAAAGGGTCAAAACACCAAGAGGATATAACCATAATAAATATTTACTCACCCAACGACAGGGCTCCAAAATACATAAAACAAACTCAAACAGCATTGAAAAGACAGATATACAGCTCCCATTAATAGCAGACTTCAACACATCACTTTTGGTGAAGGACAGAACATCCAGAAAGAAGCTCAACAAAGACACGGAAGATTTAAATGCCACAATCAACCAACTTGGCTTCACAGACACATACAGAACACTCCACCCAACAGCGGACAAGTATACTTTCTTTTCCAACTAACAGGGAACATTCTCCAGAATAGACCACATATTAGGTCGTAAAGCAAGCCTCAACAGACTCCAAAGCATCTAAATATTACAAAGCATCTTTTCTGACCACAAAGTCATAAAAGTGGAAATCAATAACAGAAAATGCAGGTGAAAAAAAATCAAACAGATGAAAACTGAACAACACCTTGTTCAAAAACTACTGGGTTACAGAAGAAATTAAGGACAAAATAAAGTAATTCATAGAATCAAATGAGTATGAAAACACATCCTACCAGAACCTTTGGGACACAGCAAAAGCAGTGCTCAGAGGTCAGTTTATAGCAATAAATGACCATATCCAAAAAGAAGACAGGGCCAAAATCAAAACATTAACCCTACAACTCAAACGAATAGAAAGAGAGCAGCAAAAGAAGCCCTCAGGCACTAGAAGAAAGCAAATAATAAAAATTAGAGCAGAATTAAATGAAATAGAAAAACAACTGAAAGAGTTAACAAGACCAAAAGCTGGCTCTTTAAAAAGATCAACAAAATTGATAAACCACTGGCCAAACTGACAAAAGAAAAACAGAAGAGGAAGCAAACAACCCAAATAAGAAATGAGATGGGCGATATCACAACAGATCCAACTGAAATTAAAAGAATCATAACAGAATACTATGAAAAATTGTATTCTAACAAATTTGAAAACCTAGAGGAAATGGACAAATTTCTAGAAGCACACTACCTACCTAAACTAACACAAACAGAGGCAGAACAACTAAACAAACCCATAACAAAAGAAGAGATTGAAAAGGTAATTTAAAAACTTCCAACAAAAAAAAAACCCTGGCGCTGATGGACAATTCTGCCAAACTTACAGAGAAGAGTTAACATCGCTACTATTAAAGGTATTTCGGAGCATAGAAAACGATGGAATACTCCCACACTCATTCTATGAAGCCAGCATAACCCTGATACCAAAACCAGGTAAAGACACCTCAAAAAAAGAAAATTATAGACCAATATCCCTCATGAACATAGATGCAAAAGTCCTCAACAAAATTCTAGCCAACAGAATTACCAAGTGGGATTCATACCAGGTATGCAGGGATGGTTCAATATTAGAAAAACAATCAATGTAATGCATCACATAAATAAAACAAAAGACAAGAACCACATGATCTTATCAATTGATGCAGAAAAAGCATTTGACAAAGTCCAACACTCATTCATGATAAAAACTCTCAGCAAAATAGGAATAGAAGGGAAATTCCTCAACAAAGTAAAGGGCATTTATACAAGTAAATTGTGGTGTTGGCAAAGAATATTGAATATACACGGACTGTCAGAAGAATGAACAAATCAGTCTTGGAAGAGGTACTCCTTAGAAGTGAGGGTGGCGAGACTTCATCTTGCTTACTTTGGACACATCATCAGCAATATGGACCAATTGCTAGAAAAGGACATCCTGTTCAGTAAAAGGTCAGCAAGAATGAGGGAAACTCTCCATGCGATGGACTGACACATAGCTGCAACAATGGGCTCAAAAATACCAGCAACTGTGAGGATGGTGCATGACTGGGCAAAGTTTCATTCTGTTATATATAAACAAGCCATGAGCTGGAGCCAACGCAACAACAACTAAAGACCAATGATGACTCACATATGAACAGATACAATACGTACATAAACACACCCCAAGAGATGAGAAAGCAATGGACCAGAACATCACAGATAATTTAGGTGTATGTGCAACTTAGAACTATGAGTGAAGAATGGGAAAGAAAATATATATCTGGGACTGAGGGTTTAGGAAAATGAGAGAGTCATATAAACATAGAATAATCAGGGTAAAGCCAATAGTTCTTCCATTTTCCAATAGTTCTGGGACAAAATTGCATGCACCAACAATGCTAAGCTTACTTACCAAGAGTTAGAACATATTTTTTGAGGGGGGTTAGGAACTTCTGATCTAAAGGACAAAGCTAGTTCTTGAGTTGTTTTTCTTCAGTCTATGGGATTTCCAAGAGAATTCATTCTAATTTATATTTATAGATGTAAAAACACAAAGTATTTTTAATTTCCCACAGTAGTGTCTCACAATTAACCCCAGATGTCTGTATTTAAATGTCTGTTTCTTTGTAACAAGGTCCATGATCACTCATCTCATTCTTCATTCATCCACTCAAAAGAGATTTATATGCCAGATACTGTGCTTGGTGTAGCAGGCACTGCCACTTGCCTATCCAATATCCATTTACCCTTTTTTCTTCACTAACAGAATATTGATTTTGCTCAAGTGGCAATGTGCCCGGTTAAAAATAATCACCTTCCCAGAAGGCTTTCCACCTGGGAGTAGCCAAGTAACTCAGGTCTGGCCAGTAAGATATAAGCAATTATCTACTACATGGGCTCCTGGGAAAACTATTATTTTTCCAATAAAAGGAAAAGAAGAATCTGAAACTCACCTTTGGCCCTTTCCTCTTCCTACTTTTTCCTGCCTGGATGCATATGAGATGTCTAAAGGTGAAGAAACCATCTTGAGACCACAAGCTACCAATGGGGAAATAGAAAGCTTGAAGGATCCCAGGTCACTGATAACTTTCAAGAGCAGCTGTACCAACCCTAACCTACTCACTGTCTCACTTCTTGTTCTGTGAGAAAAATAAACTCTTATGTGGTTGTGCTACTGTAGTCAGCCTTCTGATAAATGCAGTCTAAGTGGGGATACCGAGGTCAACAAAAACAAACTCTGCTCCTACCATTAAGAGCCTCACTCTCAAAAACGAATGCTCAAACATCCCAAGTGATTTACTAACATGAAAGACAGAGACCAAAGGAACAAAGCAACAAAGGAGACAACAGGAACCTGGAGGAAAAGGGTGCAGCAAAGAAAAGAACCCTTCCCCCAAACGTGTAATCAACATCATCGGTGAAACACGAGAAGATACTATAATCCATAGTAATACAATGCTACAAAAGACCAACATTCAGAGAACAAAAAAGGAGCTCTTCAAAATTAAAACTATGAAAATCAAATTTTAAAATACATCTTAATAGATAGGTTGGAAGAGAAAGCTGAAAAAAATCACCCATAAAATAGAGCAAAAAACTGAAAAAGATGAAAAATAGGCAAGAAAGCATTAGAGAGGAGGGGCCAAGATGGCAAAGTAGTCAGATGCTTCCAGTGGACCCTCATACAACAAAGACCCAAAAACACAAGTGATTCAATTATATATGGCAATCTGGAACCCCTGAACACCAAACACAGAGCTGAGGAACCAGACTGAGTGGCAGGGGGAGGGAGAGACGGTTCGGAAGCAGTGAGGAGTTGCCAGACCTGAGCTGGTGAGAGCCTCAGCCCTTCAGGCCTGAGCAGCTCGTGGGTGAGCAGCGAGGCAGGCAAGCGACGGTGCTTGGGAGGCGCATTTTCCACACCGGGAAAGACCCAGAGCCACAGAGTCTACACAGCCACCCAGAACCAGAGAGAAGCAGCCCTTATCGGCGAAAGATAAGTAACTCCGTACAGCCTACTGCATGGATGAAAAACACCCCCCTTAGGGAAAATCTTCTCTCCCATTTACCTCCCCGCTCCCTGCTCTGCACTGGGTCCTGGACTAGATTCAGCAACTGCCGAGCCCCCTGGGACAGAAGTAGGATCCGTCACATACCTGGAGCCATTCTCCCTGCTTTGAAGAGTGAATAAATTAACAAACGGGAAAAAATAAACTGCCGGCTCCCCTAAGCCAGGAACCCAGGGTAGGCACAGTTCCTTTGCCTAGGCACAAGCATAAGGTACCCACGGACTTTGAGTGCCTTTCCCCCTGCATAGTCTTTTGTGGGCCCATCTCAACAGTGTAGGCCCTTATTACCGCAGTAAAACAGGGTATATACCAGAATGCTAACTTCAACTGTTTCAGCAGTGAAGTGGCAGGTTCATGATATTTGACACTGCTCTGCCCATTAAGCAGGGTCTTTACCTACCCATATCAGGGGCCTCACGACTGGGGGCTCCACCAACGCCACATAACCCCTGTGATAGGGGCCCATGAATAAGAGGTGCCCACAGTCCTTACAGCCAACATCACTGGATGTTCATAGTCCGGCTGCAAAACTCACCCACCTACGTGCTCTAGGGAACAGGGATACGCCTTCCTCCTAGATACTCGGGTGGCCGTCATCCCCTTGCCTTGCTCAAAGTGTGTCCCCCTCCTGCAACCAGGTGCCTGTGCCTACACCAATCACCCATGTCTGTCTAGGACTCTAAGTGAGAGCCTACACCATATACTTGGTGGCTATCTACCTGGGCACCTGAGCTGAATCCATACTGGAGGAGTGGGCAGACTCCTGAGCTCACATACCTAGTAACAGATCTAACCACCTGCTGACAGGAAATTAGAGCTTCAAAGCCGCCAGTAATCAAACTAGCACATACAAGCAGACTATTTAGGCATATGAAAACAAAATGGGAAGCTAGGACACAGTAACAAAACATAAAATAAATAAATATAATAACTTATTGATGGCTCAGAGACAACAGTCAATACTAAATCACATAAAGAGGCATTCCATGGTGGCTTCAGCAAGCTCCTAAAATAAAGAATCTACAACTTCTCCAGGGGAGGAAAATTTCTTGGAATTACCAGAGGCAGGATACAAAAGATAAATACACAGAACTGTTCAAGAAATTAAGCAAAACGCAGAACACACAATAGAGGTAATTAAAAAGATTAGAGAAGAGGATAATGACAAATTTAACAGGCTTCAAGAACCCACAGAGAGGCAGCAATCAGAAATCCAGAAGATTAACAATAAAATTTCAGAATTAGACAAGTCAGTAGAAAGTCATAGGAGCAGAATTGAAGCAACAGAAGTCAGAATTAGTGAGATTGAAGATAATGCACTTGACACCAACTAATTTGAGGCAAAATCAGATAAAAGGATTTTAAAAAATGAAGAAACCCTAAGAATTATGTGGGACTCTATCAAGAGAAATAACCTATGAGTGATTGGAGTACCAGAACAGGAGAGGATAACAGAAAATACAGAGAGAATTGTTGAAGATCTGTTGGCAGAAAACTTCCCTAATATCATGAAAGATGACAAGGTATCTATCCAAGATGCTCACTGAACCCCACATAAGGTAGATCCCAAAAGATAAGTCACCAAGGCATATTATAATCAAACTTGTGAAAACCATAGATAAAGAGAGAATTTTAAGAGCAGCTACGGATAAACAAAAAGTCATCTACAAAGCAGAGTCAATAAGAATAAGCTCGGACTACTCAGCAGACACCAGGCAGGCAAGAAGTCAATGGGATGACATATATAAAGCCCAGAAGGAAAAATACCACCAGCCAAGAATTATATATCCAGCAAAACTGTCTCTCAAATACGATGGCGAAATTAGGGCATTTCGAGATAAACAGAATTTTGGAGAATTTGCAAAAATCAAACCAAACTAACAAGAAATGCTAAAGGGAGTCGTCTGGTTAGAAAATCAGTGACATCAGATAACAACCCAAGACTAGAACATAGGACAGAGCAACCACATATCAACCCAGACAGGGAAGTCACAAAAGAAATCAAATCTAAAACAATGAAAATACTGAAACAGATGTCAATATGTAAAAGATGACAACATTGAAATAAAAAAGAGGGACTTAAAAAATGTAGACATAAATTTTTCATATGGAGAGGAAGTCAAGGCGATATAAAGAAATAAAAGACTGGTATAAACTTTGAAGAACAGGGGTAAATATTAAGGTAACCACAAAGGAAACTAACAATCCTACATATCAAACTAAAAAACTAGAAAAATATAAAGACACAGCAAACACAAAATCAACAACAATGAAAAAGATGAAAAGAAAATACATAAAGAAAAACAACTCAGCCCAGAAAATGAAGAGGAACAAAGAAACAACAACACACACAAAAAAGGCATCAAAATGACAGCACTAAACTCATACCTATCAATAATTACACTGAATGTAAAT
>NW_004443971.1:3398240-3415298 GCF_000243295.1 Trichechus manatus latirostris
TAGGAATAAATCTAACCAGAGATGTAAAAGATTTATACAATGAAAACTACAAGACACTACTGCAAGAAATTAAAATAGACCTGCATAAGTGGAAAAACACACCTTGCTCATGGATAGGTAGACTCTACATCCTGAAAATGTCAATTCTACCCAAAGTGATCTACAGATACAATGCAATCCCAATCCAAATTCTAATGGCATTTTTTAATGAGATGGAGAAACAAATCACCAACTTCACATGGAAAGGGAAGAGGCCCTGGATAAGTAAAGCATTATTCAAGAAGAACAAAGTGCGAGGCCTCACACTATCTGATTTTAGAACCTATTATACCACCACAGTAGTCAAAACAGCATGGTACTAGTACAACAACAGATAGATAGACCAATTGAACAGAACTGAGAATCCAGACATAAATTCATCCACCAATGAGCAGCTGAAATTTGACAAAGGCCCGCAGTCCGTTAATTGGGGAAAAGACAGTCTCTTTAACAAATGGTACTGGCGTAACTGGATATACATATGCAAAAAACTGAAACAAGACCCATAACTCACACTATATACAAAAAACTAACTCAAAATGGATCAAAGACTTAAATTTAAAACCGAAAACGATAAAGATCATGGAAGAAAAAATACGCACAATGCTAGGAGCCCTAATAAATGGCATAAACAGAATACAAAACATTACTAACAATACACCAACACCAGAAGACAAAGTAGATAACTGGGAGCTCCTAAAAATCAAACACTTATGCTCATCAAAAGACTTCACCAAAAGAGTAAAAAGACTACCTACAGACTGGGAAAAAAATTTGGGCTATGACAAATCCGATCAGCATCTAATCTCTAAAATCTACAAGATACTGCAAAACCTCAACAACAAAAAGAAAAATAACCCAATTAAAAAATGGGCAAAGGATATGAACAGGCACTTTGCCAAAGAAGATATTCAGGCAGCTAACAGACACATGAAGAAATGCTCATGATCATTGGCCATTAGAGAAATGCAGATCAAAACTACAATGAGATAACCTCTCACCCCAACAAGGCTAGCATTAATCCAAAAAACACAAAATAACAAATGCTGGAGAGATTGTGGAGACACTGGAACACTTATATACACTGTTGGTGGGAATGTAAAATGGTACAACCACTTTGGAAATCGATTTGGTACATCCTTAAAAAACTAGAAATAGAAGTACCATACGATCCAGCTATCCCGCTCCTTGGAATATATCCTAAAGAAATAAGAGCCATCACACGGATAGATATAGGCACAGCCATGTTCACTGCAGCACTGTTCACAATAGCAAAAAGATGGAAACAACCTAGGTGCCCATCAACAGACGAATGGATAAACAAATTATGGTATATCCACACAATGGAATACTATGCAATGATAAAGAGCAAGGATGAAACCTTGAAACATCTGATAACTTGGAGGAAGCTGGAGGTCACTATGCTGAGTGAATTTAGTCAGTCACAGACGGTCAAATATTGTGTAAGACCACTATTATAAGAACACAAGAAAAGATTTAAACACAGAAGAAAACATTCTTTCATGGTTACCACGGTGGGGAGGGAGGGTGAGGGTTATTTACTAACTACATTAGATAAGAATTATCCTAGGTGAAGGGAAGGACAACACACACTACAGGTGAAGTCAGCACAACTGGACTAAACCAAAGCTAAGAAGTTTCCTAAATACAATCAAACACTTTGAGGGACAGAGTAGCAGGGGTAGAGGTCTGGGGACCATGCTTTCAGGGGACATCTAGGTCAATTGGCATAACAAAGCTCATTAAGAAAATGTTCTGCATCCTACTTTGTTGAGTGGCATCTGGCGTGTTAAAAGCCTGCAAGCAGCCATCTAAGATGCATCAATTGGTCCCAACCACCTGGAGTAAAGGAGAATGAAGAACACCAAAGACATGAGGAAAGTATTAGCCCAAGAGACAGAAAGGACCACATAAACAAGAGACTTCATCAGCCTGAGAACAGAAGAACTAGATGGTGCCCGGCTACCACCAATGACCGCCCTGACAGGGAACACAATAGAGAGTCCCAGATGGAGCAGGAGAAAGGTGGGGTGCAGAACTCAAATTCTAGTAAGAAGACCAGACTTAATGGTCTGACTGAGACTGGAGGAACCCTGGAAAGCATGGCCCCCGGATTTTCTATCCACCCAGAAGTAAAACAATTTCTGAGGCCAACTCTTCAGACAGGGATTGGACTGGACTGTGGGACATAATGTGATACTCATGAGGAGTGTGTCTCTTAGCTCAAGTAGATAAAAGAGACTAAATGGGCAGTTTCTGTCCAGAGGTGAGATGAGAAGGCAGAGAGGGTTAGGAGCTGGTTGAATGGACATGGCGAATCAGGAGTTAAAAGGAGGAGTGTGCTGTCACAGTATGGGGAGAGCAATTAGTCACATAACAATGTATGTATAAATTTTTGTATTGGAAAAAATAATTTTTTTTTTTAAAAAAAGCATTAGAAAATTAGACAACCAGCCCAGGAGGTCAAACAAGTAAATGAAAAGCATCAGAAAGGGAGAACAAAAAAAAAAGGAAAGGAGGAAATTGTTAGCAAAATAATTCAAGAATATTGAATATTACCCAGAATTAAAGAAAATTAGTTTCCTTTTTGAAAGGGCCTCTAAGTACTCAATACAATGGATGAAAATAATTTGAAACCAGGACATATCATTATGAAATTTTAGAACATTCTTAACAAGGAGAAGACCTTCACAGCTCCCAGAAAGGAAGACCAAAAGTCAGGTTTCATACACAAGATGAAGGAAAAGAATGACATCAGACTCAATAGCAACACTACAAGCTAGAAGATAACAGAGCAATGTCCTCAAAAATCTGATGAGGGGAAATGATTTCCAACTTAGAATCCTATACCTAGCCACACTACAGACAATCAGGAACGGCAGAATAAAGACAGTGCAGACATGTAAGGTATCAAAAATCTACCTCCCATGCATCCTTTCTCAGGAAACTACCGGAGGACATGATTTGCCAAAATGGAAGAGTAAATCAAAGAATACGTGGTATTCAGGAAACAAGGGCTATGTTATGGATTGAATTATGTCCCCCAAAGATATGTGTTGGAATCCTAACCACTGTCTCTGTGGATGCAATCTAATGTAATGCAATTACCTCACATTTAAAGTCATGTATAGTAGTTCTCGGGTAGTGCAAATTGTTAAGTGCTTATCTTAGTTATCTAGTGCTGCTATAACAAAAATACCACAAGTGGATGGCTTTAACAAAGAGAAGTTTATTTCCTCACAGTAAAGTAGGCTAAAAGTCCAAATTCAGGGTGTCAGCTCCAAGGGAAGGCCTTCTCTATCGGCCTGTGCATCAGTGTTCCCCCAGACTAGGAGCTTCTCTGCGCAGGATCCCTGGGTCCAAAGGACGTACTCTGCTTCAGGCACTGCTGTCTTGGTGGTATGAAGTCCACCCCTCTCTGCTTGCTTCCCTTCCTTTTATCTCTTGTAAAATAAAAGGTGGTGCAGGCCACACCCCAGGGAAACTCCCTTTACATTGGATCAGGGATGTGACCTTAGGAATTGTGTTACAATCCCACCCTACTCCTCTTTAACATAAAATTACAATCACAAAATGGAGGACAACCACACAATACTGGGAATCATGGCCTAGCCAAATTGATACACACATTTTTAGGGGGACATAATTCAATCCATGACAGGGCTCAACTACTAAGCAGAAGATTGGAGGTTTAAAGGCACCCAGAGGCACATCGAAAGAAAGGCCTGGAGACCTGCTTCCAAAGGGGCACAGCCTTAAAAACCCTGTGGAGCACAGTTCCACTCTGCACACGTGGAATTGCCATGAGTCGGAATCAATGCGATGGCAAGTATTTTTTTTAATTTTTATTTTAATGTACTGTAAAGTAATGTAATATAATCAGTCAACCAATGTATGGTGGATCCTAAACCTAATCACTTCTGAGTTATATAAACAGCAGTGCACACACATGCACTCACACACACTCACCACACACGCACATGCACACTCACGCACACACACACCACACACTTGCACTTGCGCACACACACCACACTCACCACACGCACTCATACACACTCATACCACACACTTGCACGCGCACACACATGCACACACCACACTCATGCACACACGCTCACACACACACCACACTTGCACATGCACACGTGCACACGCGCACACGCAGTCACACCACACTCATGCATGCACACATGCACTCACACACACCACACACTCGCACATGCACACACATGCACACTCACAGTCACACACCACACGCATGCATGCACCACACACTCACACATGCACACACATGCACTCACAGTCACACACACCACACACTCACACACCACACACTCGCACATGCACACACATGCACACTCGCAGTCACACACACCACACTCACGCACACACACACACCACACACGCACACACGTGCACACGCAGTCACACAGTCACACACACCACACTCATGCAAGCACACACGCACTCACACACATTCACACTCACACACACACAGGGTAAGACAGAGGCCATGTGAGGATCGCCAAGGAACCAAGGAATGCTCAGGGCTACTGACGGAAGGAATCTACACAGTTGAGACCCTGATTCAGACTTTTAGTCTCCAGAAGTGTGAAAAAAATAAATTTCTATTCTTCAAAGGCACTCACTTGTGATATTTGTGTTACAGCAGCACCAGGAGACTAAGACAGGCTTTGACAGAAGACAGAAGCAAAGGGAATCCCCAGGATAGTAGAGAAAGTAATTTCCCTCGACAACAGTTACGCAGCAAGCCTGGATATCACCAAATCCAGACAGAGACAGGACCAATAGCTCCAGGAAAGCCTGGAAAATGAAACTGACAGAATAATCAATCTCTGTGAACACATTCAAAGTAGATATCAATAGCTGGGGGAGAATGTGGGGACAAATTAGTAATAAATCTATAGAAAACTAAACAAACAAAAAGGCCACTATTAGCATTAGGGAACTAAGAAATACTGTGCAGCAGAGGAAAAGCACTCACTGCAAATATATAACTCAAACTGTCACATAATATAAGCATTATGTGCTGATCTAACCAAAATTTACAATAACTATATTGGAAAGATGGGAGGAGAAGTGTGCACGTGGTTATGAGAGTGGTGTGTGAAAACATTACGTTATCTTCTAGAGTGAAAGTGTGAGCAATAACTCAGTGCTGTTGTGCTGAAGAACAAAGTGACAGCATGGTGACTGGTCATTAGTTTTTTTTAATGATACAGCGAACATTTGCAATTACTCTTGGCTGCCTAGTGTCTAAACGCCCCACCTGTGTTTAGGAAATCCATCTTATAAGTCTCTGTACTTGGCATAGTCTTCCTCCTACTATAAAAACAAAACAAAACAAAACCCATTGCCATCAAGTCAGTTCCAACTCATGGTGACCCCATGTGTTACAGAGTAGAACTGTGCTCCACAGGGTTTTCTAGGCTGTAATCTTTATAGAAACAGATTACCAGGGCTTTCGTCCTAGATGCCACTGAGTGGGTTCAAGCCGCCAATGCATAGATTAGCAGCTCAGCTAAATTAGCACACAGGGACCTGAAAAGACCAGATTCTTGCTTCTCCAGACTCCCCTGCACCTCACCTAGGCTCTGTGGATCAGACAGGGACACTCTGGCGGAGGTGGCAGGGTGTCAGTGGTGGTACCCAGTGGCCGTTGCTGGTGCTGTTAGCAGTGAGGGCTACAGAGACTAGTGCTAAGCATCCTCACGGAATCAGTTCTGTGGCATAATGTAGGGTTTGGCTCCTGGCTGCATATCCCTGAACTCAGTTCTGCAGACCTTCCTGTGATGCTATGAACAGCCCATTTTCCTTTCATTGCATTTGGTTTTGTGCATAAATCATCCAGAGTTGGTTTCTGCTACTTCCAAGGAAGTAGCAGAACTGGCTAGTTCAGAAATTGATACCAGAGTAGCTGTAGCTATCAGACATTCAGGGAAATTGAATCTAGATTTGGTTATCTGGATTCTTCGGAGCTTGTTGTTGTTGTTGTTGGGTGCCATCAAGGCGATTCCAACTCATAGCCACCCCATGTACAACAGAACGAAACACTGCCCAGTCCTGCACCATCCTCATGATTGTTGCTATGCTTAAGCTCATTGTTGCAGCCACTGTGTCAGTCCATCTCATTAAGGGTCTTCCTCGTTTTCACTGACGTTCTGCTTTACCAAGATTGATGTCCTTCTCCCAGGATTGATTCCTCCTGACAGCATGTCCAAAGTATGTGAGACGTAGTCTCACCATCCTTGCTTCCAAGGAGCACTCTGGTTGTACTTCTTCCAAGATAGATTTGTTCCTTCTTTTGGCAGTCCATGGTATATTCAATATTCTTTGCCAACCCCACAATTCAAAGCATCAATTCTTTGGTCTTCCTTATTCATCATCTAGCTTTCACATGCATATGAGGTGACTGAAAACACCATGGCTTGGGTCAGGCACACCTTAGTCTTCAAGGTGGTATCTTTGCTTTTCAACACTTTAAAGAGGTCTTTTGCAGCAGATTTGCCCAACGCAATGTCTCTTTTGATTTCCTGACTGCTGCTTCCATTAAGTGTTGATTGTGGATCCAAGTGAAATCCATAATCCTTGACAACTTCAATCTTTTCTCTGTTTATCATGATGTTGCTTATTGGTCTACTTGTGAGGATTTTTTGTTTTCTTTATGTTGAGGTGTAATCCATACTTTGGAGCTTAAGGCAGTGAAAATCCAGCTAGCAATAAACAGTGAGATTCTGGAAGCCCCAGGCACATAGTGTTGAAACTGTTAATCTAATTATTGCCTGTAGAGGGGAAGTGAGAGTTTTTGCTTGGGGGCACTGAGTTTATGTAACTGGTGGTGGAATAATTAGGAGAAAGATAAAGATAGGGGTTGTGTAACACGAAGGGTATGATCAGCGTCACTGAATTGTGCATACGGAAACTGCTGAATTGACAAATGTTCTGTTGTATATATTTCCACAGAATAAAAAAAATTGCTGCCTGTAGTCAACTGAAAAGAAGCATCTACTCAAGGCAAGGCTCCGGGTGACCAAGTGGACACTTACAAAAAACACTACAGCAATGGACAGGATGGACAGGACTTACTACCCCAGTTCTGATGGGAGTGTGACCAGCACCCTCAGTTGTCAGCTCCTTTGGAGAGTGCCTTGGCTCAAGAAGGCAGCTTCACCCAAGGCCACACCCCGTCCTGGGGCAGCCCACATCCAATGAATGATTGACATGGGAGTATAAAGGCCTGACTCCCTCACTCTACTTGAAAAAACTCTGCAGGGTCACCCCACCTTTAGAACTCCTTATAGGATCAACCAAAGCTGCCATTAAGACTGCAGCACCCCTCACTTCTCCCTCTGCCCAACCCTGCTTCCTAACCTTTCCTTCACAGCTGTTGGTCCCAAGAGCGCTCCCTAACTGATACCTACAAGCTTCCCTCCAAGGAACCCAAACTACAACTATTAAGGGCATTATGTCCCTTAATTCTAAGACTGTGATGTGGCCTGGTTGCTTCCAACTGCCACTGAGAGCTTAAAGAGAGTAAGAAAAGAACAGCAGGTTCAAATTCCTAAACTCTCAGCTCAAAGCATGGACTAAACACCAGGGACCTTCTATAACTTTGCTAAAAAGAATCTCTTATCTCTTGGCTCTTTCTCATAGGGCTCAGAATGCCAAAAAAATAGAGGAGAATTTTGATCCTTAGGTTTATTAAATTACAGTGCCAGATGAATTCTCATCCTTGCAAGGGATATACTGCAAAAGTTAAGGCACTAAGCTATAAAGAGTAGGACCCCTGAGAACTAAAATAGGTTTTTATGATGACTCAGAATACCCTGAACCCCATACCAAGTGAGCATCCCTTGCCAGCATCCCTCTTCCTTGGGTGATGAGGCTGATGTGGCCTGGCCTGCAGGTCCTTTCAGTCAAGTCACCTGAGGGAACTGCTGTGCAGAGAAGCCAATGTTCCTCATCCCTTCTGCCCCTTCCTCACCATCTAGGGATGAACTCTAGCGGGCCCCATGGCACCTATTACAAAGCTTCCACTCCTAAAGAACTGCAAGATTTTGCTACCTTATATTGGCAAAAATCTGGCCAATATGTTTAGAAATGGATGCTGAGACTTCTAGATGAAGAAGAAAAGAACAAATGTTAGACCAGATAGAATTATCAATATGGTTGTCCTTGCCAGCAATTTAGGATGCCCTATGCCAGCTGTAGCAGCTGCGAGTGGTGCTAATTGTTTAAGAGTTTGGTTGATGAAAACCCAAACATCGCAGTGGCCCAATCTCAATGGAACTGAGATGCCAGAAATTCTTTAGGAAATCATAAAGGAAGTAATAGAATGATTTCAGGAGATAAGAATGTCAGAGTAGATTTATCATGGGTGACCCACTAACCCACCCCTAACTAGGCCCCCAAGAGAGGCTCAGGAGTGACTCCCTTCACCAAGGCTTTTGAGAAATACATAACTGAAGGGAGCACAAGCATCTCTGAAAGGTGTTGCCAAGGCTGACCTCTGTGGGCTGGGATATTCTTAGAGGACAAGGAGATCCTTCATCTCAATATGAAATCCTTTAGATATAAAGTGTGGCATTTGCTTCGCAAGACAAAGCGGGCATGATTACCACAGGAAGCCACATGGCCAGCCTGGGAGTCAGAATGCTCATCTTTGGTGAAGGGTAACTGATCATGAGGTCCCTAGACTTTCAACAGACAGGGATTCAAGTCACTCACCTTGGCCAAGTTACGAAGCCTCTCTGCATCTCCGTTTCCCCATCTGTAAACTAGGGATAAAACGACCACCCCCCACACAGCGTTGTTGTGGGGATTACATAGGTCTATACCTGTGAAGCTCTTGAAGCAATGCCTGGCACAAATGAAGTGCTCAGTAAAGGTTAGCTCTTTCAGTGTTACTACTATTACCACCACTGTTGTTAGTATCATTATGTGTATGACTGGGAAAAAAAATGTAGTCCTGGTGAACAGAGAGCTGACTTAAGCCACCATAAGAGTTATAGCCCTTCACCCATTTCCAAGGCCTGGGTCAATTCACAGATCTAGGGCCCCCGGAATGAAGGGAATGCCAAGTAACCATAAGGGGGAAAAAAGAAAAGAACTCTGCAACAGCATCACAAGTACATAATGTGACTCTTCCTCCTAGCCCTCCCCAAAGAGACTTAGGCCATTTGCTAGGACAACTGTATTCCTAGAAAAAGTAAGATATTCAGAACTTAGGGGATAACTGGACATTGTTCTAAGCTAATATTAATTTCTAGGGACCCTGAGTCCCATTCCAGCCCACCAGTCAGAGCAGGAACAAATTGGGGCAAGGGGCAAATGGGCTTTTCACCTGAGTTTGTTTTAAAGTAGGCCCAAATGAGACCCCAAATCTATCTGTGGTTGTTTTCTTGAGTAGAAAGAACTGGGAGAATCAACTGGAAAAATCCCACCCAGGACTCCCAGATCTGTGAACTAAAAGCTATTACTGTAGGAAGATGCAGCTATGGAATTATCCCTCCCTACCAAAATAGTAAACCAAAAGCAACATCCCTGGGGAAATTACAGAGATAAAGGCCTACATCAAAAGACCCAACAGATGAAGGTAAAATTATTCTACCCACATGCCCATTAAACTCACCAGACTGACAGGTCAAGAAATGGACGGGCCTTGAAGAATGACCCATGGATTATTGTACACTTAAGGTAAGGACTCCAATTACAACTGCTATTCCAGATGTGATCTATTAGGACAAATTCACATAGCTTTTAACTGACAGCTCTTAACCTGGCAGATTTTATTTTTCCCAGTAAGGAGAGAATCTCGAAAGTATGCTTTAACATACGACAGTGTCCTGTAGACAGACGCTAGGACAGAAGTACGCCCTTACAATGTTGTCTTAGGGTGAAGTCACCTCTATAGCTGTGTCCCTGATTCACCTTCAAGGAGCCTGTCTGTCTCACTCTCACAGAGTTATCCCAAGTTGTTCTGTACATTAACAGCATCACTCTAACAGCCACCAGTTACTGTCAGATCAACTCTGATTCATGGGGACTCTGTGTGTCAGAGTAGAACTGTGCTCCAAAGGGTTTTTAAAGGCTGATTTTTTGGAAGTAAATCAACAGATGTTTCTTCCAGGGAGGTTCTGTGTGGATTCAAACCTCTAACCTTTCGGTGAGTGACCAAGTATGTTAACCATTTGCACCATCCAGGGACTCCATCACGCTAATAAACCAAAAACAAACAAACAAACAAACAAAACTCGTTGCTGTCAAGTTGACTCCAACTCATAGCAACCCTATAGGACAGAGCAGAACTGCCCCACAGGATTTCCAAGGCGTGGCTGGTAGATTCAAACTGCCAACCTTTTTGTTAGCAGCCATAGAATTAGAGGTGGAAGGCATACCAGATGTGTCAGTAAGATACAAGTTTACCTGAAGTAAAAGAAAATACAGTATGCCAACTCAGAGAACTTTCTAGGGGAGTCAAGATCCAAGAAAAAGACAAGTTGGTCCACCTTGTGCCACTTATCCCTCAGAAAGAGGCACAACTATTGGTAACTGTTATGGATTGAACTGTGTGTCCCAAAAATATGTGTCATCTTGGATAGGCCACGATTCCCAGTATTGTGTGATTGTCCACCATTTGGTCATCTGATGTGATTTTCCTGTGTGTTATAAATTCTACCTCTATGACGTTAATGAGGCAGGATGTATTTACACATAAATTTTAACTAATATTACTCTTTATTCTCATCCCTCTCCATTACCATTTAATATAAAGTATTGGTGATGGCAAACTCCACAACTGGGTGGTGCAAACAGTTAATGTGCTCAGCTGCTAACCAAAAGATTGGCAGTTCAGGTCCACCCAGAGGCACCTCAGAAGAAAGGCATGATGATCTATTTTCCAAAAATCAGCCACTGAAAACCCTATGGAGCACAGTTCTCTTCTGACACACATGGGATCGACATAAATCAGACTCAACTTGATGACAACTGGTTTAACTCTACAGCTGAGCCCATAGTTACAGGGTATTAACATTGTAACAGAACTCTCTAGGAGGCATGGGCACCCCTCAGAGAGCCTGGAATTGAATTTGGATACAGTTACTGATGAGTTGTTCCTCTTTGGGGAAAGAGATGTGCATGTTTTCAGCTGTAGGAGGGATAATTGTGTATCTTCTTGAAGATGTTCACTCTGTGGTGTTCCCCTTGAGGACTATAATAAAGCCTCTTTGTTTTAATTTAAATTTTATTGAACTCAACAGATATGGAGAGGAGCCGCTCAGCATCTTCTTCCTGAAAACTCCTGCACAGTAACAGAACACAGCCTCCTTCTGGCCTTCAGGCGAGCTACAATTACTATCACTTTTCCCACTAGTTCCTATTCTTCTGATTGCTTTTAGTTTCTTTTACCAAACACACTTGAAGCTTCCTCAGAACAGCACACATCCTTCCAGTAAGATGTCCAATGGAGGTGCTGAACGCCCCAGCAAAAGCAAAGGTAAGCCATCCAGAGCTGGCATAACCCTGGCTTGAACAGCACCCAAAGCCCCTAACACTCCTGTCCCAGCACAGTCCTGCACTTGGGGCCCACACAGCAAATCTTCCCATAGCTGGTCTCCTCTGAGAAGCTGATTATAGCAGCTCTAAGCCTCACAGGAAATTAAAATGAAAGAGAATAAAAAAATAAATTAAAAAAATCAACATCTCCCTAATAAGAGATAAAAATAAACTGAAGGAAATTTTATTTTGACATCTCCAGGAGAGTATTAGAGGGAATGAAAGAAAAACAAACGTGGCACCGTTACCATGGAGTTCCTAATGTCCTAATTACAGCGAGTAGCACCTGAGCACTGACAGCCATGCCAGCTATGCCTCCTTTTCCCATCTCCACCAGGAGAGGACTTAACACCTTCCACAGTTGGTGAATACCCTCCCCTTGTTTCACTAACCGCATCAAATGAACCCCATGGGAAACGTCCTTTATTTGCATTCCCACTCCATTAACTTTGCAGGGATCACTTTTTGGAGTAATAATGTAAGGTGCATGATTTCCCTTTAGTACCTTATGCAAAATCTGGGATCAATCACTTGCTTGGATGTCTAGCCACTTATATTAAAACCAGCCTAATGTCATTCACTACACCAAGTCCCAATGAAAGTTACTTTCTTCAGCTTAACTTATACATGAAGTATCCATTAAGCATCTCCACAGTGCACTGTTCTGTAGTGAGCACGAAGAAGACAGATACCAAAGACAACAGTGTTGTTTCTTCTCTAAAGCAATTCTCAGTCTACTTGGGGGGTAACCAGAGGGGGTTATTTCTAGGCACTTCAGAGCAGGGTAAAACTATCCAGTCCTGGGATCCTTGGAGATGAAAGCCCAGTTGTATATCTTCTTGATTTTGACACAAATAAACCCAAAAAACCAAACCCATTGCCATCAAGTCAATTCCAACTCATAGCGACCCTATAGGACAGAGTAGAATTGCCTCATTGGGTTTCCAAGGCTGTAGTCTTTATGGGAGCAAACTACCACATCTTTCTCCCACAGAGCAGCTGGTGGGTTTGAATCGCCGACCTTTTGGTTAGCAGCCAAGTGCTGTGACCACTGTGCCACCACGGTATCTTTATGCTGTCTGTGCTGCTGCTTCACACTCAACTGCAACTTTAGGATGAGGAAAAAGGCCATCCCAGAAGAAGAGAAAGCCTTGCGGTCGAGAGAATAAAAGTGACAGAATAAAGGGATAAAAGTATCTCTACTATTTCATCAGGAAACCAGGAGCTACAAATCAGGGGCTTTGCAAGCTTTATAACCTTTTCATGTTTATTATTATTATTTATCCTATTAACATCCTAAGAAAGGTTGGCCCTAAAACCCTAACGCTAGGGAAGGCCCATGAACTAGAAGAAGAGGTGATGCTTGTCAGGCTGCACCCACTCCCACAGCAGGCTGGAGGGAGGGAAACCCTGAGGAGTGGCATGGGGGTGGCAGGTCTGTCCAAGGACATAGAGCAGCACGCAAGACCCAGCAAGGCCATCTGAGATCCTCTGACAAGGAGAAAGAACACACCAGGTATTGCCATTTAACACAATTAAAGCAGCATATTAGCTACTAACTCTATTTTCTTACTTCTGATTTATTCTACAACTCTGGTTAATTCTCCCCTAAAATGACCAAAGTCAAATCATCTCTGGATAAACATAACACAAACACAGACACCAAAGGATTCCCAAGAATAAAACTTCAATTAACTTGAGCTCACTATCAAAAACGTGAATGAGAACCAGCAGAAGTAAAATGCAGAATCAGACTTACAAAGATTGCAGATGTATAATTACTAGCTATAGAATATAAAATAAATAAGTTTAACATGGTTAAAACAAGTTTGAAAATCCGCACAGGAAAAAGAAATTATAAAGGAAGACCACAGAGATATGAAAAAGTTCCAAAGAGAACTTATAGAAATAAAACATGTAATAACTGATAAATCAAAAAGTAAAAGCAAATTCAAAATTGTCAGATTAACTAAAACAAACTAATCTAACAAGGTATCAAATTGGTAACATGGCCACACACTGAAAATAATTATTTCAAATGGCTTTTGAGTGTGGTACATTCACTACACATCTAAGCAGACATCAATTCTTAGAGCAAAAAGAACCAAAAAAATATCTTAAGCATCATTCAGTGGTTTTATTGTTAGCCATAATGTTCAGGTACTAATTTTGAAACTATGTATACTGCAGAATAAAATAAATAAGTAAATATATTAATGTAATTACCAACTAAGATCTTCATTAAAAAAGAAAAGTATAAATATAAAATCAAAGATGCCAAGAAAAGAATAATATTAAATTTGAATTAAAATATCAACATAAACTCATGTTTTATTAAAACGTATTTCTTAGGACTGTGCACTGAGAATTCCTCCAAGCAGTCACACCCCCGTAGTAACGAGCACACCTAGCGGCCAGATGTTGATCTCAAAATGTAATTCCTCCATTGAAAGGAAAGAAGACCAACTCCTTCTAAGATCTGGCTGATTCCAATACTGGGGCAGATGAAGCACAAAGTGAGCCTTGGGCCCTCTCTTAGATCCAGAAAGCAAGCAAACACTCAGAGACAAACAGGACCGTGTTAAGAGGACGCAGTAGTCAGCTTGAACAAATTTGGGACAATGTATCAAAAATAAAAATTACTATATTTAATTGTAAAACATAAAACCATAAAATCCATGAGTCCATAATAAAACAAATAAATAAATAAATATTTGAGAACCTAGATGTAAGTCCATCCAACTATGGTCAGCGGATCTGACAAAAGGCCAAAGTCCATTAAATAGTCCATTAATTAGCAGTGCTGGCATAACAGGATGTCCATCTGTAAAAAAAATGTAACAGGACCCACACCTCACACCATACACAAAAACTAACTGAAAATGGATCAAAGACCTAAATATAAAACCTAAAATGATAAAGATCATGGAATAAAAAATAGGGGCAATGCTAGAGGCCCTAATACATAGCATGAATAGAATACAAACCATAACTAACAATGCATAAACACAAGAAGAAAAACTAGATAACTGGGAGCTCCTAAAAATTAAACATTTATGCTCATCAAAAGACTTCACCAAAACAGTAACAAGAGAACCTACAGACAGGGAAAAAAATTTTGGCTACAACGTATCTAACAAATCTCTAAACATATGTCTAAAATCTATAAAATACTTCAACAGCTCAACAAGAAAAAGACAAATAATCCAACTAAAAAAATGACCAAAGGATATGATAAGACATTTTACTAAAGAAGACATTCAGGCAGCTAACAGACACATGAGGAAATGCTAGCGATCATCAGCCGTTAGAGAAATGCAAATCAAAACAACGAGATATCATCTCACCCCCACATTACTGCACTAATCAAAAAACAGAAAATAACAAATGTTAACGCTTATGTTAATGCTGGTAGGAATGTAAAATGATTCAACAACTTTGGAAAATGACATGGTGCCTCCTTAAAAAGCTAGAAATAGAAATATCATACAATCCACCAATCCCACTTCTAGGAATATATCCGAGAGAAATATAAGCCATCACACAAATAGACATACACATACTCATGTTCATTGCAGCACTATAGAGAATAGCAAAAAAGATAGAAACAACCTAAGTGCCCACCAACAGATGAGCGGATAAACCAATTATGGCATATACACACAATGGAATACTACACAATGGTAAAGAACAATAATGTGAGAGGGAGTGGAATGAAATCAGGCAAGGGTACATAGGGAGTTTCAATAACATCTAAGATTTCAATATTGGAAGGAAGAAAGGAAGGAAGGGAGAAAAATCTGAAGCAAATAGGACTAAATGTTAAGATTTAACCAAAATGGGTGGTGAGTACATGGGTATTGATTATATCATTCTCTATATTTTATATACGCTTCAAAGAGTGGCTTTTTTCTTTCTCTTTTTTTTTTTTTTGTCGGTACACATCTTGTTTTATGACATTGGTTAACAACCCCATGACATATCAACACTCCCTTCTAGACCTTAGAGGACCATTTTTTTGGTGAAAATATACATAGCCAAATTACTCCATTTCAAAAGTTTCTACATGTACAATTCAGTAACATGGATTACATTCTTCCAGTTGTGCTGCTATTCTCACTATTCTTTTCCAAATTATTCCATCACCATTATCTTCAACTCACTGCTCCCTAGGCTTCCCATCAAAACTTTTGAGTTGTTGTCAATTTGATCTCACATAGATAATTCTTTTTCTTTTTTTTTTTTTGTACCTTAGATGAAGGTTTGCAGAACAAATAATTTCTCATTAAATAGTTAGTACATATATATTGCCTTATGACAATGGTTAACAAACTCACGACATGTCAACACTGTCCCTTCTCAACCTACCACCAGGTTTTCTGTGCCCTCCTGCCGTCTAGTCTTGTCCCCGGACTGCTGTGCCTCATTAGTCCCATTTTGTTTTATGAGGCTGTCCAGTCCCCAGCTGAACAGTGACCCTCAAGAGGGACTTCACCACTGAGCTAAAAGCGTGTCCAGGGGCCATATTCTCAGGGTTTCTCAAGTCTATCAGGCCAGTAAATCTGGTCTCTTTTTTTGTGAGTTACAATTTTGTTCTACATCCTTTTCCAGCTCTGTTCAGGACCCTCTATTGTGATCTCGGTCACAGCAGTCAGTGGTGGTAGCCGGGCACCATCTAGCTGTACTGGACTCAGTCTGGTGGAGGCCGTGTTAGCTGTGGTTCATTAGTCCTTTGAACTAATCTTTTCCTTGTATCTTGTTCTCTTCATTCTCCCTTGCTCCCGAAGGGGTGAGACCAGTGGAGTATCCTAGATGGCTGCTCACAGGCTTTTAAGACCCCAAATGCTCCTCACCAAGGTAAAAGGTAGAACATTGTCTTTATAAACTGTGTTATGCCAGTTGAGCTACGTGTTCCCAAGACCGTGATCCCCACAGCCCTCTGCCCAGCAATTCAGTCCCTCAGGGAGTTTGGAAGTGTCTATGGAGATTCCATGACCTTTCCTTGTACAAGTTGTGCTGGCTTCCCCAGTACTGTGTACTGTCTTACCCTTCACCAAAGTTACCACTTATCTATTGTCTATTTAGTTTCCCCCCACCCCTCCCATCCCTCAAAACCAACAAAGATTGTTTCCTTTTGCGTGTAAACTTTTACATGAGTTTTTACAGTAGAGGTCTCATACAATATTTGTCCTTTTGTGATTGACTTATTTCACTCAGCATAAATGTCCTCCAGTTTCATCTATGTTATGAGATGCTTCACATGTTGTTCTTTCTCGTTGCACAGTACTCCATTGTGTGTATGTACCATAGTTTGTTTATCCATTCGTCTGTTGATGGGCATCTAGGTTGTTTCCATCTTTTTGCTATTGTGAACAGTGCTGCAATGAATATGGGTGTGCATATCTCTACTGGTGTGAC
>NW_004443971.1:3415688-3452734 GCF_000243295.1 Trichechus manatus latirostris
TTCGTTGAGCTTCTTGGATGGTCAGCTTTTCATCTTTCATGATGTTGGGGAAGTTTTCTGTCAGCAATTCTTCAATGATCCTCTCTGTGTTTTCTGTTTTCTCCCGCTGTTCTGGAACTCCGATCCCGTGTAGATTTTTGCTTTTGATTGTATTTCACATAATTCTCAGGGTTTCTTCATTTTTCTTCATTCTTTTTTCTGATTTTTCCTCAAAAAGAATTGTATCCAAGTGTTTTTCTTCAATTTCACTGATCCTATCTTCCATCATTTCAAACCTGCTCCTCAGCCCTTCTATGACACTGTCCATTTCTGAAATCTTATTGTTTATCTTTTGGATTTCTAATTCTTGTTTTTGTATGATTTCTAGTTGTGAATTTATTTTAGCATTTTGTTCCTGTATTATTTTCATGAATTCTTCCATTTTTTTGTCTGTATTTTCCATGAATTTGTCTGACTTTTTCATGAATTTGTTTATTTTTTCCTCATTTTTGTCTGCTTTTGGCGTCAACTCTTGGATAATTCTGAATATTAGAGATCTGAATTCCCTATCAGTTAGGTCTAGTGCCTTTTCTTTTACTGGGAAGTCATCTGGTGTTTCATTTTGTATGCCTACTGGAACTATCCTGTCCTGTTTTTGTAAATGTTTTGATATTGTCTGCTGTCTTCGGGGCATTCAGTGGTTATTTTCCTTATTTATTGACTGTAGATTTGTTTGTTTCATCCTGCTTTTTTGTTTTATTTGGTTATGTCTGAGCAGGTGGGTTGTGCGTTCTTTGTTGTTTGCTCATCTGTGGGCATGATACTTTTCACCTCCTTCTCCAATGGGGAGGGTCAGTCACTCAGGTATGGTACAGTAGGGCAGGTCCAGCTGAAGGGGAGTTGCTGGGATGGGTTGTTTGTGGCACTTACCAGGGATGACAGTGCAGACTGGGAATCAATGCAGGACAGGTTCCAGCAGGCCATGCCTGTGCTGCTTGGGAATGTGATGTTCAGCACACAGTACAGGTAAGCATGATGGAGGGGTAGACTGTGATGTGTGGAGCTAAGATGGGTATGGAAAATAGGAGAGAGAGAAAAGAGGAACAGGAGCCAAAAACAAACAAACAAAAGAGTGCTAAGGGAGGCTGCTATTGGAGCAGAAAGATGAGAGACTCAGAAATGAGGAAAAACAAAACTTAAAAAAAAGGAAAAGGGTAAAAGAAAAAAATGAATAAACTGAGAAACTGGAAATGAAGAAAGATAAAAAGAGAATAAGTGAGAGAAGAAAACAAAACAAAGAAACAAAAAAAAAACCAAAACCAAGAAAAAAAATGCCCCCAGGGATGTCCCTGTGCGTCTGCACAGAGTAAGCGGGTAGTTTTGAAGTTGCGCAGTACTGCCCAGCAGCTAGAAGGGGCTCCCAGGCTGAGAAAAGAAAAAGAAAACAAGCAAACAAATCAAAACAGAACAAATCAGAGCAAACAAACAAATAAAAAAGCCCCAGGGGTCCCACCAGTGTGGCAGCATGAGCCAGGAAGCAGTTTCACGGTTGAGTGGTGTTTCACAGCCTTTCAGGAAGAAGCAAAGATGGTGCACGGAGCCAGGTATTTGAGAGAAAGGAGGGGGAGGTGGCGAGAGGTAAGGAAGAAATCGAAAGAAGCAGAAAAAAGCAACACCAGCAGCCAACAAAAGGCACTCAGAGGGCCAGTCAGTGTGGGCGGGTGGAATCCAAGTGACACTGGGTGAAGCTGGTGCTTCCTGGCCAAGAGACCATGGCTGTGGGAAGCACAGGAGGTCAAGTGGGGGTGAAGAAGGGTAGTGGGTAGGGAAACCTATATCACTGGTTACCGGTTGTTCTATCTCCTGCTGTAAGCTCCGTGAAGCTGCTTTCTTGTACCCCCTGTTCGCTGATCTCCGATAGGAGTCCAAGATGGCGGATCTGTGCTGCGGTAGCTGATAGGGGACCTCTGCATGTATCTCTCCTCACTCTCTGTTCTCGGTCAGTTTCTTATTCCATTCGGTGCTTGGCTGAGTTCTTCATCTCTTCATTTGATGCTTAGGGTTTCAGGATTGACATGTGACTCTGTTTGACTTAGTTTTTCTGATCTTTGCTCTGGAGGGATGGCGTGGTGCTTCTGACTATAGCACCATGTTGCCCGTTTAAGTCCGCCAGAGCTCATAATTTTTTATGAAAAAAAATATTATGGAGGAGTAACATACTTATACTATGGTATAAGGTATTTATTATGAGTTATGATAAGCCATACTCCAATCTTCCACATCCACAAGTAAGTATAAACTCAACTGAACGTACACCATATTGTTGAATGTCAAGTTATTAAAAGTATATATTTCTATTTTCTGTATTAATAATAAAACTGTTGAATATAATCAATACCTGAACCGATTTTTACCTATTTGTCTGCAAACACAACCAGAGGAAGAATCAGGTTTCTTCCGACAAGTTGATGAAGGTGTTTTTTGGTTTCAGGTAATTGGTTGTGATCTGCGGAATCTGCTGATGCACCACAGCAGCAATGCCCTGGACAGGTACCTTTCCCAATAACAATGGAAAGGTTCACTGCCACTAACTACAGAGAACAGTAGGGGAAGAAAGTACGATAAAAAGAAACTGCAAATGAAACAACCAGAACAGAAAATAATAAGAATGTTCATGCACTGTGAAGAATGTAACCAATGTCACTGAACAGCTTGTGTACAATTTGTTGAATGGGAACAACTGCTATGTAAATGTTCACCAAAAACACAGTAAAACATTATTATTTAAAAAAGAGAGAGAGGCAGAGACAATATCGCGCTACAGACAGAAGCACCATGCTGTCCCTCTGCAGCAAAGACCTGAAAACTCAAGTAAAACAGGTACAAACATCAAACCCTAAGCATGAACTGAGGGGATAAATAACTAGATCAAGCACCAAATGGAAGAAGAAAATGACAGAGAACAGAGAAGGAGGAGAGCTATGGAGTGGAGGTCTCCTGACAGCTAATGTGGCACAGCTTCTCCAACTTGGAGCACAGTCAGTAATGACCCTGAACAGGGAGTATGGGAAGGAATTACTTCATACAGACTTCAAAAGTTTCACACTGAGGGCTCTCCAAGAGATTAGGAAAGACATAAAGGAAAAAACAAACAAAACTAAAGGAAAAATAGACAAAATTATGGAAAATACAGACAAAATCAGGGAAAACACAGACAAAGCAATGGAAGAACTCAGGAAAATAATACAAGAATAAAATATCACAATAAACAATTAGAAATCATACAAAAATAGCAATTAGAAATCCAAAAGATAAAATTTCAGAAAAGTGCAACACAATAGAAGGCTTCTAAGAGCAAATCTGAAACTGGAAGACAGGGTCAGTGAAATTGAAGACAAATCTACGGCTACCACTCTGAGGAAAAATCAGAGAAAATAATGAAGAAAAATGAATAAAACCTGAGAACTATGAGGGATACAATCAAGAGCAAAAATCTGTGCATGATCAGAGTTCCAGAATAGGAGGAGAAAACAGAAAACACAGAGAGGATCACTGAAGATTTGCTGACAGAAAACATCTGTAATATCATGAGAAATGAGAAGCTGACCATCGAAGAATCTCAACAAAACTCATATAGGATAGAGCCCAAAAGAAAGTCACCAACACATATCATAATCACACTTGTTAAAACCAAAGACAAAGAAAGAATCCTGAGAGCAGTTCAAGAAAAACAAAAAGTCACATACAGCGTTGAAACAATAAGACTAAGCTCTGATTACTCAGCAGAAACCGTGCAGGCAAGAAGTCAATGGAATGACATATATAAAACCTTGAAAGAAAAAAACTGTCAACCAAGAATAACATATCCTGCGAAACTCTTGCTCAAATATGATGGTGAAATTAGGACATTTCAGAGAAACAAAAATTAAGGGAATAGGTAAAAACCAAATCAAACTAACGAAAATTATTAAAGGGAGTACTTTGGTTAGAGAACCAACAACATCAGACAACAACCTGAATCTAGAACACAACATCAGTCAGATACCATCCTAGGTAATGAGCTCTCAAGGATACAAACCTAAAGTATTTACAACAGGGAACCAGAGGCATCAATCTGTAAATGATAACATCAGAACAATACAAGGGGGAATCAGTGGTGTAGGTACAGAACTTCCAAACAGCAAGGAGACAAGGTGATCTCAAGTAATAAAAGACTGGTTCATACACAGGTTTCCACAAAGAAAGTGAAGAAATCTACTCATCAAAATAAAGAAGAAAAACATGAAGTCTCAGTAAACACAAAATCTACCATAACAAAAGAAATGAAAAGTAATTCCACAAACAAAAGGAACTCAGCACAGGAGAGTAAGAGAAACAAAGAAAATGTTATCACCACAAAAAAAGCACTACAAAATGACAGCAATAAACTCAAACTGATCGATAATCACACTGAACCTAAATGGCTGAAATGCACCCATAAAGAGACAGAAGAGTGACAGAACGGATTAAAAAAACATGACCCATAAATATGTTGTCTACAAGAGACACCCCTTAGACACAAAGACATTAATATATTAAAAATCAAAGGATGGAAAAAATATATCAAGCAAATAGCTACCATAAAAGAGCAGGAGTGGCAATACTAATCTCAGATAAAATAGACTTTAAGGTAAAATTCACCATAAAGGACAAGGGAAAACATTATATAATTATTAAAGGGACAGTCCACCATGAAGACATAACCATAATAAATATCTATGCAACCAACAACAAGGCTCCAAAATACAAAAAAACAAACTCTAACAGCACTGAAAAGAGAAATTAACAGTTCCATAATCATAGTAGGACACTTCAACACACCACTCTCAGTAAAGGACACAACATCTAGAAAGAAACTCAAGAATGATATGGAAGATCTAAAGGCCACAGTCAGCCAACTTGACCTCATAGACATACATAGAACACTCCACTCAATAGCAGCAAAGTATACATTCTTTTCCAACACACATGGAACGTTCTCCAGAATAGACTACATCTTAGGCCACAAAGCAACCCGCAACAAAATCCGAAACATCAAAATAATACAAAGCCTCTTCTCTGATCACAATGTCATAAAAGTAGAAATTATTAACAGGAAGCGTAAGGAAAAAAAATTAAAAATATGGAAACTGAATAACACCTTTCTGAAAAACCACTAGGTAATAGGAGAAATCTAAGACAGAATAAAAAAAAATTGCTAAAATCAAATGAGAATGAAAACACATCATACCAAAACCTTTTGGACACAGCAAAGGTAGTGCTCTGAGGTCAGTTTATACCACAGATGCATATATCAAAAAAGAAAAGGATAAAATCAAAATGTTAGCTTTACAACTGAAATAGAAAAAGAACAGCAAAAAAAGGCACAGCCACCAGAAAAAGGAAATAATAAAGAACAGAGTAGAAAAAAATGAAATACAGAATAGAAAAACAATTGAAAGAATCAATAAAACCAAAAGCTTTATTGGTTCTTTGAAAGAATCAACAAAATCTACAAATCACTGACCAAAATGACAGAAGAAAAACAGGAGAGGAAGCAAATAACTCAAATAAGAAATGAATGGGGGACATTACAACAGTCACAACTGAATAAAAAGAATCATAACAGAGTGCTATGAAAAACTGTACTCCAAGAAGTTTGAAATCATGGTGGCACAGTGCTTAAACATTCAGCTGCTAACCAAAAGGGTGGCAGTTTGAATTCACCAGCAGCTCCTTGGAAAATCTATGGGGCAGTTCTACTCTGTCCTATAGGGTCACTATGAGACAGAATCCACTCGACAGCAGTGGGTTTGGTTTGGTTTTTGTTTTATACAAAACCAGTGGCGAACATCACTCTCAATGGAGAGACGCTGAAAACATTCCCCTGAGAATGGAAACAAGACAAGGATGCCCTTTATCACCACTCCTATTTAACACTGTTCTTGAAGTGGACCTAAGTAGGGCAATAAGGCAAGAAAAAGAAATAAAGGGCATCCAAATTGGTGAGGAAGAAGTAAAACTATGCCTATTCGCAGATAATACAATATTATACATACAGAACCCAAAAGACTCCACAAGAAGACTACTGGAACTAACAGAACAATTCAGAAGAGTAGCAGGATACAAGATCAACATATAAAAATCAGTTGAATTCTTATACACTAATAAAGAGAGATGAAAGGAAATCAGGACGCAATACCATTTATTATAGCCCCTAAAAAAATAAAATACTAAGGAATAAATCTAACCAGGGACATAAAAGACTTATACAAAGAAAACTACAAAACACTATTACAAGAAACCAAGAGACCTACATAAATGGAAAAAACATACCATGCTCATGGATAGGTAGACTTAACACTGTGAAAATGTCAATTCTACCCAAAGCAATCTACAAATACAATGCAATCAGATTCAAATACTAACAGCATTCTTTAATGAGATGGAAACACTAGTCATTAAACTTATATGGAAAGGAAAGAGGCCTCAGATAAGTAAAGCATTATTGAAGAAGAAGAACTGAGTAAGAGGCCTCACACTACCTGACCTCAGAACCTACTACACAGCTATGGTAGTCAAAACAGCCTGGTACTGGTACAATGACAGAAACATTGACCAATGGAACAGAATCGAGAACCCAGATGTAAATCCATCCACCTACAGGCACCTGATCTTTGCCAAAGGCCCTAAGTCCATTAAATGTCCATTAAATGGACAGTCTTTTTAACAAATGGCACTGGCAAACTGGATATCCAGCTATAAAAAAATGGAACAGGACCCATACCTCACACCATACACAAAAATTAATTCAAAATAGATCAAAGACCTAAATATAAAACCAGAAACTATAAAGATCATGGGAAAAAAAAAACAGAGTCAATGCTAGGGGCCCTAATACACAGCATAAACAGGATACAAACCATATCTAACAATATACAAACACCAGAAGATAAGCTAGACAACTGAGATCTTCTAAAAATTAAACACTTATGCTCATCAAAAGACTTTACCAAAAGAATAAAAAGAGAACCTACAGACTAAGAAAAAAAATTTGGCTATGACTTATCCAACAAAGGTCTAATCTCTAAAATCAACGGGAAAACCCAACACCTCTACAACTAAAAAACAAATAATCAAATTTAAAAATAGGTAAAGGATATCATCTTAGTTATCTAGTGCTGCCATAACAGAAATACCACAAGTGGATGGTTTTAAGGAAAAGAAGTTTATTTCCTCACAGTCAAAGTAGGCTAAAAGTTCAAATTCAGGGCATCAGCTCCAGGGGAAGTCCTTCTCTCTCTGTAGGCCTTCTCATCAGTGTTCCCCCAGACTAGGAGCTTCCTGGCGCAGGGACCCCGGTCCAAAGGACGCGCTCTGCTCCCGGAACTGCTTTCTTGATGGTATGAGGTCCCTGGTCTCACTGCTCACTTCTGTCTTTTATATCTCAAGAGATTGCCTCAGGACACAATCCAGTCTTGTAGATCAGGTCCTGCCTTACTAACACAACTGCCACACACCCTCCCTCATTAACATCATAGAGGCAGGTTTACAACATAAAGGAAAATCACACAGTACCAGCAATCAGGGCCTAGCCAAATTGATACACACATTTTTGGGGGGACATAATTCAAACCATGACAGATATGAACAGATGCTTCAACAAAGAAGACATTCAGGTGGCTAACAGACACATGAGGAAACGCTCGCTATCACCAGCCATTAGAGAAATATCAATTAAAACTACTATGAGATACCATCCCACCCTGACATTACTCACACAATAAAAAGAAACAAAAAATAACAAATGTTGGAGAGGCTGTAGGGAAATTGGAACTCTTATGCACTGCTGGTGGGAATGTAAAATGGTACAACCACTATGAAAAATGATATGGTGACTCCTTAAAAAGCTAGAAATAGAAATACCATAGGATCCAGCAATCCCACTCCTAGGAATACATCCTAGAGAAATAAGAGCTGTCACAGGAATAGACATGTGTACAACCATGTTTGTTACAGCATTATTCACAATAGCAAAAAGATGGAAACAACCTAAGTGCCTATCAACAGATGAACGGATACACAAACTATGGTACATACACACAATGGAATACTCCACAATAATAAAGAACAATGATGAATCTGTGAAACATCTCACAACATGGATGAATCTGCAGGGCGTTATGATGAGTGAAATAAGTCACTCACAAAAGGGCAAATACTGTATGAGACCACTATTACAAAAACTCATGAAAAGGTTTACATACAGAAAGAAACAATCTTTGATGGTTATGAGGGAGGGGAGAGGGGAGAGGGAAAAACACTAACCAGACAATAGGTAAGTGGTAACTTTGGGGAAGGTTAAGATAGTACACAATACTGGGGAAGTCAGCACAACTTGACCAAGGCAGTCACAGAAGCTTCACAGACACATCCAAACTCCCTGAGGGACCAAGTTACTGGGCTGAGGGCTGGGAACCATGATCTTGGGGGACATCTAGCTCAACTGACATAACATAGTTTATAAAGAAAATGTTCTACATCCTACTTTGGTGAGTAGCGCCTGGGGTCTTAAAAGCTTTCAAGTGGCCATCTAAGATGCATGTACTGGTCCAACCCTGTCTGGAGCAATGGAGAATGAAGAAAACCAAAGACACAATGGAACGATTAGTTCAAAGGCCTAATGGACCACAATTACCACAGCCTCCATCAGACTGAGTCCAGAACAACTAGATGATGCCCGGCTACCACCACCGACTACTCTGACAAGGATCAAAATAGAGGGTCCTGGGCACCGTGGGAGAAAAATGTAGAACAAAATTCAAACTCACAAGGACCAGACTTATTGGTCTGACAGAGTCTGGAGAAATCCTGAAAGTATGGGCCCCGGACACCCTTTTAACTCAGTACTGAAGTCACTCCTGAAGTTCGCCCTTCAGCCAAAGATTAGACAGGCCTATAAAACAAACAATAATACGTGTAGTTCAACCATGTATATGAGACTAAGTGGGCACACCAACCCAAAAGCAAAGATGAGAAGGCAGGAAGGGACAGGAAAAGTGGACAAATAGAAATAGGGAACCCTAGATCAAGAAGTAAGTGTTGACACATCACAGGGTTGGCAACCAATGTCACAAAACAATGTGTGTATTAATAGTTTAACAAGAAACTAGTTTGCTCTGTAAACTTTCACCTAAATCACAATGTAAAAAAAAAAGAACAATGACAAATCCATGAAACATCTCACAATACGGATGAATCTGAAAGGCATTATACTGAGTGAAATAAGTCAATCACAAAAGGACAAATATTGTATGAGACCACTATTATAAAAACCCAAGAAAAGGATTACGCATAGAAAAAAACAATCTTTGATGGTAAAGAGAGAGGGGAGGGGTGGGGAGTGGAAATCACTAATTAAATAGTAGACAAGTGCTAGCTTTCGTGAAAGGAAGGACAACACACAGTATAGGTGAAGTCAACACAACTTGATCAAGGCAAAGTCACAGAAGCTTCCTAGACAAATCCAAACACCTTGATGGACCAAGTTACTGGGGCTGAGGGCTGGGATCCGTGGTCTCAGGGGACATCTAGGTCAATTGGCATAACATAGTTCATTAAGAAAATGTTCTATATCCTACTTTGGTGAGTGGCTTCTAGGGTCTCAAAAGCTTACAAGCAGCTATCTAAGACACATCTATTGGTCCTATCCCGTCTGGAGCAAAGGAGAATGAAGAAAACCAAAGACACATGGAAAATACTAGTCCAAAGTATTAAAGGACCACATGAAGCAGAGACTCCACCTTCCTGAGCCAGAAGAACTAGATGGTGCCCGGCTACCACCACCAACTATTCTGACAGGGATCACAATAAAGGGTCCCAGACAGAGAGGGTGAAAAATGTAGAACAAAATTCAAATTCTCCAAAAAATAAGACTTACTGGTCTGACAGACACTGAAGGAACCCCCAAGATTACAGCCCTAGGACACTCTACCAACTCAGAACTGAAGCCACTCCCAAAGTCCACTTTTCAGCCAAAGATTAGACAGGTATATAAAACAAATAATAACACACATGAAGAACGTGCTTCTTAGTTCAATCAAGCATAGGTGACCAAACAGGCAATACCTGCCCAAAAGCAAAGACGAGAAGACAGGAAGGGACAGGAAAACTGGACGAACAGACACAGGGAACCTGAGGTGGAAAGGTAGAGTGCTGACACATTACAGGGATTGCAGCCAATGTCACATTGCAGGTGTTGCAACTAATGTCACAAAACAATTTGTGTATACATTTTTGAATGAGAAACTAATTTGCACTGTAAACTTTCACCTAAAGCACCATAAAATTAAAAAATAGTAAGTAAATAAATGAATAAAGAGTGAAAACTCATTTGATACCACCACCATTGGAGGTGAGTATTTCACTAACTCCTTACTGGGAGAAACTATATTTAAAAAGAAACTATTAAGCATTTGCCCTGTCTTTTTAGGAGGAAGTATAGTTCATCCCCACTTAATGACCAAAAGCTTTTCTTTACAAAAGAATGCCAGCTACAATACACAGAAATAATGACAGACTGAGAAAATTACCACTTCCGACTCCCAGTGAAATAACTGATTCAGGCAAGGTTCATCAAAGGATATTAAAACCATTCATTAAAAGGTTAGCAGAGAACAGGATATTGATATGATACTGAATTAACACCTCACACATTACCTACTGATTGCAAAGGAATGCATGTACCTTTTCAAGGGAGCAATCTGACAGTCATTGCTATACATAAGTGATTTAACTTAGTAATGGAGTCCCTGGATGGTGCAAATGGTTAATGCGCTCGGCTGCTATCCAAAAAGTTGGAAGTTCAAATCCACCCAGGGGCCTGTTGATCTACTTCTGAAAAATCATCCATTGAAAACTTCCAGAGCACAATTCTACTCTGACTCACATATGGGGTCCCCATGAGCTGAAATCAGCTCAGTGGCAACTGGTAACTTAGCAATGTGAACAGTGGAGAAAACTGGACATTGTATGCATCTCACAGATGCAATGTGAAGTACACAGCATCACGTACAAAGGGTTTTGCCACAATTAATTAAGCTTTATTAAATCAATCCTCTAGACAGCCTAGACCTAACTTGCAGTTTACAGAAAATACAGGGGAATAGGAGAACAAGTTTAAGAATAACACAATGAAGTAATCAAATAAACCCAGCATGTGGGTCATTCCATAAGACAATTTGCCTGGACTCTCAACATCATTTGTAAAAGTGGATGAACTATTCTAGATTCTAGATTATCACACCTAAAACAATAACAATATTCCAAAGACTAAATAGACATAAAATCAAATGATGCACTTGGCTGGATTCTGGGTTGAGGAAACAGCTAAAAAATAAATTTTGGAGATAATTGGGGAAATGTTAACATGGACTAGGTACTAGATGTTATCAAAGAATTATTATTGTTTCAGGTGTGATAACATAATTATAGTTAGGTGGGAAAACAGTCTTATATGTAGGCAAAAAGTTAACAATTATTGAATCTATACGGTGGGTATATAGTGTTTATTGTATAATTCACTCAAACTTTACGGATGTTTGCAATTTTTTGTAAGACTTGGGGGAAGTTTAAGTATAGAATATTTATCTATGAGGTATTCTAGCCAAAAATGATTAACTTTAATCCATGAAGCTTTTTGATATAACTTTTAGTTTATAAGAAGCATAAGGAACATAGGAGTAAGCTAAATGACATCATGAGGAAGCAGGCTAACAAAGCCAGTTGGTAGCATATTCTGTAAGACAACTGGCCTGGTCTTCCAGTTAGCTCTTAAGCTGAATGGCAGATACACAAATGAATCACTGATGATGTTTCTGAGTCACTGAATTTACTGCCCCTAGTGCTGACTTTAAGGAGCCCTAGTGGCACAACCGTTATGCGCTCAGCTCCTAGCCAAAAAGTCGGCGATCTGAAACCATCAGCCACTTTGCGAGAGAAAGACTTGGCGATCTGATCCCGTAAAGATTACAGCCCAGGAAACCCTAGGCTGTACTACTCCTTCACATGGGGTTTCTGTGAGTCAAAATCAACAACACACAACAACATTGCTGACCTTATGAGGCCCTGGTGGTTCCGTGGTAAAATTTTCGCCTTCCATGCCGGAGACCTGGTTAGATTCCCGGTCAATGTACCTTATGCACAGCCACCATCTGTCTGTCAGTGGAGGCTTGTGTGTTGCTATGATGCTGAACAGGTTTCAGAAGGGCTTCCAGACTAAGACAGAATAGAAGAAAGGCCCAACAAACTACAGTAAAACCTGTGAAATCAGAACCTGTGTAAGGTGGAAACCGGTCAGAGAAGGAAAACTCAAATATTTTCCACTAAATAGAGAACAAAAGAAAAGTGGTGACTGTACCCTGTCAAAGGTGGAAAACTTGCAAGACCTGGAAAAACAGGGCAGTCCTGTCGAGTTCGGGCTCTCACAAGTTTTGCTGTACTTTTAAAATTCAGCCAATGGAAAACCTACGGATCACAACAGTCCTATCCACAACCGATCATGGTGAAGGCACAGAACCAGGCAGCATTTCATCCCACTATGCATGACGCTGCCAAGAGTCAGGGGCCAACAGCTAACAACAGTACTTACCTTATGAGTAACTGTTTGTGAGACAGTAACTTTTCCTCAGTCTTTAAGCCCCATTTTGAGTTAGGTTTATCATTACTTATAGTTAAATATATCCAAACTGAAACAATTCCTTGACGTGGATATTGTACCACTGGGATCTTATTTAGTATAAACCATCATTTAATCCTATTCTGTTTGTCTAATCATACCATTAAAACCTTAGAATAGTTACCCCTACTATGAAAAGGTTTATTTGGGAAGAAGAGGCTTCTTCCATGAAAACATTTTCATTTAGCAAGTGATACCAAGGAAAATCAAGATTTTTTTTTAAAAAAAAAAAGATCTATAAACTGCCAAACAGATAAGGAATTAGGCTTGTACTCTTGCCCTCTGCAGGCAGCAGCTTATCAGCCTGGAAGATCACACACTCCCCACTGGAACTACAGGCTGGAGGTCAGACCTTGAATTCAGCAACTCACTGTGGGAGTTCCCCAGAGGAGAGAAAACAAGTAAGTGAGGCAATTTAGTTCAGAAAGGGGCAAGTTCTCTGCTGTTTTGATCAGAGGAATAAAGAAGAACTACGGTTTCTTTCAATCATACCAAGGATCATGAAAATGGCACAGGATGGGGCCACGTTTTGTTCTGTTGTACGTGGGGTTCCACGAGTCAGAGCAAACTGGACGGCAACCAAGAACACTGACAACATGGTTTCTCCACAGGCAAATTCTGTACTGGAGACCAAGATGCCTTTATGTTCTTCTAAAGAAATAAGACTTCTAGCCGTAGGAGAACCCGTACTACCTGTACAGCCACAGGAGTCAAAACAGCCTGGTACCGGTACAATGCCAGATACATTTGACAATGGAACAGAATTGAGAACCCAGATGTAAACCCATCCACTTACAGTCACCTGACCTGTGACAAAGACCCAAAGTCCATCAAATGGGGAAAAGGCAGTCTTTTTAACAAATGGTGCTGACAAAACTGGATGTCCATCTGCAAAAAAAATGAAACAGGACCTATACCTCACACCATACACAAAAACTAATTCAAAATGGATCAAAGACCTAAATATAAAACCAAAAACTATAAAGATCATAGAAGAAAAAATACAGTCAACACAAGAGGCCCTAATACACGGCATTAACAGGATAGAAACCATAACTAACAATACACAAACACAAGAAGATAAGCTGGATAACTGGGATCTTCTAAAAATTAAACACTTACGCTTATCAAAAGACTTCACCAAGAGTAAAAAGAGAACCTACAGACTGGGAAAATATTTTTGGCTATGACAAATCTGACAAAGGTCTAATCTCTAAAATCTACAGGAAAATCCAACATCTCTACAACAAAAAGACAAATAATACAATTAAAAAATGGGCGAAGGATATAAACAAACACTTCACCAAAGAAGATATTCAAGCAGCTAACAGACACAAGAGAAAATGCTCGCCATCACTAGCCATTGGAGAAATGCAAATCAAAACCACAATGAGATACCATCTTACCCCAATATTACTTGCACGAATCAAAAAAACAGAAAATAACAAATGCTGGAGAGGCTGTGGGGAGACTGGAACTCTTACGCACTGCTGGTGGGAATGCAAAATGGTACAACCACTATGAAAAATGATATGGCACCTCCTTAAAAAGCTAGAGATAGAAATACCATAAGATCCAGCAATCCCACTCCTAGGAATATATCCTAGAGAAATAAGAGCCCTCACACGAATAGACATATGCATACTCATGTTCATTACAGCATTGTTCACAATAGCAAAAAGATGGAAACAACCTAGGTGCCCATAAACAGATGAATGGATAAATAAACTATGGTACATACACACAATGGAATACTACACAACAATAAAGAACAATGATGAATCTGCGAAGCATCTAACAACGTGGATGAATCTGGAGGGCATTATGCTAAGTGAAGTAAGTCAGTCACAAAAGGATAAATATTGTATGAGACCACTACTATAAAAACTCACAAAAAAAATTACACACAAAAAGAAACAATCTTTGATGGTTACCAGAGAGGGGAGGGGGGAATACTAAACAGACAACAGATTAAGTGCTAACTTTGGTAAAGGGTAAGACAGTACACTACTGGAGAAGCCAGCACAACTTGACAAAGGCAAGGTCACGGAAGCTCCATAAACACATGCAAACTCCTTAAGGGACCAAATTACTGGGCTGAGAGCTGTGGGGACTGTGGTCTCAGGGAACATCTAGCTCAACTGGCATAACATAGTTTATAAACAAAATGTTCTATGTTCTACTTTTGGTGAGTAGCCTCTGGGGTCTTAAAAGTTTGTGAGCAGCCATCTAAGATACTCCACTGGTCTCACCCCATCTAGACCAAGGGAGAATGAAGAAAACCAAAGACACAAGGGAAAAATTAGTCCAAAGGACTAACGGACCACAACTACCACAGCCTCCACCAGACTGAGTCCAGCACAACTAGATGGTGCCCAGCTACCAACTGCTCTGACAGGGATTACAATAGAGGTTCCTGGACAGAGCTGGAGAAAAATGTGAAACAAAATTCTAACTCAAAAAAAAAGACCAGACTTACTGGTCTGACAGAGACTGGAGAAACCCCGGGGGAATGGCCCCCAGACACCCTTTTAACTCAGCACTGAAGTCACTCCTAAGGTTCACCCTTCAGCCAAAGATTAGACAGGCCTATAAAACGAGACTAAAGGGGCACAGCAGCCCAGAGGCAAGGACTAGAAGGCAGGAGGGGACGGGAAAGCTAGTAATGGGGAACCCAAGGTCAAGAAGGGGAGAGTGTTGACGTGTCACGGGGTTGGCAACCAATGTCACAAAACAATATGTGTATTAATTATTTAATGAGAAGCTAGTTTGCTCTGTAAACCTTCATCTAAAGTACAATAAAAAAAATTCTTAAAAAAGAGAAAGAAGACTTCTATTCTACTTCCATTTGCGGATATAAAGAGATGGGTAAACAAGATAAAGGGAACAATGAAAGGAGAAAGACGCACACAAACCATTTATTCTGTCTGGCAGCCAATTTATGACGTAAGTCTTTAACATGCATCATCTCATGTAATCCTCAAAAAACCCCGCAAAGGTAAGTCTCCTCATTTTACAGATGAAGCTAAAGCTCAAAGGAGCACTGGTGGCACAACAATTAAGCACACAGCTGCTAACCCAAAGGCTGGTGGTTTGAACCCACTCAGTGGCTCCACAGTAGAAAAACATGGCAATCCACTCCCATAGCGATTATAGCCTAGAAAACCCCAAAGGGCAGTTCTACTCTGTCACCTGGGGTCTCTATGAGTCAGAATCAGAAAAAGAAGCTAAAGCTCAGAGAGTTCTAGTAAACTGCCAAAGGCCGCCGACTAATGGTTGATGGAGCTGGGATTCAAATCTACATCTGTCTTGACTCTGAAGTCCATATTCTTTCCTTTATACCTTATGCAAGAAGAACAAGAGACTGCAGAACAACTCAGTCTTGGAATATTATCCCTTAGAATGGACTCAAAGGCTGCCCCCACCAGCTCTTCTTGCCCTCTGCTGCCAAAGGCAATACTGGCCACACTGTGAAGATACAGCTCAGCTAAGCTCATTAGAACTCCATTACAAGGACAGACTGCTACCATTCTGGATTCCCAGACCCCAAAGCATGGCCCTCACCTCTGTCAGCCACTTCACATGAATAATCCTGTTCACAAGAGAAAAGAGATAAAATAAGGGGCTTTGTTCCAAGCAGCTGCACCCCTACCTGCCCTCCTCCAGCTTCACTCTAAAGCTGACACTTGGTGCTTGTCCCACTGATGGTGATTCCACAATTACCTAAAGTCCAACAAGAGACGGCCCCCAGAAGTGTGGTGCTGCTGTAGATGGCATGCATGTACATCAGGTGTGCCATCAGCTCTGCCAGCCACCACCAGCAAAGGAGGCGACCCAGCCCCAGGGCCAGGATGCAGAGGGTGGACTTCAAGGAGCAGTGCTCTTGCTGCTGCATCTACAGTGGAAAAGAAACAAGTAATTAGATTGTGCATGGATTTTTAAGACCTTTTAAATAGTCCCCTAGATGATGTTTTTAAGAAGCTTCCCTCAAATATTACCACCATGTCCACTAACACAGGGTTAGTTTGCTTTGCCTTGGGACTACTCAGCATTCTTGGGTGAAAAAGCCATACCCAAGCTTGAAAACTCTGTCCCAGAGTAAGAACAGGGTTGGGTCACAAGCCAGCCTAGTACAGAGAACCAAAGACGAGTTCAGCTTCCCTCCATCCCAGCAACAGGCCCTCAAAAATCCCAGGGTGGGAGGGCAGCACCAGGTAGATTATCCCTCCAGACTCTGGGATCCCTTGGGGCTCCAGGTGTCACCCTGTCTGTCTTTACCCATCACTCATGCAAGTTTGAGGCTAGGAAAAGTAGAGCCAACTCATGAAGGGGCAAAGAACTGGTAAGAGAAAGGGAGAAGGAGAGAGCATGCCAGAGAGCAAAAGAGAATCAAGTGTGGGTGTGTGCTTCTGCCTTAAGTTGTTTCTGAAGCGAGGCAGAATGCAAGCATACAGGGGGACATTCAAGCGACAAGTCTCTTGCTTACCAGGAGGTAGAGTGTAATAGTTAACAACATGGACATTAGAAGGAATCGGAATCAAATTCTAGACAAACTACACAGCTTTGTGACCCTGGGCACGTTTCTTAACCTGTCTGAGTCTCAGTTTCCTCATACATAAAGAAAGATTGCTATGATGATTAAATTTGATAAAGTACTGAATACAGAGCCTGGCACATAAAAAGCACTGGACAATTGGTAGTTAATATCTGAAAAGGAGTCCCTGAGTACAACAATGGTTAACTGCTAACTGCTAACTGAAAGGTTGGTCGTTCAAGTCCACCCAGAGGTGCCTCAGAAGACAGGCCTGACATTCTACTTCCAAAATATCAGCCATTGAAAACCCTAGGTAACATGGTTCTACTCTGGAACAGATGAGGTTGCCATGAGTCAGAATCAATTCAATGGCAAAAAACAACAACATCTGATAATTATGTGCCTCTTGTGCCTTCTTAACAGTCTTCTCTTGTAGTGTCCTAGACTACCATTTACAGGGCAGAATTAGCAGATGCTTTAGAGCCAAACACAGCAGGTGGGAGAAGGGTGTTTTAATTATTCACAAACTACTAAGAGTATGCTCAATACATGTGGACAAAAAAGTTATACCAAAGTGGGTTGGTTCTGTTCACAACATTAGAAGTAATATATTGGTCTCACCTCATTGCCCGTGGTTTAGAGACGCTGTCTTCGTTATCTAGTGCTGCTATAACAGAAATACCACAAATGGACGGCTTCAACAAAGAGAAATTTATTCTCTCACAGTCTAGGTGGCTAGAAGTCCAAATCCAGGGTGCCAGCTCCAGGGGAAGGCTTTCTCTCTCTTTTTGCTCCAGGGGAAGGTCCTTGTCATCAATCTTCCCCTGTCGAGGAGCTTCTCAGGCCCAAAGGATGTGCTATTCTCTTGGCTCTTGTTTCTTGGTGGTATGAGGTACCCCAAGTCTCTCTGCTTGCTTCTCTCTTTTATATCTCAAAAGAGATTGACTTACTATACAACATAATCTTGTAGATTGAGTCCTGCCTCATTAACATAACTGCCTCTAATCTTACCTCATTAACATCATAAACCAAAAAAAAAAAAAAAAAAACTCGTTGCCGTCGAGTTAATTCCTACTCATAGTGACCCTATAGGACAGAGTAGAACTGCCCCATAGGGTTCCCAGGGAGCGCCTGGTGGATTCAAACTGCCAATCTTTTGGTTAGCAGCCGAATTCTTAACCACTACGCCACCAGGGTTTCCTTCATTAACATCATAGTTGCAAGATTCACAACACATCAGAAAATCATATCAGAAGATAAAATGGTGAACAATCTCACAATAGTGGGAATCATGGCCTAGCCAAGTTGACACATATGTTTGGGGGACATAATTCAATCTATACCATTCTATCCTTTGGCTCCGAAAAATTCATGTCCTTGCCACATATAAAACACATTCACTCCATCATATCATAGCAAAAGTCTTAATTCAACTCCAAGTCCAAAATTCAAAAATTCGTCTTCATCTGTGAAATCTAGAATACAAGTTATCTGCTTCCAAAGTACAATGGTGGAACAGGCACAAGCTAGACATTTCCATTACAAATGGGAGAAATGGGAGGGAAAGAAGGGATAATAGGCACCAAGCAAGTCAACAGAATACATTACATTAGCCCCTAGGGTTTGAAAATAATCCTCTGTTCTCTGAGACCATTTAGACAATGGCTCTGCCCTCCACTCTAGGTATTGGTCATACTCTCCAGATTCTGGGTGGAGGCCCCTCAACAGGGCTTCAGCTCTGCCTTCCAGGCCTACTGGACAGTAACTCCACTCCCTCGGCTTTAGGTGGTCCCATTCTCCTAGTCTGAGTGGTGACTCCATCCTTTGATATACCCTTTGAGATTGAGGCAGCTCTGCTTCCTGTATTCTTTGTCTCTTTAGCTTCTGCTTCCAGGTTCCTTGGTCTCTTGGCACCTTGGGCCTCACTGCCCGCATCTGCCCTGCTGGGGCAAGTGTTCCAAAACTCTTTAGCTACGCAGTAAGTGCCTGGAGGCACCTTCTCACCAGTAAACTTCGGGTGGAATGCACTGGGCTTGGCAAGACTAGCTCCGATAAGTGCTCAGAGGCACCCTGCTACGCTAGCTAGGAAGCCTCCTCTGAAAAGGCACTCAGCTCTCTTGCTCTGTAGGTTGGCTCCAGCACTGTTTCGAGCTGGTCTCGAGCTGCTTCTGCTGCTGCCATTTCTCTGCTGCTTCTGTTTCTCTGCTGCTGCCATTTTTCTGTTGCTGCTTCTGGCCATCTGTGCCATCTCCAGTGTAACAGCTCTCCTCACTTCCTTCTCAGTCCTCACCAGAATTGTCTGACGTCTATAATTCCATCAACAGTCTCTTCAAGGCAATCTAGGCTTTCACTACTAGGCACTTTAAAACTCTTTCAGCCTCTACACATTCACAGTTTCAAAACTGCTTCCACATTTTAGGTATCTGTTAGAAGAGTACCGCACTCCCTGTACCAAATTATGTCTTAGTTACCTAGTGCTGCTATAACAGAAATATTACAAGTAGATGAGTTTAACAAATGAGAAATTTATTCTCTCATAGTCCATTGTTGCTGTCATTAGGTGCCCTCAGGTTGGTTCCAACTCACAGTGACCCTATGTACAAAAGAACAAAACACCACCTGGTCCTGTGCCATCCTCACAATCATTGTTATACTTGAGCCCACTGCTGCAGCCATTGTGTCAATCCATCTCATTAAGGGTCTTCCTCTTTTTCACTGACCCTCTACTTTACCAAACATGATGTCCTTCTCCAGGGACTGATCCCTCCTGATAACATTTCCAAAGCATATAAGACGTAGTCTCGCCATCCTTGCTTCTAAGGAGCATTCTGGTTGTACTTCTTTCAAGACACATCTGTTCGTTCTTTTGGCAGTCCATGGTATATTCACTATTCTTTGCCAACACCATAATTCAAAGCCATCAATTCCTCTTTAATCTTCCTTATTCATAGTCCAGTTTTCACATGCATATGAGGCAAATGAAAACACCACTGCTTGGGTTAGGTGTACCTTAGTCTTAAGGTGACATCTTTGCTTTTTAACACTTTAAGGAGGTCTTTTGCAGCAGATTTGCCCAAGGCAGTGTGTCGTTTGATTTCTTGACTGTTGCTTCCATGGGCGTTAATTGTGGATCCAAGTAAAATGAAATCCCTGACAACTTCAATCTTTTCTCCGTTTATCATGATGTTGCTTATTGGTCCAGTTGTGAGGATTTTTTTTTTTTTATGTTGAGGCATAATCCATACTGAGGGCTACAGTCTTTGATCTTCATCAGTAAGTGCTTCGAGTCCTCTTCATTTTCAACAAGCAAGGCTGTGTCATCTGCATACTGCAGGTTGTTACTGAGTCTTCCTCCAATCCTGATGCCCCATTCTTCTTCATATAGTCCAGTTTCTTTGATTATTTGCTCAGCATACAGACTGAATTCAAAGTATGGTGAAAGGATACAACCCTGACACACACCTTTCCTGACTTTAAACCACACAGTATCCCCTTGTTCTGTTCGAACAACTGCCTCTTGATTTACATACAGGTTCCTCATGAGCACAGTTAAGTGTTCTGGAATTCCCATTCTTTGCAACGTCATCCATAATTTGTTATGAACCACAGAGTCAAACGCCTTTGCACAGCTGTTAAAACACAGGTAAATATCTTTCTAGTATTCTCAGCTTTCAGCCATGATCCATCTGACATCAGCAATGATCTCCCTGGTTCCACGTCCTCTTCTGAATCTGGCCTGAATTTCTGGCAGTTCCCTGTCAATATACGGCTGTAGCCACTTTTGAATGATCTTCAGCAAAATTTTACTTGCATGTGATATTAATGATATTGTTTGATAATTTCTGCATTCAGTTGGATCACCTGTCTTGGGAAAAGGCATAAATATGGATCTCTTCCAGTCAGTTGGCCAGGTAGCTGTCTTCCAAATTTCTTGGCATAGACAAGTGAGCACTTGCAGTGCTGCATCAGTTTGTTGAAGCATCTCAATTGATATTCCGTCAATTCCTGCAGCCTTGTTTTTCACCAATGCCTTCAGTGCAGCTTGGACTTCTTCCTTCAGTACCATCAGTTCCTGATCATATGCTACCTCCTGAAATGGCTGAACATCCACCAATTCTTTTTGGTATAGTGACTGTATATTCCTTCCAACTTCTTTTGATGCTTCCTGTGTCGTTTAATATTTTCCCTATAGAATCCTTCAATATTGCAACTCGAGGCTTGAATTTTTTCTTCAGTTCTTTCAGCTTGAGAAATGCTGAGCGTGTTCTTCCCATTTGGTTTTCTATCTCCAGGTCTTTGCATGTGTCATTATAATACTTTACTTTGTTTTCTCAAGCCCCCCTTTGAAATCTTCTGTTTAGCTCTTTTACTTTATCAGTTCTTCCTTTTGCTTTAGCCACTCAATGTTCAAGAGCAAGTTTCAGAGTCTCTTCTGACATTCATTTTGGTCTTTTCTTTCTTTCCTGTCTTTTTAATGACCTCTTGCTTTCTTCATGTATGATGTCTAGGGGGCTAGAAGTCCGAATTCAGAGTGTCAGTTTCAGGGGAAGTCTTTCTTTCTCTGTTGGCTGTGGGGGAAGGTCCTTGTCATCAATCTTCCTCAGTCAAGGGGGGTCCAAAGGATGCGCTATTCTCCCTGGCTCTTGTTTCTTGGTGCTATGAGGTCCTCATGTCTCTCTGCTTGCTTCTCTCTTTTATATCTCAAAAGAGATTGACTTAGAACACAGCCTAATCTTGTAGAGTGAGTCTTGCCTCATTAACATAACTGTCTCTAATCCTGCCTCATTAACATCATAGAAGCAGGATTTACAACACATAGGAAAATCACGTCAGATGACAAAATGTAGACAATCACACAATACTGGGAATCATGGCCTAGCCAAGCTGACACACATTTTTGGGGGACGCAATTCAATCCATAACACGTACAATATGTTTCAAACTATAAATTCTAGAATGCAGAATAAGCATACCATAAAAGTTGAAATGAATTCAATTTCAGCCTTATACCACCATACAAACACAAACACAGAAAAACAAGGGCGCATGTAGGTTTTCTGGATCTCATGAACGACAAGATTTTATTAGATTGAAGGCTGCCTTAAAATGCACAGGTGAAGTGAATGCATAAATTATGAAGTGGAACCTGCAAACATTCGCTGGTCTAGGGAATGGCTTTGATTTAGCACTTGACAATTAGGGCTCAAGACACTAATAAGGGAGGGCTCATTCCCAGGGGAGGGTGATCTGGGTTCCTTAAGCGTCTACTCTCCTCCAACCTTCAAGGGTCAGTGGGTCCCACTCTGCAAAAGAGTGGCAGACACTCCTTCAGAGGAAAGGAAAGATTTATTTTTATGCCATTTTGAAACATACACATCTACTATTTTCTTAAACTGTCTGCCAATAGCAAGAATCCAGGTTAAGAAATTCTGACTGGGTTGGCAGCATAATAATAACCTGAACAAATGACTTTCCCCTTCTGCCATCTACTTGGTTAGCTATGCCAAGGAAAGTAAGCTCTGTTGTTTAATTTTTTAAATGAAAATTAATAAAACTAACAGGAATTTCCTTTTCCCTTTAGTCTTCCTCAGTACACTTCAGGAAAATACTTTGTCCAGCAATGGTCAGGAAACAACAGTAACTGTTTCGACGGACTCACCTGGTCAGTTTTGACAGAAGAGCTACTTGGGAACGGTTATCCAAGAAGGAAGATTGGGCGTATGGAGATACATGCAGAATTGTATTGCAATTACAGCTACTCTATAGTGAAACAATTTTTAAAAAAAAGCTGTGGTTGAGTCGTTTCCAACTCATGGCGACCCCAGGTGCAGCGTCAGAGTAGAACTGTACACCATCGGGTTTTCAGTGGTTGATTTCTGAAAGCAGATCTCCAGGCTTTTCTTCCCAGGTGCCTCTGGGTGGACTTGAACAACCAACCTTTCAGTCAGCAGCTAAGCACATCAAGCATTTGCACCATAGTAATCCAATAAAGACCCCTTTCTGGGTATAAACTGAAGACAGTTTTCATTTGGGTCCTCACCTCAAGTGTGCATGCCCTGAGAGACTCTACAAAGTCTATGGCAGTAGATCTTTAAGCCGGAGGATCACAAAAACCTCAGCAGAAGTTCCTACCTACCAGGACATTTCAGGTCTGTGCTATTTATTTGAGAAGAAAAAAAAAGAAAACAACCCAAACGTACAACATCAGTTAAATGCATGAGTGCACCTTAATATTGCAGAGCCATGAAAAATAGTTTTGTTCACTGTGCATAAATAATGAAAGGCTGGAAAGACACACACCAAAATGACAACTGTGGGAATCTCTGGATGACAAGATTTTACGCTATTTTTTACAGTTAAAATAGATTATTTTTGTAATCAGAGAAAAAAGAAATGTAACTTGAGAACACTGTGAAGACATCAGTCGCCTCTGCTTGAGAGGAAAATGTACTCAAAGTCCCTCTGTTTCTGCACCCTGCTTCTCAAAATGTCTGGTGTCAGGACTTCCCAGCATCCTCTATGAGCAAGTGTTGTTCTCTCTCTTTTATGCTAAATCTAACTTTATTTGTCCATCTCTTCTCACCTCATTCTTAGATTTTCTTTTCTATGTACTGAGTACAGGTCCCTGGCTGGCACAAATCGTTTGTACTCAGCTACTAACCAAAAGGCTGGTGATTCAAACCCAATCAGTGTGCCGTGGAAGAAAGGCCTGGCAATCTGCTTCCGTAAAGATTATGGCCAAGAAAAGCCTGTGAAGCTCCCCTGTACTCTGTAACACATGGGGTCGCCATGAGATGGAATCAGCTCGACAGCAGCAGGTTTGGTTTTTTGGCTTTGGTACTGAGTATCCTTTATTAATTCCCAACCCTTTGAAGCTCTCTAAAACAAATTCATTTTGACCTAATCACCATCAGCCAAACCTATACTGAGGAAACAATTAAGAATATAGTACCCATGAGTCTACGGAGGCTGGAAGAGTTCACATCAAGGCACTCAACAAGGCAAAGACATGAAGAATCACCAAAATCATTCCAGAACAACGGAGGGCCTTTCTTAGCGCCCAGACGCTTGGGGAGTAGCAAGCTCCCTGGCTGAATATGCTAATGGCCCAAAAGCAGTGTTGGCAGGAGACAGTCCTCGCACGACTCAACTCCTCCAGTCTCTAAATAAGCAACTATGATGTTGCCTGCAGGCCCCTGAACATAAGCCCACCCCAACCACAGGTGCCCTGCAGATAGGACCTGCACCAGCAGCCCCACAGCATCATTGTCACTGGGTGTGTGACCCACCCCACCTGGACGACACAGCTGCACCAAGGGAGCTGGGACAAGGCCAGAACAAACAGCCCCACCAGGCCATCGGGAAAACATCGATCCAATCACCTCTCCACTCCCGGCAACCACATCGCAGGTCAATTCAGAGCCCTCTTTCCCGCCCCAAACAATGTGCTGTCTAAAATGACACAAGTATCTGTAATTAGGGAGAAACATGAGGTGCATTTTGTGGCTGATTGGCTTCCCAGTAATGACTTAACTACTCCTCCCCAGGGCAAAACTCCCCCACCAAGTTCAATAAGGCGTAATTATGTGTCACTACAGGACCCAAAGGGCTGGACTTCCTCTGCAATGCTGCCTGTTTGACGCTGAATGCCTCCTCATTCAGAGCAACAGAAACAGTATTCCTTAATTGTACAAATAAACACAACAGAGGGAAAACAATCCAATTTTTCACTCTATTTGCTTTTATTTGGGAAAAAAGGTTGTCTTTCTTTACAGTTGTGTCATTATTAGAGTCCACTCATAACTTCAGTCTAGTCAACTCCCTTTTATTAAAAAATGCAGCTTCTGTCCTTTGTTGACCCAGCAAGACACAGTTCACCTAATGAGCAGGCCTGCTCTCGTCTGCATGTAGAGGGTTTCATTTGATATATTTCAGCCTTCAGGCCACTGGACACTGTCATCAGTGGGAACTTCTAAAAAAACACACATTAACTCATCTGCAAAGTGCATTTTAAAACACATTCCATTTTAAAACCTCATTTTGTGAAAATTGCACAAAAAGGAATAGCTAAGCCTTTCTCTCTCTTTAGAGATACTGTGATGATTAAAGATGACAGTTCTCAAAGATGAAAGGTTTCTTTCTTTCCCACACAAATAATATGTATGTTTGGGAGAGGCAAACAAAAGTCTCACCCACAGCCAAATGCTCCACTGTGCCACCTCGGCCACCAGCCCTCATGCTTCTCTCTGCCTGGGTTTAGGGGAATTGTGGCCAGCAGTCTTACTCCTTCATGGGGATGGTGGCTTCTCTCCATTTGGTGGGCACAGGCCATACCCCTACTCCCAACACCAATAGCCGTCAAGTCAACCCCAACTTCTGGCAACCCCATGTGTGTCAGGGTAGAACTGTGCTCCATAGGGTTTTCAGTGGCTAATTTTTCAGAAGTAGATAGTCAGGCCTTTCTTCCAAGGTTCCTCTGGATGGACTGAACCTCCAATCATTCACTTAGCTTTCAAACATACTAACCATTTGCACCACCTAGGGACTCCTATTTTTTATATAGTGTTTACATAAAATCAAAACACTTTACCTATATGAAATCACTTATTCCTTACAACAATCCTGTGAGGGAGGCACTATTATTCTTACTATTTCACTGATAAGCAAAACAGAAATAAATAACTCACCAAACACTCTCAAGCTGAAGCACTGCAGGGATTTAAACCCAGGGAGTTGGGCTGAAGAGTCTATGCTCTTAATGACCGTCCCATATTCCCTATTTGAGCACAGGCTCCCCTCCTTGGAGTAGAAGCACAACCCTCAGCCAGGAAATTCCCCTGGTCCTACCATACTCAGGCTCACCTTCCTACCCTTCTCCTGCTCCCAAGCCCCCAGAGATTCTCCTCACTCCACAATTCAACTTGTTCAGAGTAAGATGCAGTGGCCCCAGGCTCCACGGTAAGCAAGTAAACAGTTTGTCCTGACCTTCCCTAGACACCGTGGCCCCCTCTGTCACCCCTGCTGGGTTCCACAGGACCATGGGAGAAAAAAGCCAGGGCCCTTGTTGCTGAAACTCTAAATGCCATTGGAGATCATCCAGTTAAGGAGCTGGGGCCTTTTAACAGGCAAATGTTCAAAAATGCTCACGATTGATGTGTACAAGTTTCACATACCTTACATTACACAGGGCATCTCTTCTGGATCTACATTTCCCTCGTCTTGTGTATACACAATTACGTGCTATAGAACTGAGTGAAAGACACATTCTCCAGCAGGGTGCCTAACAGTGTCCTTTCATCAACTGGGGTTTGCTGATTCCAAGCTGGAGGCTGCCATTTCCCCTCTGGGTTTGTTTCCACAATGAGGCTATTCTGCCCCCTGGTGGTGCAACCTCATTCTCCTGCTCTGCATGGCTCTTAAGCATTCATTAACCTGAGGATCTGATAGAACCATGAATTTTAATACTACTAATCCTTGTATGAGGAGCCCTGGTGGCATAGTGGTTAAATGCTCAGCTGGTAACTGAAAGGTTGGTGGTTCGAACCCACCAGCCACTCTGTGGGAGAAAGATGTGGCAGTCAGCTTCCATAAAGATTTACAACCTTGGAAGACCTATGGTGCAGCTGACTGTCCTACAGGATGACTATGAATTAGAATCAACTCGACAGCAGTAGTTTTAATTCTTGTATCTGAAAGAGTTTCATTCATTCATTCGTTCAAGAACTCATACAGATAAAACTCTGCTTACCAATTCTTCCAACTCATTTTCGTCCTCCCCCTCCCAGCCTTTGCTCTTGGCCTCTCTGAAGGAATCCTTTCACTCACTAGCTCCACTTCTTAGTTTAGCGCCCCCCCCCCATACTGTTTTGCCTACAGGAGATAAGTGCTCCAATAGGTACCTTCAGCAACTACATTTTACCTGTAGCTTACTGAACATTTTACCTTTTCTTGACTTTTTTGGGAATATGCTCAGACCATAGAAAAGAGTTTTAATTTGCCTTTCTGAGTTCTCTGCTTTCAGCAATTGCCTCACTTTTGGAAGGGAAAAGGAGGAGATGGATAAGATACAGGAGGAACACAGACAGTCTCTATCTCTGAGTCCCTATAAGAAGAAATCACCCCAGAATAGGATGAGGGCTCTTGGTTAAGGGTTTAAGACAGCAGCACTCTCAAAGCCTGCCTCTATGTAACATAAATATAGGAACCTACGATGGGCCCATAATACCCCTTTTCTACTCTAAAAGCACAATTTGAAAGGAGACAGTGAGACATAAAAATAATACTTATTTTGCATAATAGCAAAATGCAGACACCCCAAAGAAAAGTTCCTTATGGGTAAGAGCTCTACAAGGGATCAAGGAAGATATCAGGGAAAACACAGACAAACCCAGGGAAAACACAGACAAAGCAACTGAAGAATTCAGGAAAACAATACAAGAACAAAACCTCAGAATAAATAGGCTATTAGAAACCATACAAAAACAGCAACTAGAAATCCAAAAGATTAACAATAAAATTTTAGAATTAGACAACTCAAAAGAACGATACAGGGGCAGAATTCAGACAATGGAAGACAAAATTAGTGAGACTGAAGACAAATTCCTTGACACCAATTTGTTTGAGGAAAAATCAGAAAAAAATATGAAGAAAAATAAAGAAAGCCTAAGAATTATGTAGGGTACCATTAAGAGGAAAAGCTTACATGTGATTTGAGTTCCAGAACAGGGAGAACAGTAGAAAACACAGAGAGAACCGTTGAAAATTTGCTGGCAGAAAACTTCCCTCATATTATGAAAAACAAGAAGATGTCCATCCAAGAAGCTCAACAAACCCCATACAGGATATATCCCAAAAGAAAGTCACCAAGACATATCATAATCAAACTTATCAAAACCAAACAATCCTGAGAGCAGCTAGAGAAAAACGAAAAGTCACCTACAAAGGAGAACCGACAAGACAAAGCTGACTACTCAGCAGAAACCATGCAGTCAAGAAGGCAATGGCATGACATATATAAAGCCTTAAAGAAAAAAAATGCCAGCCAAGAATTATATATCCAGTAAAATTGTCTCTCAAATACGATGGCAAAACTAGGACATTTCCAGATAAACAGAAATTAAGGGAATTTGTAAAAACCAGACCAAAATTACAAGAAATATTAAAAGGAGTCCTCCAGTAAGAGAACCAAAGAATTCAGACAACAATTGAAGATTAAGACACAGGGCAGATCAACCAGATACCAACCTATATAGGGAATTCTCAAAAAGAAAACAAAGTTAAATGACTGAAAATAGAAAACCAGAGATGAAAATATGTAAACGAAGGCAGTGTTAAAACAAAAGAGAGGGAATAAATGGTGTAGTTACAGAACTTCCAAACGAGAGAACTAAAGGTGATATCAAGAAATAAAGGACTGGTTTAAACTTAGGAAAACAAAGGTAAATTTCAGGTAACCATAAACAAAGCTAACAAACCTACACATCAAAATAAAAAAGAATAAAAACATAAAGACTCAGTAAACACAAAATCAATAATAATGAAAGAAAATAAAATACATAAAAAAAAACTCAACACAGAAAATAAAGCAGTACAAAGAAACTGTCAACATCACACACACACACACACAAAAATGACAGCAGTAAACTCATACCTATCGATAATTATACTGAATGTAAATGGGCTTAAATGCACCAGTAGAGAAAGAAAATGGCAGAATGGATTTAAAAAAACATGATTTATCTATATGCAGTCTACAAGAGACACACCTTAGAAACAAAGACATAAACTAAAACTCAAAGGATGGAAGAATATACATCAAGCAAACAACAACAAAAAAGAGCAGAAGTGGCAATATTAATCTCTGATAAAATAGATTTTAAAGCAAAATCCACCATGAAGGATAAGGAAGGGCACTACATAATGATAAAAGGGTTAATCTACCAGAAGGGCATAACCATAATAAATATGTACTCCCCCAATTACAGGGCTCCAAAACACATAAACTGCAACAGCATTGAAAAGAGAAAAAGTTCTACAATAATAGTCCTTCTAGTGAAGGACAGAACACCTATAAAGAAACTCAATAAGAAGACCTAAATGCCATAATCAACCAACTTGGCCTCATAGACATATACAGAACAGTCCACTCAACAGCAGCAAAATATACAGTCTTTTCCAATGTACATGGAACATTCTCCACAATAGACTACATTTTAGGTCACAAAGCAAGCCTCAACAAAATCCAAAACATCAAAATAATAAAAAGCATCTTCCTTGATCACAACATCATAAAAGGAGAAATTATTAAAAGGAATAGCAAGGAAAAACTCAAATAAGTGGAAATGGAACAACACCTTGCTGAAAAACCACTGGACAACAGAAGAAATCAAGGATGGAATAAAAAAATTCATAGAATCAAATGAGAATGAAAACACATCTTACCAAAACCTTTGGGACACAGTAAAAGCAGTGCTCAGAGGACAATATATAGCAGTAAAAGCACACATCAAAAAAGAAGAAAGGGCCAAAATCAAAACATAAACAGTCACCAGAAGAAAGAAAATAATAAAGATTAGAGCAAAAATTAATGAAATAGAGAAGAAAAAAACACTAGAAAGAATCAGCAAGACCAGAAGATGGTTCTCTGAAAGGATCAACAAAAATCAACAAACTACTGGCCAAACTGACAAAAGAAAAAGAAGCAAGCAAGCAAATAGCCCAAATAAGAAATGAGATGAGTGATATCACAATAGAATCAACTGAAATAAAAGGGATCATAAGAGAATACTGCAAACAATTGTACGCCAACAAATTTGAAAATCTAGAGGAAACAAACAAATTTCTAGAAACACACTACCTACCTAAACTAACACAAACTGAGGTAGAAAAACTAAACAGACCTGTATCAGAAGAAGAGATTGAAGAAGTAATGAAAAAAAAAAAACCTCTTGACAACAACAAAAAAGCCCTGCATAGACGGCTTCACTGGAGAAGTCTAGCAAACATTCAGAGAAGAGCTCACACCAATATTACTCAAACTGTTTCAGAGCGTAGAAGAGGAGGGAACACTTCCAAACTCATTCTATGAAGCCAGCATAATCATGATACCAAAGCCAGGCAAAGACACACACAAAAAAAGAAAACTACAGACCAATATCCCTCATGAATATAGACACAAATTCTCAACAAAATTCTAGCCAATAGAATTCAACAGCCTATCAAAAAAAAAATACATCATGACTCAAGTGAGATTCCTACCAGGTTGTAAGGACTGTTCTACATTAGAAAATCAATCAACATAATCGACCACAAAAATAAAACAAAAGGGGACCTCACACCATCAAGAAAGCAGTGCCGGGAGCAGAACGCATCCTTTGGACTGGGGTCCCTGCGCCGAGAAGCTCCTCGTCCGGGGGAGCTTGATGAGAAGGCCGACAGAGAGAGAAAAAGGCTTCCCCTGGAGCTGACGCTCTGAATTTGGACTTTTAGCCTACTTTGACTGTGAGGAAATAAATTTCTCTTCGTTAAAACCATCCACTTGTGGTATTTCTGTTATGGCGGCACTAGATGACTAAGACAGAATTTGGTACCGAGACAGTGGGGTACTGCTCTAACAGATACCTAAAACGTGCAAGCGGTTTTAAAACTGTGAATGGATACACGTGGGGCAGTGACAGAGGACCAGCAGCAGCAGAGAATCTACAGCAGCAGAGAAGCAGCAGCAGCAGCAGCAGAGAACCAACAGCAGCAGAACCAGGAGACCGGTGAAAGACGGCGCTGGAGCCAACCCACGGACCGGAGCGAGAGAACTGAATGCCTGTGAGCACGAGGCTTCCTGGCGGAGTGGGGTGCCTCTGGGCACTTATCGGTGGAGCTACTGAGCTTTGGAACACTTGCCCCAGCAGGGCAGATGCAGGCATGAGGCCCGAGGGCCGAGAGGCCATAGGAAGCAGAAGCTGAAGAGACAAGGGACACAAGAAGCCGAGCTGCTTCAGCCTCAAAAGGCCATAAAGAGAGATATACTGAACACAGTTGCTGATCGTTGTGAAATACTATTTGAGAACCTGCTTTTGAATAAAATACCAGAAAAAAAAGATTCTGAAAAAGAGTTCCACATCCTCCCTCACCGAGTTTTCGTCCCCATCTCTGGATCCACTGTAATGTTATGTGATTATAAATTTGGTGATGAGGCAGCTGAAGAAATCAGAGACCATTTTATAGAGATGTTAGATCAAATGATTCCAACAGAAGATTTAGAAATTGCAGAGGAAATAAACACAGCTTGTGTGAGTTCCTCTATGGATAGTGAAGCTTCTTGGGACTTCACAGATGATGAAAAACCAAAACAACCACTTCAAACTGCACCAGTATTGAAACTTCAGCAAAACACAGGTGTGACTACAGCCTCTGCGGTGGTAGTCCTTGCTGCGGGCATCGCCTTTCATTACTTCAGTGACTAGAGTGAGACACCGCTTTCTGATCAGCCAGAAAAAGTCATACATTTAGGTGGAAGTTGCACATAACAAATAATTATTATCTATTTTTAAAAAGCTTCAAAATGATGGCATATTTTCATAGATTTTAGTCCTGTTGATCTCAATCCCACATTGATCAGGACATTGAAAATTTGAATAGTTAGGGTTGGCTCAATATTTTTAGTAATAGAACCGCAGGAGAAATTTCTACAAAGTGTATCAACAATCTGTTGGATAAGTTCGTACTCAAGGACTTTTCTAGTATACACTCATTTCCAAGATACTGTGTGTTTTGTTATAATGGAGGATTAGGCAACTTTTCCAGAGAAGTTTGAATCAGTAAGGACTGACATAAATCATGCAATTTCTTATATTAGTATATTGTAACTTTTAATATATTAAATAAGACTTTTGCTTTAATAGTATGTTAGCTTAGGTACTGCAGAACAACTCGATCTTGAATAAAACCTACTTTTGAATGCATTGCTAGGTTCAAAGAAATCTGCAAGAACCACACCTTTATGTTTCTCCATCCCAGTTGATAATAGTGAATGCTACAGTTAGCATACAGATGAACTGTGATTGTGTGAGGGCAAATGTCAATAGCACTACTGCCATATGCAGTTTGCTTTGCACCAGGAAACAAGGAGAGATATCTGAATCTGCGACTGCCTTAAGCCGTTAAGGAGGGCTTAAGGATTTATAGTACCCTAAAGATCTGCCAGAGGCAGATATTAATTCCCTCAAAAGAAAAACATTCCTATTTAGTTACAAGATTCCCATAGATTAAGTCAAGCAATATTATTTCCTGACTAGAGATTACCATGTACAAGCTGAAACTAGCTAGCATGAGAGAGAACCGATAGAAACAACAAACGTTAGATTTAATTCTCCAAGTTCTCACCACCAACACAAGCAATAAAGGATGGAACCACAGGCAGATTTGAAAAAGAACCAAATACAACTTCTAGAAATGAGAAATATATTTATTGAAATAACAATTTTAAAAAAACAGACATGTTGAATATCATATTAGACTCAGCAGAAGAGAAAATTAGTAAACAGGAAGCTAGATGTAAAGAAATTGCCCAGTGAACAGCACAGAAAAACAAAGAACTATAAAATAGTAAAGAAAAGAGATGCACAGAAAACAGGTATAAAAACTAGAAGTACTAGGAGGAGAGAATGAATGGAGGAAAGGCAATATTTGGAGAGATAACTGAGAATTTTCTGTATTTGGAAAATCGATAAATTCAGGAAGCACAGCATATCGCAAACACTTATATTAAAAATACATGCTTAGTCTTAATGTAGTGAAACTGCAAAATAACAAATGCAAGAATTTTAGAGCAACCAAAGAGGAAAAAAGAGTTCATCAACAAAGATATGACAGCAAAATGCTCAGTATGCTCCTCAATAGCAGCAATGTATCCAAAAGAGAATAATATCTTCAAAACTCTAAAAAAATTATTTTCAGCTTTGAATTGGTACCAAGAAAAATTTCAATAAAGATATGTTTGGATGAAAATAAAAATAAAAATAAAACGAATCACATGATCATCTCAAATGATGCAGAAAAAGCACGTGACAAACTCCAGCAGAAAAAGCATGTGAAAAAGTCCAACAACCACTCCTGTTAAAAACTCTCAGCGAAATAGGAATAGAAGGTAAATTCCTTGACATAATAAACGGCACTTATACAAAACCAACAACCAACATTATTTTCAACAGAGAGATTGAAAGCATTCCTCTTGAGAATGGGAACAAGACAAGGATGCGCTTTATCACCACTCTTATTCAACATCGTGCTAGAAGTCTTAACTAGAGCAAGAAGGCAAGAAAAAGAAATAAAGAGCATTCAGAACACTAAGGAAGAGATAAAACTATCTTTGTTCGCGGATGATAGGCCCCAAACATAGAAAACCCCAAGAATACACAAGAAAGCTACTGGAGCTAATAGAAGCTTTCAGCAAAGTAGTAGGATACAAAATTAACATATAAAAATCAGTTGGATTCTCTATGCTAACAAAAATAACTTAGAAAAGAAAATCAGGAAATCAATACCATTTACAATAGCCCCCAAAAAGATAAAATACTTAGGAATAAATCTAACCAGGGATGTAAAAGACCTATACAAAGAAAACTACCAAATACTGTTGCAAGAAACCAAAAGAGGCCTACATAAATGGAAAAACATACCATGCTCATGGATAAGAAGGCTCAACATTCTGAAAATGTCAATACTATCCAAAGCAATCTATAGATAAAATGCAATTCTGATCCAAATTCCAACAGCATATTTAAACAAGGTGGAGAAACACATCACCAACTTTATATGGAAAGGGAAGAGGCCCTGGATAAGTAAAGCATTACTAAAGAAGAACAAAGTGGTAGGCCTCAAACTACCTGATCTTAGAACTTACTATACCACCATGGTAGTCAAAACAGCCTGGTACTGGTACAATGACAGACACATTGACCAATGGAACAGAATCAAGACCCAAATGTAAATCCATCCAGCTACGGGCAACTGATAGTTGACTAAGGGCCAAAGTCCATTAAATGAGGAAAAGACAGTCGCTTTTAACAAATGGTGCTGGCATAACGGATGTCCATCTGTAAAAAAAAATGAAACAGGAACCATACCTTACACCATACACAAAAACTAACTCAAAATGGATCAAAGACCTAAATATAAAACCTTAAATAATAAATATCATGGAAGAAAAAAAGAGACAACACTAGGGGCCCTAATACATGGCATAAATAGTATACAAACCATAATTAACAATGCACAGACATGAGAAAATAAACTTGGTAACTGGGAGCTCCTAAAAATTAAACACTTACGGAAATCAACAGACTTCACCAAAAAAGTAACAAGACAACCTACAGACCGGGAAAAAAAATTTGGCTATGACGTATCTGACAAGGGTCTTATCACTAAAATCTACAAAATATTTCAACATCTCAACAAGAAAAAGACAAATAATCCAAGCAAAAATGAGCAAAGGATATGAACACACACTTCAATAAAGAAGACATTTAGGCAGCAAACAGACATGAAGAAATGCTCGTGATCATTAGAGAAATACAAATCAAAACTACAATGAGATACTATCTCACCCCAACAATACTGGCACTAATCCAAAAAAATAGAAATTAACACATATTGGAGAGGCTGTGGGGAGACTGGAACTCTTATACATGCACACCCATGTTCATTGCAGCATTATTCACAATAGCAAAGGATGGCAACAGGTACAGTTACATAACTTAGTTGAATTTTTAAGAGAAAATATGAGATTTCTAAGAATGCTCCTGCTTTTCCAGGGGGCACGTTCCATATTACTCTCTGTGCCTCATTGAGACTATTGCTGCTGGTTGCCCTGCACACTAACCCAGCTCCCAGCCCCAAGGTGGTAAGGGACGAGCAAAGATAAAGTTATTATTCTCCCCTCTGTCAGGGTTGTTTTTTCTTGTTTGGGGGGCGGGGGGTAGAAAAGTCCCTTAAAAACACTGTTTTAGCTATTATCAATTACTAACACCATAGGTTAAGGAGCTCTAGTGGCACAACCTGTTAAACTCTCAGCTGCTAAACAAAAGGTTGGCGGTTCGAACCCACCATGGGAGAAAGACCTAGTAATGTATACCTGTAAAGATCACAGCCTAGGAAACCCTATGGGGCAGGTCTACTCTGTCACATGGGTCACTATGAGTTGGAATCCACTTGACTGCACACAACAACAAAAACAATAGGTGCCTATTAAGGAGCCCTGGTGGCACACCAGTTAAGTGCTCAGCTGCTAACTGAAAGGTTGATGGTTCGAATCCACCCAGTCACTCCACAAAAGAAAGACCTGGAGATCACTTCCATAAAGATTACAGCCTAGAAAACCCTATGGAGAAGTTCTACTTTGTCACATGCAGTTTCTATGAGTTGGAATTGATTCCACAGCACCCAACACTACCACTACCACCACCTTAGGTGAATTCACTTAACATTCTATGAAGCTAACTCAGGATTGAGAAAATACTCTAAACGGGGGGAAAAGTGAGGAGAGGAAAACAACGGCAGCTTGAGATGGAGCCTCAGACAAGGATGCTGTCTAGAGAAGACAGGCAAGTTCCTGGGCAGAACCAGGCACCAGATCCCGGATAAGCACTGCTGCCTTCAAACATTTTACTCCACGCTCCCCTGCTTCCTTCACTTCTGCTCTGTTTTCTCATCTAGGTCACCCTGAACAACATTTCCCAGGGTATGGCAGAACTATTTCATAACCGCTTGTGAAAATAAAACGAAACATACTATTTGCCAACCAACAGCTTAGACAATTTCTCTTTTTGTTTTTGAAATAATACTGTCAGAATCAATTTTTTACTTTTTCTGGAATTTCACTGCAGTGCATACCCCACCTCCAAGTTCCTTGCTGTGCCCTATATTAATCCTGGTGGCCACAATACACCAAGAATCAGAGTGGGAGCTCTTAGAGCTAAAATATACAGCAGACAGGTTGACCTTTATTTTGAAAGCTGTATTTCCCCTAAATATTCATTTACTATGTTAAAAATCAAGACAATGAACATGTTTGTTTGTTTTTTAACTTGCTGGCATTGGTAGTAGATCTACAAAGTAGGAAACATCTAAAAGAAAAGACTCAAGAGTCACCTAGGTAACCACAGCAACAAGGAGAGAGCCTTAATTTACAGAATTGACTTAATTTACAGAATCCCACGTCATTCCCCAGTGGGCTCTACCTGTTTGATGAACTCTGGGAAGCTGAGGATGGGCCCATTGTGGAAGACTGGGTAATAGAAGACATAGGCCAACATCCAGGGGAAGGAGTAGGAGGCACGTTCAGCGGGCAGCTGCTGCCAGCATGACTCAAGGCTGAAGCTTGTGTAGTAGAGGCAGCGAACGGTCAGCGTGAACTGCAGCAAGTAGTACTCGTTTTCTGTCTGGTACCACCTTCTCTGCAAAGTCAAAAGGAAAGAACAACCCTTGAGTGGCAGAGAGGGATATCATCCAATCAACAATACAAATGTTGGCTACCATGTCCACATTTATCTGAGAAGTCCAGAAGGTCTTGGGAAGATGATATTTCCCATGGTTAGAGTAGCTGTACTATAAAAGGAGCCAAGCTGAACTCAAATTCTTAAAAAGTCCAGACTTAACTGGACCAGTTGAGACGAGAGGACTCCCTGAGACTACCGCACTGGGATACACTTTAAACCTTAAACCAAAATTATCCGTTGAGGCCACCTGTTAGCTAAATAACAGACTGGCTCATAAAATAAAGAATAT
>NW_004443971.1:3452834-3541079 GCF_000243295.1 Trichechus manatus latirostris
AATGAGCCTCTTTTAAAAAATAATCTATAGTAGACAAAATGGTCAAAAATTTTCTCTAAAGCAAAGATGTGAAGGTAAAGGGACAGGGAAACTACAGTACTAGAAATGGTACAACCACAACAGAATGAATGAGAATGATGACACATTGCGGAGAATGTAACCAGTATCACTGAATAATTTGTGTAGAAATTGTCAAATAGGAACCTAATTTTCCATGCAAACTTTCATCTTAAACACAATAAAATATTATTTCAAAAATAAAGGAAGCCAAGAGCCAACAAACGTCAGGTAAATCTCATTAGTAATCAAAACAAGTAGTTAAAGACCATTAGGGAAAAGTATCTAACAACAGCCATCAACTTAGCATTAGGCCTAGTACAAATATAATGCTGTTTTTCAAGGGTATGCAACTATCAGATATGTCCAATGGATAACACGGAGATAAGCTACACTCAGCAGACACTCTGACAGCTCCTTCAACAATTTTGAAGACAAAGAGATGCTTATACATGTCACAACATATTTTTCGTATTTGCTCTTTTTTTTATTTATTTTGTTGCTGTTGAGAATATACACAGCAAAACATACACCAATCCAACAGTTTCTACACGTACCATTTAGTGACACTGATTGCATTCTTCAAGTTGTGCAACCATTCTCACCCACCTTTTCTGAGTTGCTCCTCCCCCTTTAACATAAATTCATTGCCCCTAAGGTTCCTATCTAATCTTTCGAGTTGGCTGTTGTCAATTTGTTCCGATATAGACAGTTCAGCATAATGCTCAAGCCAGACATTTTTTTACTAGTCAAAGCTAAACTATTGTTTGGTTTTAAGAAACTTCTGGGGATATTTCTGGTTTAAGGTTTAAAGATTATCTCAGGGCAACAGTTTCAAGGGTTCATCCAACCTTCATGGCTCCAGGAAGTCTGGAGTCCATGTATATTTGCTTTTCTGTTATTAACTTGGTTCCACATTTAGTTGAGCACTATTTGCCAAATAAGCTTTCGAGACACATATTCAAAATAAATAGTCCCTACACCCATTGCGTTTAGATTCTCATACAGGAGTCACATGTGTAAAAATGTAATAAGCATGTACAAAAATATGCATTACAAAAAAGACTAGAAGAAAATATGATAAAATGTAATATTGGGGAGAGTAGAAGTAGGTATATAATATTGGGAAGAATAGAAGTAGGTATCATTTTATAATCTTTCTTTTACTCTGCTTTTCATATTTTCTATAAATATATATTGCTTTCATATTGGCAAAAACGTATTATGGAAATACATACAAGTTATGGAGTCCCTGGGGGGAGTAAACAGTTAACACGTATGACTGCTAAACAAAAGCTTGGAGGTTTGAGTCCGCCCAGCAGCGCCTCAGAAGAAAGCCTGGTGATCTCCTTCCAAAAAATTAGCTATTGAAAACCCTATGGAAGACTTCCAGGCAACATGGCACTATAAACAGAAGCACCACACTGACCCATCCACAGCAAAGATCTGAAAAACTAAGTCAAACAGAGACACACGTCAATCCTGAAACCCTAAGCATCAAATGAAGAGACAAAGAACTCAGCCAAGCACCAAATGGAATAAGAAACTGACAGAGAACAGAAACCGAGGAGAGATACATGCAGAGGTCACCTATCAAATAACGCAGCACAGATTCGCCATCTTGGACTCCTACTGGAGACTGGTGAATGGGTTACGAAATCGGTAATGAAAAAGTTAAACTGTCCCTGTTTGCAAATGATATGATACTATATATAGAAAGCCCTAAAGACTCCATGAGAAAACTACTGGAACTAACAGAAAGATTCAGCAGAGTAGAAGGACACAAGATAAACATATAAACATTGGCTGGATTCCTATACACCAATAAAGAGAATGATGAAAAGGAAATCAGGAAAACAATATCATTTACAATAGCCCCTAAAAAAATAAAATGCTTAGGAATAAATCTAACCAGGGATGTAAAAGACCTATACAAAGAAAACTACAAAACACTACTGCAAGAAACCCAAAGGGATCTGCATAAATGGAAAAACATACCATGCCCATCGATAGGCAGACTCAACATTATGAAAATGACAATTCTACGCAAAGCAGTTGACAAATACAATGCAATCTCGATCCAAATATCAACAACATTCTTTAAAGAGATGGAAAAACTAATCATTAACTTTATATGGAAAGGGAAGAAGCCCTGCATAAGTAAAGCACTACTGAAGAAGCAGAATAAAGTAAGAGTTCTCGCACTATCTAACCTCAGAACCTACTACACAGCTATGGTAGTCAGAACAGCCTGGTACCGGTACAATGACAGATATATTGACCAGTGGAACAGAATTGAGAACCCAGATGTAAATCCATCTGCCTACGGTCACCTGATCTTCAACAAGGCCTAAAGCGCATCAAATGGGGAACAGTCTTTTTAACAAATGGTGCTGGCAAAACTGGATGTCCATCTCCAAAACAATGAAACAGGACCCATACCTCACACCATATACAAAAACTAATTCAAAATGGATCAAAGGCCTAAATATAAAGCCAAAAACTATAAAGTTCATAGAAGAAAATATAGGACCAACGCTAGAGGCCCTAATACATGGCATTAACAGGATACAAACCATAACCAACAACAACCAAACTCCAGAAGATAAGCTAGATAACTGGAATCTTCTAAAAATTAAACACTTACGCTCATCAAAAGACTTCACCAAAAGAGTAAAAAGAGAACCTACAGACTGGGCAAAAACTTTTGGACATTACAAGTCAGACACAGGTCTAATCATTAAAATATCCAAGAAAATCCAACACATCTACAAAAAAAGACAAATAATCCAATTAAAAAATGGGCAAAGGAAATGAACAGACATTTCACCAAAGAAGACATTCAAGTCGCCAACAGACACATGAGGAAATGCTCACGATCACTAGCCATTAGAGAAATGCAAATGAAAACCACAATGAGATACCATCTCACCCTGGCATTACTGGCACGAATCAAAAACACTGGAAATAACATATGTTGGGGAGGCTGCGGGGAGATCAGAACTCTTATGCACTGCTAGCGGGAATGCATAATGATACAACCATTTTGGAAAAAGATACAGCACTTCCTTAAAAAGCTAGAAATAGAAATACCAAACGATCCAGCAATCCCACTCCTAGGAATATAGCCTAGAGAAATAAGAGCCGTCACACGAATGGACATGTGCACACCCATGTTCATTGCAGCACTGTTCACAATAGCAAAAAGATGGAAACAACCTAGATGCCCATCAACAGAAGAATGGATAAACAAACTATGGTACATACACACAATGCAGTATTATGCAACAATAAAGAACAATGATGAATCTGTGAAGCATCTCATTACATGGATGAAACTGGAGGACACTCTGCTGAGTGAAATAAGTCAATCACAAAAGAACAAACATTGTATGAGACCTCTACTGTAAAAACTCATGAAAAAGTTTACACACAAAAAGAAATCTTTGCTGGTTGTAAGGGATGGGAGGGGTAGGGAGGAATACTAAATAGACAACAAATAAAGATAAGTGGTAACTGTGGTGAAGGGTAAGACAGTACACAATACTGGGGAAGCCAGCACAACTTGTACAAGCAAAGGTCATGGAAGCTCCATAGACACATCCAAACTCCCTGAGAGACTGAACTGCTGGGTGGAGGACTGTGGGGACCATGGTCTCAGGGAACATCTACCTCATTTGGCATAACACAGTTTATAAAGACAATGTTCTACAGTCTACCGTGGTGAGTAGCATCTAGGGTATTAAAAGCCTATGAGCAGCTATCTAAGATACTCCACTGGTCTCACCCGTTCCGGAGCAAGGGAGAATGAAGAAAACAAGATACAAGGAAAAGATTAGTCCAGAGGACTAATGGACCACACCTACCACAGCCTCCACCAGACTGAGTCCAGTACAACCAGATGGTGCCCGGCTACCACCACTGATTACTCTGACAAGGATCACAACAGAGGGTCCCGGACAGAGCTGGAGAAAAATGTAGAACAAAATTCTAACTCACAAAAAAAGACCAGATTTACTGGCCTGACAGAGACTGAAGAAACCCTGAGAGTATGGTCCCCCAGACACCCTTTTAGCTCAGTAACAAAGTCACTCCTGAGGTTCACTGTTCAGCCAAAAATTAGACAGCCCCATAAAACAAAACAAGACTAATGGGGCACAACAGTCCAGGGACAAGGACTAGAAGGCAGGAGGGGACAGGAAAGCTGGTAATAGGGAACCCAAAGTAGAAGGGACAGTGTTGACATGTCGTGGGGTTGTTAACCATCGTCATAAAACAATATGTGTACTAACTGTTTAATCAGAAACTATTTGTTCTATAAACCTTCATCTAACATACAATAAAAAAAAAATCCCATCAATATAAAGTTCTAACACTGGCAAAATGAAACAATATATTGTTTAGTGATTCATGCATAGGTAGGAATACTGAAAAGAAAAGAACAGGAAAGAGACAGAGAGAGATGAATTATATGAATGTATGCCCACTCAAAAAAATTAATTAAAGGAAAAAAAGAAAACAAAACAAGCTCCCCCTCCACAAAAAATAAAAGCCTACTTCAACTTTAAAAAAAAAAAAACCCTATGGAGCCAGAGGGTCTCGACAGAGCAGGAGAAAAACTATAAAACAAAAAATCAAATTCACAAAAAAAGACCAGATTTACTGGCCAGACAGAGACTGGAGGAACCCTGGAGGCTACGGCCCTAAGACACCCTTCTAAGCTGGAACTGAAGCTATTCCCAGAGACCACCTTTCAGCCAAACCACAGACAGCCCATAAAACAAACAATAACACCCACAAGGAATGTGATCCTTAGAACAATCAATTATACAAGATCAAAAAGGCAACATTTGCTCAAAAGCAAAGATGTGAAGGCAAGAAGGGATAGAAAATCAGAATAAAAGGGAACGGGGAAACAAGGACAGAAACGGGGAGAGTGTTGACTCACCGTGGGGAATGAAACCAATGCCATGAAACTCTCTATGTAAAAACTATCAAATGGGAACTAATTTTCTCTATAAACTTTCACCTAATGCACAATAAAGAATCAAAAAAAAAGAAAACCCTATGGAGCACGGTTCTACTCTGACACACTACATAGGGTCACCATGAGTTAAAATCGACTTGACTGGTTAACTGGTTACACAAGGTTTAGAACTAGGACAGAGAAAGGAATAGTTATTCGGTCCTAAGTGCCTCTTAAGGCTTTACAAAGAAAAACTAACCACTGAACAAGGATTCAAATCCATGTCCAGGATTTCACCACTTTCACAGGTTCAGATGATGTTCAGATGATGAACAACCAAGAGGATGTTCAGATCAAGAGAATTACATGTGCAAAAGCATGGAAACATAAGGCAACCAATTTCTGGTCATCTGCTCTCATTCTGCAATATTTTTCAAACCACCAATCTGTATAACAAATGGAATATTTACTCACCACAAACATCCATAACCGATGCTAACTATCCTCAAACAGATGATACAGTTGGACCGTGTTTTCTGCAGTTGCCAGGTCCCCAAAAAGTTAGTTAGGAGTATATGAGTTTTTATTTTTATTGCAAATCCATTTTTAAGCACACTGGAGAGATCTTACTTAAATGATCATCTAGTTAATAGTTCTGGGAAGTGAAATATCTTTTGTTAAGCTAAATCAGCCACCTAATTCACTCTTGTTAAGTCCAGGTTTTTATATATGTGCTTAAAGCATTAGCTACAGTTCATCAGTGAGAGTGCATAAAAATTAAGATAGCATAACAACAACAACAACAAAAAATACTTGAAAGCTTGTGAGTGTCATCTAAGATACAAATATTGGTCTCTACTTCTTTCTCAAAAGAGAAAGAAGAAAACTCAAGAATCAGTGAAGGAACCAGACTGTAGGACTAACTGTCTCCATAAACCACAGCCTCCTCTACCTTGAGACCAGAAGAACTAGATGGTGCTCAGCTACCAAATGTTCAGATCAGGGTCACAGTAGATGGATCTCACAGAAAGGAAGCAAAATGTGGAACAAAACTTCAAATTCTCAAAGAATCCAGACTTATTGGAACCAGTGAGACTGGAGGAATCCCCAAGACTACTGCCATGAGATACTCTTTAAACCTTAAACCGAAATTATCCCCTTGAGTCACCTTTTAACTACATAACAGGTTAGCTCAGAAAGTAAAGAATATCACCCTGGAGCACTTTCCTCTTTTAAAACTTATGCATATGAGACCCAGTGAACAACAGTTACTCTAAAGCACAGATGAGAAGGTTAGGGGGCAGTAAGATTAAGTTAATGAGAATGGAACAACTAGTACAGAAATAATGAGAATGTTGACACAATGTGAAGAATGTAACCCATGTCACTGAACATTATATGTAGAAATCGTTGAATGGAAACGTGTTATGCTGTGTATACTTTCACTAAAAATACAGTAAAATATTATTTTTAAAAATGCATACAAAGCACCTGACACAGAATAGGCTTTCACCAGCAGTAGCTTTTATTACTACAACTGCAAATAAACATTTAGTTTATACCCTTAAAAAAATACTAAGATTTTCAAAATATCACAATGTTTTACAATACTGATCTCCAGAACAATCCCAGGAAGAGGGTAGAGCTATTGTCCCATTTCCAGATGATGAAACTAAGGTTCAAACATTAAATGTCTGTCTACAGTCTGAAGACTGCGGTAGTGAATAGACAAGACTAGGAACCAGATCATCTATTGGCTCCTGGTCCAGGTTCTTGCCCATTACTATGCTGATCCAGGACAATCCAATTCTAAGTGCCAGTGAATGAATGAATGAAAGAATAAACAAAAATAAAGACATCCAGGAGTTTCAATTCTACTATGATGGAAGAAAAAATATCAACAACTGCCCAAGAGTTTTTGTGCAAGGAATGTTTCTGGGTGAGGGTAAGACGTAAAATAGGACCTCATCCACAAAGAAACAGATCTGTTAGCATCATATACCATTCAGAGAGCTGCTGACCCTCACAGCCTGGGAAACAGGAGCAGCAGCAACTAAGTGACCAACATCACATGGAGCATGTTGGACACTGCACACACCCATCCCATTCCCTAGCCCCTGAAAGTCTCCAACAGGGACATTCCCTCCAACGGCAGGCATCGGAAAAGTGCTTGCCTGAATGGAGTCTCGTACTCAGCCCCATGGGAAAAATACAAAAAGATCCAGGAGACACTACCATACCCTCAAAGCATTTATAATCTAGTCCACAAGACCAGACGCACAGATCACTTAACCATGCAAGCAGCAGGTATCTACGTTGTGTCATGGAAAGTGAACGTGAGAAAACTGCAGCTAGCGCAGAGCCAGCACCAACGAAACGCAGTGAAAACCAGTTGTTGTCAAGTCAGCTCCAACTCACGGAGACCCCACATCTGTCAGAGCAGAACTGTGCTCCAAAGGGTTTTCAATGGTTGTTCTTTCTTTTTTTTCAGAAGTAGACCACCAAGACTTTCTTCCATGGTGCCTCTGGGTGGACTTGAACCTTCAATCTTTTTTTAGCAGCTGAGCAGGTTAACCATTTGCACCACCCCAGAAAGAGAAGATGGGAAAGATACACAGACAGACTGCGTGGTCCTACTGAGTCCTAAGCTTGGATTACACAAGCAGGGGTTAAGACATTCAAGTCACCACAGACAACCAGACAGTCTAGGGCTGTCCGGGGGATGCTGCTCACCACACGGGAGAAGATCAGAGGACATATCACAGGAACTATAAAACTCAGTGCACAAAGGGTTCACTGATTGGTACAATCAGCTCAGCATTGCATCAAAGCCCTAAACTCAGGGTGCCATCTCTCTGTCTTCCAGCATCCCCTGGGCCATCGCTGGTGTCCACTCACAAAATAAAAATTCACTGTTCCTGTGCCTAAGAAAAAAGAAAACTAAGAATGTAAACTCCTGGAAAAGAAAGAATAAAACCTTGCTCAGTAGCCTTTGGAGCAACACACGTTCTTTTAACTTTCTAAATTAAAAGAGCTTCCAGTGCGTACATGAGTAAATATTCAATAAACCTGTTTCATTATCTAGGAAGAAGAATAATCCCTTCCTTATTGTCTCAGGAGCTATTTTAGGCATCGGATGAGATAAGGAACATGAAAGTTCCCTATAAACTGTAGAGCATTCTACAGATAAATTTTATTAAATGCCTGGTGGGTGGGAGCTATTACTTTCTTTTCCCTTTGCCCTGACTCTCTGTTCCAGCAACATTTGACATCTATGCCTACCAGACCGGAAGAAAAGGTAAAAAGTCAGTCAGCCCTGGGCATCCCCAAAGGGCTGGGATATAGTCACATACAAAAGATAAGACCACAGAATGCAAGACTGGGGTTCACCTGTATTAATACCATATGGCCACTTGGGGGAGCCCCATGAACTTTCCTTAATAGACTCTTGTCTGAAAACAAAGGCATCTACTGGGATCAGGGAACTGCCAGAAGGGCCTTCTTCTTCAGGGTAAGACAAAGAAACTTACCTTAACTTCCTCCACACCTTGCAGCCTCAGTGTGGAAAGCAGGAGGAGAGAACAGAGCCATGACAAGAGCAGCGACCGGAACTGGGCCACACAGAAGGAGATGATGGTATGGAGAAAAACCATGGCCACACCTGGGGCCCCCAGTGCACACCAGCAGGCCCACACTCCATAGACCATGAGAATACAGGGTCTGTGCTGTAGGCAGGGAAGGACACAGAGGGAGAAAGGGAGGGAAGAAAAGAGAGAGAAGTGAGTTCACAGGCATTGTGATTAAATGATCTATATGTATAAGAATAATGTTTAGTGACTCATAAACCAAACTCCATTTTCACTGTCCTGGGAATTTAGTGAAATACAGACAAAAAGCATTCAAAGGGACTTACCCCACTGATTTCAGAGGAAATTCTGGCTACCCCCTAATCTCTAGAATTCCATCAGGTCTGCCCAGAAGTAAGTAGCCACTCTTTTGCCTTCAGCCAAAGCCACCCAGACTACTGGATCCCGCAACAATAAGATATTTAGCCGATGTTTTAACAGACACTATGGAAGCCAGAAGACAATGGAATGGAGTCTTTAAACTTGTTGAAGGAAACTGCCAACCTGAACACTGCACCCTACATACACTATCCTTCAAATATGAAGGTGAAAGAAAATATTGGTATACATTTCTAGGGAGTCTTGTTGAGAAAATTAGACTATCCAAGTCACAAAATGCCTTCCAAAGTTTAAGTCAGAGATTTAAAATTAATTAAATATCTAATTATATTTTAATTTTATTTGCTTAGTTTACAGTCAAATTTATATCCCAGAAACAACTGTATCTTACCTGTTATATGTGGTCTTTGCATAGTCAATCTGATTGATATATTTATATCTGTCTTAGGAGAATTGGAGAATATTTTTCTTTTTAATTATCAAGTTTCATAGTCATTGACATGGAATACTAAATAATTAAAGTCTGTGCTTTTACAACATAATCTTGGTCATATATGGCTGGTAGATCCTTATTTTAAAAAACCACAACAATGTTTTAACATTGTTTGAGAGGCAACATACTGTTGTTATTTAATTACTCAAACTTTGGAGTCCAATTGCCTACATTCAAATTTTGGTGTCCCATTAACTAGCTGTGTGACCTTAGGCAAATTTCTTAATTTCTCTGCGCCTCAGTTTCTTCACATATAGATAATGACAGTATCTACTTCATGAGGTTGTTGTGAAGATTAAAAACTTGGTTCATATAAAATGCTTTGTACAGAGTCTACACTACACACATAGTGAGGACTCTACAAATCAGTTGTTATTCCAACAGGGAAACAGGATGTGCCTTATGGGTGTGCATGGAAAGATGTGGTTTCCAGGAATACACCGAGGTAAAAAAAGTTAGGGCTGCCTGAATTTACGTATTCTTATAAATACAAAAGACTTCTTTTAAGAAAATATAGATGTGGAGTGTAAATCTTAAGTCCCATCCTTATACACTAACTCTTCCACCAAAATATTGTCCAAGTACTATTCTTTCCCAAACCTATACTCCACCCCAAGAGGGAACATTTTAAATGCCAGACTAGGTCAGCCATTTTTAAGTTCCAAGAGAACCAGCAAAATCTGGAGTTCATTTTTACTATTTTTCCATCTTACTACCCACAGAAAACAGCCACATAAATTTGCTTCAAACATTCCCCCAAACACTCACCTCTGGGCAGAGTTCAATCAGAAGGATCATGTTGCCAAAAATTATTTTCAGAAGTAGTTTTAACAATTGAAATCAGAAGGTTCTTTTTCAATCTGACCTGCAGGATTTACCACTTAAAATTATTTTCTACACATGCATGACTACAGACATATACATATACACAGCTACACTTTTATTAAATGCTATTTGATCCATATGGAAAAAAAGCCTGTTTGCTGGGATTCATTTGGGAATTTACCACAGACTGAAGTAGCTTCAACTTGGAAAAAGCTGAAAGAACCTTTAGGAAATACTTAATCGTGCTGTGCAAACCTCATCTGCTTGAGAGATTCTATGATAAATTTAACTGTGCTCTCAAAAGCCACTTTGGAGCAGACAAATTTGTCCCATATTCTCATCTTCCACTGTCTTCCTCCTGCCAAACAGTACAGGCAGACAACATATAATGCTGCTGTCTCCAAGACATCACAGAAAACGATCTTATATTAACCTTATGTTCTCTACTAACCCCAATATTACCCACTTATTCTCCTCGATGGGTACAACAATTCTACCATATACATTAATGGATAGCAAGTGAGGAAAAGGAAAAAATATGAATAATGCAATAAGAATCACCCGTACAAACCTGTTGTATATATTAGATTCCCATTAAAATACTAATTTTCATACATCATCTCTAATAATGCAATTGGACTCTCATCCTCAAAAACATCACTAAAACCCTGATATAGCATGATTAACCATCCATGCCTTGTTCTCTGACTGGCAAAAGAGCAGGGCAGTCCGCACTGTAGATGCAGTTTTTAGGCCGCAACTCCCCCAGCCACTATCCCTCCCACAAACATGCTTAGAAATGGAAGAAGTAGTACCGAGAGGATCCTAGGAATGGAAGGACGACATTGCCTAGCAGCACAAGGAACATCACGGGTGGCCTGCTTCCCTGGAATGCAGTAGGGCTTTTTCCAATGTTTTGAAGACCAACTTCATATGCAAAGGTCTAAAGATAGCACTGTCCCACCTATCTCTACTCCAAATGTGCTTACATATTTAATTTATTAACTTTTGTCTACTTCTTAAGTGATAATGCTTAATTATTAAAAGTGAAGCCTCTGGTACTCTAAGAAGCTATCTTAGTCATCTAGTGTTGCTATAACAGAAATACCACAAGTGGATGACTTTAACAAAGAGAAGTTTATTCTCTCACAGTCCAGTAGGCTACAAGCCCAAATTCAGCGCATCAGCTCCAGGAGAAGGCTTTCTCTCTATGTCGGCTCTGGAGGAAAATCCTTGTGATGCATTAGTCTTCCCTTGGTCTGGGAGCATCAGGATGTGCTCTGCTCCCAGCACTGCTTTCTTAGTGGTATGAGGTTCCCATGTGTCTCTGCCTACTTCTCTATCTCAAAAGAGATTGGCTTAAGACACTACCTAATCTTATAGACCTCATCAATATAATTGCCACTAATCCATCTTATTACATCATAGTGATAGAGTTTACAACACATAGGGAAATCACATCAGATAAAACAGTAGACAATCATACAATACTGGGAATCATGACCTAGCCAAGTTGACAGATATCTTGGGGGGACACAATTCAATCCATGACAGCAGACCATAAATTTTTTTTAACTTTTCAAAAATAAGAAATAAAATCTATTATGTTGTATTCCAAAACACTTCTAACTCATCACTAGAAAAACATTAAGATTTTTTCCAAACTTTCAGGGTGATCTGGGCAGATTACACAGTGTTTTGGTCACACACGTACTCAATGTAAAGCTCAAATTTTAAAAATCCACCTAAATGTCAAAATAGCCCAATTCATTTAAACTAAGAGGTTCAAAAGATAGAGAAGTACAGGTCATTTGAAAAGAAGGCACAAAGAGTCATGCAGATAAAGTATGCAAATAAAATTTAATGTTGTGCTATGATGGCTATAATTTACAAATTTAAATTCTAAACAAGTACTATTTTATGGAGCCCTGGTGACACAGTTGTTAAGCGCTGAGCTGCTAACCAAAAGGTCAGTAGTTCAAATCTACGAGCTGCTCCCTGGAACCCTACAGAGAAGTCCTATTCTGTCCTGCAGGGTCGCTATGAGTCAGAATCAACTCAACGGTAATGGGTTTGGTTTTGGGGGTTTTTTATGATGGCTCTAATTTACAAATTTAAATTCTAAACAAGTACTACTCTTATGGAGCCCCAGTGGCACAGTGGTTAACAGCTTGGCTGCTAACAAAAAAGTTGGTACTTCAAATCCACTACCAGCTCCTCAGAACCCCTATGGGGTAAGTAGCTCTACTCTCCAGATTCTAAGCGTAGAATGGCAACTGTGCTCCCTCAGCTTTGGGCAGCCTCATTCTCCCAGTACATCTGAGTGGTGACTCCACCCTTTGAGACCCAGAAGTCGTGGCCATACTCTTTGAGACTGAGGCAGCTCTGCTTTCTGTGTTCCTTGTCTCTTCAGCTTCTGCTGCCTGGTTCCTTGGCCTCTTGGCCCCTCTGGCCTTGCTACCCGAGTCTGCCCTGCTGGGCAAGTGTTCCCATACTCTTTAGCTACACTGATTAAGTACTCAAAGACACCCCAATCTGCCAGGAAGCCTCCTGTGCAAAGGCACTCAGCTCTCTCGCTCCATGGGTCGGCTCCAGCACTGTCTTGCGCTGGTCTCCTGGTTCTGCTGCTGCCGTTTCTCTGCGGCTGCTTCTCGCTGTCTGTGCCACCTCCAGTCTAACAGCTCTCCTCACTTCCTTCTGAGCCCTCACCAGAACTGTCTGATGTCCATAATGCCACCAACAGTCTCTTCAAGGCAATCTAGGCTTTTACTATTAGACACTTCAAAACTCTTCCAGCCTCTATCCATTCACAGTTTCAAAACTGCTTCCACATTTTAGGTATTGGTTAGAACAGCATCCCAATGTCTCGGTACCAAATTCTGTCTTATCTAGTGCTGCTATAACAGAAACACCACAAGTGGATAGCTTTAACAAACAGAAGTTTATTCTCTCACAGTCTAGAAGGTCAGAAGTCCAAGTTCAGGGTGCCAGCTTCAGGGGAAGGCTTTCTCTCTCTGTTAGTTCTGGAGAAAGGTCCTCACCATCAATCTTCCACATTCGAGGAGCTTCTCAGTGCAGGGACCCTGGGTTCAAAGGACAAGTTATTCTCCTGGCTCTTGTTTCTTGATGGTATAAGATTCCCATGTCTCTCTGCTTGCTTCTCTCTTTTATATCTCAAAAGAGATTGGCTTAAGACACAACCTAATCTTGCACATTGAGTCCTGCCTCATTAACATAACTGCCGCTAATCCCACCTCATTAACATCACAGAGATAGGATTTACAACGCATAGGAAAATCACATCAGATGACAAAATGGTGGACAACACACAATACTGGGAACCATGGTCCAGCCAAGTTGACAGATGTTTTGGGGGACACAATTCAAGCCATGACACATAGATTTACGTCTGGGTTCTCAATTCTGTTCCATTGGTCTATGTGTCTGTTGTTGTACCACTAGCAGGCTGTTTGGGCTACCGTGGCAGTATAATAGGTTCGAAAATCAGGTAGTATGAGGCCTCCCACTTTGTTCTTCTTCCTCAATAATCCTTTACTTTTCCAGGGCCTCTTTCCTTTCCATATAAAGTTTGTGACTTGTTTCTCCATCTCACTAAAGAATGCTGTTGGAATTTGGATTGGGATTGCATTGTATTTGTGGATCGCTTTGGGTCGAATTGACATTTTAACAATGTTAAGTCTTCCTATCCATGAGCATGGTATGTTTTTCTGCTTATGTAGATCTCTTTTGGTTCCTTGCAGTAGTGTTTTGTAGTTTTCTTTGTATAGATCTTTTACGTCGCTGGTTAGATTTATTCCTAAGTACTTAATCTTGGGGGCTACTTTAAATGGTATTGATTTGGTGATTTCCTTTTCCAAGTTCTCTTTGTTGGTGCAGAGGAATTCAACTGATATTTTATGTCAATTTTGTATCCTGCTACTTTCCTGAAAGTTTCTATTAGATCCAGTAGCTTTCTTGTGGATTCTTTGGGGTTATCTGTGTATAAGATCATGTCATTTGAGAATGTGTATCATATCATCTGGGATAGTTTTACCTCTTCCTTACCAATTTGGATGTCCTTTATTTCTTTTTCTTACCTTATTGCTCTGGCTAGGACTTCCCAGCACAATGCTGAATATGAGTGGTGATAAAAGGCATCCTTGTCTGGTTCCCGTTCTCAAGGGGAATGCTTTCCTCTCTCTCCATTTAGAATGATGATGGCTGTTGGTTTTGTATAAATGGCCTTTATTATGTAGAGGAATTTCCCTTCTATTCCTGTTTTGCTGAAAGTTTTTGTCAGGAATGGGTGCTGGATATTGCCAAATGCCTTTTCTGCATCAATTGATAAGATCATGTTTTTCTTTTCTTTTGCCTTGTTTATGTGGTGGACTACACTGATTGATTTTCTAATGTTGAACCATCCCTGCATACCTGATGTGAATCCCACTTGATCATGATTTATTATTTTTTCATATCCTGTTGAATTCTATTGGCTAGAATTTTGTTAAAAATTTTTGCATCTACTCCCTGACAGGGAACACAACAGAGAGTCCCTAATGGAGCAGGACAAAGGTGGGGTGCAGAACTCAAATTCTAGTAAAAAGACCAGACTTAATGGTCTGACTGAGACTGGAGGAATCCGAGAAAACATGGCCCCCGGACTCTCTGTCAACCCAGAACTAAAACCATTCCCGAGGCCAACTCTTCAGAGAAAGATTAGACTGAACTATGGGACATAAAATGATACTCGTGGAGTGTGCTTCTTAGTTCAAGTAGATACATGAGACTAAATGGGCAGCTTCTGTCTGGAAGTGAGAAGAGAAGGCAGAGAGGGTCAGGAGCTGGTTGAATGGACATGGGAAATCACGGGTGGAAAGGAGTGTGCTGTCAAAGTATAGGGATAGCAATTAGTGTCACATAACAATGTGTGTATAAATTTTTGTATGAGAGACTAACTTGAATTGTAAACTTTCACTTAGACTACAACAATTAAAAAAAAATTTTTTTGCATCTATGCTCATGAGGGATATTGGTCTGTGGTTTTCTATTTTTGTGGCGTCTTTGCCTGGCTTTGGTATCAGGGTTATGCTGGCTTCACTGAATGAGTTCGGGATTACTCCTTCCTTTTCTATGCTCTGAAGAAGCTTGAGTAGTATTGGTGTTAGCTCTTCTCTGAAATTTTGATAGAATTCTCCAGTGAAGCCATCTGGATCAGGGCTTTTTTGTTTGTTTGGAGTTTTTTTTATTACCTCTTCAATCTCTTCTTTTGTTATGGGTCGGTTTAGTTTTTCTACCTCAGTTTCTGTTAGTTTAGGTAGGTACTATGTTTCTAGAAATTTGCCCATTTCCTCTAGGTTTTCAAATTTGTTGGATATAATTTTTCATAGTATTCTATTATGATCCTTCTAATTTCACTTGGGTCTGTTGTGATATCACCTGTCTTATTTCTTATTTGGGTTATTTGCTTCCTCTTCCTTTTCCTCTTTTGTCAGTTTGGCCAGTGGTTTGTTGATTTTGCTGATCTTTTCAAAGAACCAACTTTTGGTCTTGTTGATTCTTTGTAGTGTTTTTCTGTTCTCTATTTCATTTATTTCTGTTGTAATCTTTATTATTTCATTTTATTGGTACCTGAGGGCTTCTTTTGCTGCTCTCTTTCTATGTGTTCAAGTTGTGGGGTTAATGTTTTGATTTTTGCCCTTTTTTTTTTTTTATGTGTGTGTTTATTGCTATAAATTGACCTCTGAGCAATGCTTTCCCTGTGTCCCAAAGTTTTGGTAAGATGTGTTTTCATTCTCATTTGATTCTATCAATTTTTTTATTCCATCCTCGACTTCTTCTATTACCCAGTAGTTTTTAGTTTTATTCAGTTTCCATGTGTTTTTTTCCTTGCTTTATCTGTGATTGATTTCTGCTTTTATGGTATTATGGTTAGAGAAGATGTTTTGCATTAGTTTGATGTTTTGTATTTTGTTAAGGCTTGCTTTGTGGCCTAAAATGCAGTCTATTCTGGAAAATGTTCCATGTGCATTGGAAAAGCATGTATACTTTGCTCCTGTTGGGTAGAGTGTTCTGTATATGTCTGTGAGGTCAAGTTGGTTGACTGCAGCATTTAGATCTTCTGTATCTTTACTGAGTTTATTTCTAGATGTTCTGTCCTTCACGGAAAGTCGTGTGTTGAAGTCTCCTAACATTATTGTGGAACCGTCTAGTTCTCTTTTCAATGCTGTTAGAGTTTGTTTTATGTATTTTGGAGCCCTGTCATTGGGTGAGTATATATTTATTATAGTTATGTCCTCCTGGTGTATTAACCCTATAATCATTACATAGTGTCCTTCCTTATCCTTTATGGTGGATTTTGCTTTAAAGTCTATTTTATCGAAGATTAACGTTGCCATTCCTCTTTTTCAGTTATTGTTTGCTTCATGTATTTTTTCCAACCTTTGACTTTTAGTTTATGTCTTTGTGTCTAAGGTGTGTCTCTTGTAGACAGCATATAGATGAATTGTTTTTTAATCCATTCTGCCACTTTCTGTCTCTTTACTGGTGCATTTAGATCATGTACATACAGTGTAATTATTGATAGGTAAGAGTTTACTGCTGTCATTTTGATTTCTTTTTATGTTGACAGTTTCTTTGTTTTACTTAATTTTCTGTGTTGAGTTCTTTTTGTTTATGAGTTTTCTTTTCATCTCTTTCATTATTGTTGATTCTGTGTTTGCTGAATCTTTATGTTTTTATTTTATGTTGATGGGTAGGTTTATTAGCTTCCTTTGTGGTTACCTTGAAATTTACCTTTATTTTCTAAGTTTAAACCAGTCTTGTGTTTCTTGATATTGCCTTGACTTCCTCTTCATATGGAAGTTCTGTGACTACATCATTTATTCCCTCTTTTTTGTTTTCATTTGTTGTCGTTTAAATATTGACGTCTCTAGTTCCCTATTTTCAGTCTTTTAGCTCTGTTTTGTTTCTGTGAATTCCCTATCTGAGTTGGTATCTAAATGATATGTTCTGTCTCCTAGTCGTGAATTGTTGTCTGATGTTGTTGGTTCTCTAACCAGAGGACTCCCTTTAACATCTCTTGTAACTTTGGTCTGGTTTTTACAAATCCCCTTATTTTTTGTTTTTCTGGAAATGACCTAATTTTGCCATCATATTTGAGAGACAATTTCACTGTATATATGATTCTTGGCTGGCAATTTTTTTTTCCTTCAAGGCTTTATATATCATTCCAATGCCTTCTTGTCTGCATGGTTTATGCTGAGTAATCAGAGCTTAGTCTTATTGGTTCTCTGTTGTAGGTGACTTTTCATTTATCCCTAGCCAGTTCTGGAATTCTTTATCTTTGGTTTTGGCAAGTTTGATTATGGTATGTCTTGGTGACTTTCTTTTGGGGTCTACCCTGTATGGGGTTCATTTAGCTTCTTGGATAGATATCTTCTCATCTTTTCATGATATTAGGGAAGTTTTCTGCCAGCAAATCTTCAACAGTTCTCCCAATGTTTTCTGTTATCTACCCCCTCCCCCATGCTGGTACTCTAATCACTCATAGTTTTTTCCTCTTGATAGTGCCCCACATAATTCTTAGTCTTTCTTTACTTTTTTTCATTCTTTTTTCTGATTTTTCCTCAAATTGGTGTCAAGGGATTTACCTTCAATCTCACTGATTCTGACTTCCATTGTCTCAATTCTGCTCCTATAACCTTCTACTGAGTGTCTAATTCTGAAATTTTATTGCTAATCTTTTGGATTTCTAGTTGTTATTTTTGTACGGTTTCTAGCAGCCTGTTTATTCTGTCATTTTGTTCTTGTACTGTTTTCCTAAATTCTTCTATTGCTTTGTATGTTCCTTGGTTTGGTCTGTGTTTTGCATGATCTCCTTCTTGGCCTCTTGGAGAGCTCTGTATATTAGTCTTTTGAATTCTTTATCAAATAGTTCCATTATCTTATATTCCTCTGGAAGGTTTTCTGGTTCTTTATTTTGGTCACATGCTGGAGCCATCTTTTCCTGCTTCTTTATGTGATTTGATATTGACAGTTGTCTCCGAGGCATCAATAAGTTATTACATTAATTTATTGTATTTCTGTTTTCTGAGCCGTGTATTTTTGTTTTGTTTTCATGTATCCAGGTAGGCTGGCCATGTGTGCTATTCTGGTTGTTGGCATTGTTGCAGCTCTCACCTCCTGTCTCCAGGTGGTCAGAGCAGCTACTGAGCATGTAAGCCCGGAAGTCTGTTCACTGTTCTTGCAGGGGTGCTGAAGACGTAGGCAAAGATTTTTGGTGAGGTGATGGATCTGTCCTGCTGGTCACCTGGCTGAGGGTGCAGGGGGTGTTCTCCCTGGTCATTGGGTTGGGTGTTGTGTGTGTGCTGTCACTTACTGGTTGGTCGGGGTGCAGGTGCCTGGATTGTCGGTCACCGAGTGTGTGATGCAGAGACTCTCACCTATAGTCCTGGGTGGGCAGGGCTCCATGGGTGTGTTCAGAGCTGGCAAAGGTCTCTGATTCCAGTGGAGGGCAATGTAGGGGGCAAGGCAGAGGGCTGTCAGCTACAACATGTGGCGGGGGTGGGTAGGGCAGCCAGTCCTTGGGTGCCTGGTGCTGTTGTCTAGAGGGACTGGGAGGCACCACTAATTCTCAGGCCCCTGTCATGGGCAGCTAGATCGAGTGAGTGGTACTGCCAGTCCTCAGGTCCCTGGTGTGGGTGGGTGATGCCCCTTCTTAGGTGGCAGGGCAGTGTCGAATGTCACAAATCTGCAGCTCCCACTTGGCTGCTGCAGGTGAAAATGGGCTTCATGTGGATGCCCTGCCTATTTCATCCTAGCAAGCGTGTGCCGCGCTGGATCGGCCTGCAAGGCACTGGTGCCAGTAATCAGCAGAGGTGAAGGGCGCTGCAAGTCCATGGACCTCCTACACCAGGGGCTGGGCGAAAGAGTGGGTCCCTCTGGCCCCAGCTGTGAGTTCCAAGCTTAGGGGGCAGGACAGTGTTGAATGCCACAGGACTGGTGTCAGAGCAGGGAAGCGGATGGATGACAGGAAGGGAGTGCTCCTCAGCCATGGAGCTCTGGTGGGGGAAAGGGTTATGGTGTGCACGTGGTAATCTGGGAGCTTGCACTTAACTTTTGCAGGTGTGGTGTCATTTCTGTTTGGTTCTGGAGGTGCATGCAGATTTGCCGGGTGGTTTTGGCTTGGGATGGTGCTGCTTGCCTCAACCTGTGTGCATTGCCCAGATTCAACCAGCAGGATGCCAGCAATCCCAGGATCCATAATTCCCCATTTCTGCTCTTTTTGAACTGTCTCTCCTTCCACCTGTCGCTCAGTCCAATTCTTTAGCTTTGTCTTTGATGTTTAGGGTTCCTAGATTGTCAAATATATCCGATTCACTTGTTTTTTTTGCATCTTTGTTGTAAGAGGGGGGACATGAAGCGTCTGACTATTCCGCCATCTTGGCCCCACCTCCCAAGGCTTTTTTTAATTGTAATTTTTATTGAGATAATTATATATTCACATGAAGTCATAAGAAATAATACAGAGAGGTCCTTTGTCCATTTTTCTCATATCCCCCCCAGTGGTAACACTCTGCCAAACTAATACGATATCACAACCAGGATATTGGCACTGATACAATCACAGATCTTATTCAGATTTCCCCAGTTTTATTTATGTGTGTGTGTGTGTGTGTGTGTGTGTATCTAGTTCTATACAATTTTTTTCACATGTGTAGTTTGAGTATCCACCACCACAGTCCATCCATCCACAATTCCATCCCCACAGGATCCCTTGTGTTGGTCTCTTATAACCACATTTGCCTCCTTCCCACTCCCCCAACCCCTCATCCCTAACGCTGGTGACCACTACTCTTGTTTCCCATTTCTAAAATTTTGTCATTTCAAAAATCATACAATATGTAATCTTTGGGAGTTGGCTTTTAACTCAGCATAATTCCCTGGAGAGTCATCCAAGTTGCTGTATGTATCAACAGTTTGCTCCTTTATACTGCTGAGTAGTAATCCATGGTACATATGTACCACAGTTTGCATATCATTCACCTGTGGAAGGATATCTGGGGTGTTTCCAGTTTGGGGCTATTGACAAAACTCCTATGGACATTCCCGCACAGGTTTTTATGCAAAAATAAGTGTTCACGTCACTGGGATAAACGTCCAAAAGTGCAATTGCTGAGTTGCATGGTAACTGTATGTTCAGTTTTTTAAGAAACTGCTAAATGGTTTTCCAGGTTGGCTGTGCCATTTTACATTCCCACCAACAACGTATGAGTGATCTAGTTTATCCACATATTCACCAAGATTCAGTGTTGTCACTATTTATTTTGTTTTCAGTCACTCTGACAGGGGTGTAGTGATATCTTATTGTTATTTTTAATTTGCATTTACAATGTTCTCTTAAAAGTTATCAAAGTGTGAGTGGCCTGAAGTTTGAGAATAAGATAGGTTACGCGAACTTTCCTGAAGTGCAAGATGCCAGCCTCATCAGAACGCTCAGACCACCTTCAATTCTCTTTATTCCAGGCTCTTCAGTTTCCAGTAGAAGGCAAAAGGAAAGACAGGAAGACGGAAAACTTTTCTAAAGTCTACAAAATAATAAAAAGGACTCTAAACTCTTTTTGTGGGAATTGAGATAAAGCCAGATGAAGAACACCTAGGGTCTTTCTGATGGGAAACAGTGCCTATTATCTGACCAGGCTCAGTTAGGTGTCCTACCCCGCTGTTCCCTGTGTTTACTGCATCGAAACACTTCTCAAAATGGGGCATAACTGCCTCTCTACTTGATAGTCTCCCTTAGCAGGCTGAAATCCTGTCTTGTTAATATTACAATAATGCAAGCCCAGAACCTACCATATAGTAAATGGTACCTGGCATAAAAGGTTCCTAGGTGGTGCAGGTGCAAACTGTTTATGCTCAACTGCTAACCTAAGGGGTGGCAGTTCAAACCCACCCAGCAGCTCTGCGGAAGAAAAGGCCTGGTGATCTCCTTCTGTAAAGATTACAGCCAAGAAAATTCTATGGAGCAGTTCTGCTCTGTAACACATGGGGTTGCCATGAGTCAGAACCAACTCAACAGCAACTAACAACAACCTGGCATATAGCAAGCAAATGAATGTAATGAATAAGGGACAGAAGGAAGGAAGGAAGGGAGGGAGGGAGGGATGGAGGGATGGAGGGATGGAGGGATGGAGGGATGGAGGGATGGAGGGATGGAGGGATGGAGGGATGGAGGGATGGAGGGATAGGTATGCTTCTTCAAGACTTGGGATCTGACCTGATAGTTACGACTAAGACGTAACAACAAATTAGCACCAAAATGTTAAGCTAAAAGGCCCACTAATGTGAAAACCTGTTTTCAAAAGTCTCTACTTGTCCCATTTAACCCCTTACAAACACAAACAAAGTCTTCTCTGGCAATGTGGGTGGAACAGAAGGAACTCATTTCACACCTCAATGCCTATTACCTGTTTTCCACTCACAGGAGTTTCTTGCAACTCTACTTGTGTTGGATGAAATCTCAAATACGTAACAACTGTTATAGCACAGGTACCAACGAAAGAAAGTGGATGTCTGTGATAGAACCTACTCCCTGTCACCCTACTGAAGTCTCCTGGAAGACTCTTCAACTGAGCATATTTCCAAGACCAAAATCGACATTCCTCTACAGACTTTCTTTTGCAAACTTATAGTCTTCAAACTTCCTTCATTGGGGATCAGAACCAGTCTCGGCAAGAACTGCCTGGCAATGCCCCTTCTCATGCCATCTCTAATTCTCTTCTACTTGAGCTTTTTCTGTGCTCTGGGTGCTAAGTAATAATAGGATGTGCCTGAGTAGTTTCCCTCATTAGCTTGCCTCTATAAGGAGGAGTGACAGTGTAAAGCCTTAGTTGAGGACTGCTGTTGGCGACAGTATCAGACTTTGCTGTGTATTAATTCTTTTTGTGCATCTGCCCAGAAGCCACTTAGTGAGGGCATTGTTTGAGAAAAAAAGGGAATCAAATCAATATTTCTTATTCACAGCATAATTTATTACATACTACATAATCAGTTGCAGCTGCTACTGAAAAAAAAGGTGTGTGTGTGTGTGTCTGTGTGTCTGTGTGTGTGTGTCTGTGTGTCTGTGTGTGTGTCTGTGTGTGTCCATAAACAAACGGGGAAAAACACCAGCATCCACACAACTGTATTCTAACCTACTTCTAATGAAAGCAAAGGCCAGTGGGCTCATGCAAAGGAAATGTCATCCCCCCTTAGACGGAGGTAGAAGGATCTGGTTTTGAGAAAGTCAATAGTGCATGAGCTTCCTATTAGGTGTGGAGAGTGGATTCAATAATATGCCAGAAGGGGGCATCTCTGCACCACAGCCTTCCAGAAGTTACTCTACTCATCTCAGCCAACACCATGGGACCACACTTTTCAGCCTATGCCTATCCTGATGAGCTCAGTTGGTCAGGGCCTGGTGCTAGTGATGTGGGTTCTCCAGACAGATGTACAGTGCAAACTCTGTTTTGTGGTTAACAACAGCACCTACCCGCAGCCCCTCACACTAGCCCACCTTCTCAGAAAGTTCACACAGGGGTATTTTTAGTTCTGAGGGCAGGGGATACAATGTCTCAGGTGATCGGGAGGCCACAGTAGTGACTGTCTGACCTGCCCAACACACAGTCCAATCATAACAAACCCACAGCCAAAGCTCAGAGCCATTACTCAGCTTCCCCTCCCAGGGCACTGGCTCCTGGAGCTGTCTCGCCAAAACCCGAAAAGAGGGCCCTACTCAGAGAGAAGGCACCTAACCTCAGCCAAGGAGCCCAGTGGAAAGTTTTATTACTTGTCAGTCAACTGAACTGCATAGGAAAAAAAAAAAAAATTGCACTCGTGAAAAATAAATTTCTGCTTTCTGGGAGGAGATGCAGCAAGCCAAGGAAGGAAAGAGATCAGATGCAGATGGGACGCGTCCTTCAGGGTTCGAGTTGTTACAGCGAGGACTGCTGAAGCCTGTCCCTCCGCAGCGTCATTCATAGTTTCTGATGCCTCGGGGAATGTGCAAGTGAGTGACAACTGCAGCCCAAATCTTCCACCCTGAATAAGTACCAAAAACTCCCAAATTAAGGCAATCTGGAACATGCAGTCCAGGTGGTGAAAGCATGGAGCTAATGAGGCCAGAGTTGTGGCTCATACTTACGAGAGCCAAACACACTCAGACAAAGAAGCACTGTGTCCCAGCCACAGCCAGAACCCTGCTCACCAGCTGTCTCACAAATCAAACCTGTGGTCATAAAAGGGATGAGAGAGATGACTCAGTGCTAATTCTGCCTCATTCCAAAAAAAAAAAAAAAACAGCCAGCACGTCCTACTGATACTGGGTAAGACACAGTCTGCAAATTAAGTACAAGTCCACCTGTCCACTCGTGCCTGATAATGAGATGCATGAAGCTAAGATGAATGACAACCGCTCCTCCTTCAGGACAGCTCAGGAGCTACCTCCTCGGTCCTGACACCCCAAGGCAGGTTTTGCTCACTCCTTCTCCCAGGCACCCAATGCAGTTTGCCTAATACACCACCACATAAGGTACACTATCATTATCAGTTTTTGGTTTCCTCTCGGAATTCCTACTCAACTGAGACTCCCCGACCCAACTGAGACTCCCCCAAAAAAGAGACTGTGGCTCTCAACCTTTTCCCCCCAGGACCCAGCACAGTAGGCCTAGGTTGAAACAGGTTCAGAAAAGACATTCATGGGGGGAATGCTGGTATGGCTGAACAGATACAGCCTCTGTCCCTAGGGATTTTGGAATCTCAAGACAGTTGCCTCCTTTTTTAAACACCATAGAGGGAACCGCTCCCAGCCGCACACGCAGTCACAGCACGATCAGACCAGTCACAGTCACAGCTGACGCCAGCATACAAACAACAGCAGCCACCAGGTATGTGCCCTCATCATATGTAAGCACAACCTTGAACACTGCTCACCAGACCCTCACCCCAACCCCAGAGAGTAAGCGGTATCAGCCCTATTGCACAAATCAGGAAATAGGTTCCAAGATACTAAGTCATTTCCTTAAAGATACACAGCTTGAAAGTGGCAAAGCTGGGATTCACTCATGTGTTCCTTAACTCACAGTTGTTAGCTGCTGTCATTATCCGACTCATGGCAACCTCCTGTACAACGGAACAAAACACTGCCCAGTCCTACGCCATCTCCGTGACCATTGGTATGATTCAGTTCACTGTTGCCACCAGTGTGTCAATCTGTGTCACCGAGCGTTTCCCTCACCGTCACTGGCCCTTCACTTTACCAAACATGATGTCCTTCTCCAGCAACTGGTCCCACCTGAAGACGCATCTAAAGTAAGCAAGTAAAAGTCTAGAACAATATTATGTGATCCATAGGGTTTTCAATGGCTTATTTTCGAGAGTAGCTCACCAGGCCTTTCTTCCTAGTCTATCTTAGTCTGGAAGTTTTGCAGAAGCCTGTCCACCATGGGTTTTTGAAATACTGCTGGTATTTGAAATACTGATGGCATAGCTTCCAGCACTGTAGCAACATGCAAGCCACCACAGTACAACAAACTAACAGATGGGTGATGGAACCCAAAGTTACAAGCATATTAAATAGAGGAATATCTATATCCATGACAGGTAGATTTCCGATAGTGGCAGGTGCAAAATACAGCTGAAAATGGAGGACGTTTGGAAAGAGGGAGGAGTCTCCAGTCAAGAACAGGGAGTGAATCCACATCACTCACTCCCAACAGGGGCTAAATGGGTTCTCGAGGGCAAAAAAACTTTACTCCTTACACATAAAGCACAGATATATATATAGATAGATATGCATACACATACATATATATACATACAGTATATATGTGTATAGATATATATACAGTAGATAAACAGATACCTAGAATTGTGATATCTTCCTAATCAAATGTGTTTATTTTATTATTAAACCATAATCCTTTTCATCACTCACACTTTTTGAACTACAGGTATCCCCCACTTTTCAAAAGTTTGCTTTACACCACTTCACTTTTATGAAAGACTTACATTAGTACCTGTTTCTGCTACAAGGAAAGAAATACAAAGAGGATTTTCGCTTCTATGAAAAAGGCAAAAAGCGGAAATAGCGGTCAGCGCTTGGTTTGCGCGCACCCGGAGCATCGGAGCTCCTTTCCTGAGAACTACACTTAGCATCTCAGCATCAAGCCACCACAGCTTTGCACTAAGTGAACAATCAAAGGCCTGGGGCATATAAACACACCATGCGTGGCAAGATCCCATCCTGGACTTGTCCCCTGTGCATTTCCCTAACTGTAGGACTCATCCCTTGGCACGCACAGTTAATATAAATCCCGCTCTTCTGTGGGATTCAAACCCCAGACCTTCAACCCAGCCCCATGTGCCACTGCCGGTGAGGCTACTGGGGCTACCACCACCACCCCCTCAGCCTTCCAGCATGCTCACTGTCTTCTCGATTCTGGTGAGTGAAACTACACTGTGCATACATTATTTCTCCTTTATATAGGCTGTGTATTTATTATATCATCCCTGCGTTTACTACACACTGGTGTTATTTGAGCTTTTGTGCATTATTTGATGATTTGGTAGGTTATTTTTTGGGTCTGGGAACGTTCAAAATTTTTTCCCATATAAATTAATGGTAATTGCTTCTTCACTTTATGCTATTTCCACTTAAAAAAGGCTTCATAGGAACACTCTACTTTCAAATAGCAAAGAAAACCTGTATTAATAACTCTAAATTAGTATTTTCTTTGGGGGGGGTAATATTTATCTGAAATATGTTTCCTACCTGTTTACTTTCAAATTTTTTGTGTTCTTCTGTATTAAGCTAAGAAGCACATCTCTACATTCTCTTTTTTTGTTTGCTTTTATTTGTTTTTTTAATCCAGTCTGACAATATTTATCTTATTTTTTTGGAGGACGGAGTCTGTTTACACTGATTGTGATCACTGATGTATTTGAATTTGGATTTATTCCTATCATTGTTGTGCTTTCCTTTTGCCCCACTTTTTCCATGTCTCAGCTCTACTTTTAAATGAAGCTCACCATATTGGGGGGGGGGGGCATTGAGAATAACACTGTCATATCAATCCTATTTTACAGAAGATTAGGAATGAAGACTTAGTGGTAAAAAGCTTTCCTAAGGTTCGAGTGCTAACGACAAAGCGAAGAATCAAATATGACTAATACCACGTCTAACACTTTTACACTACACCGCACTCGGTCCTCGACCACGGCAGCAGTAGCAAGATTTGATGTGCCTCGCGGCCATCCTCAAAGTAAAGACAGGTACTAACCTATTCATTTTACAGATGGAAAAACTGAGACACGGATAGCGAGTCATTTACTCATAATCAGAGAAACTCTGGGTTAGAAATAAAAATGTTAAATTTCTACAAATCTCAAAGTTTATTAAAAAAACTCAACAGAAATTTGTGGAAGAGAAGAAACTCACTAATGGGGGCTGAGGTAGATGTATACTAGTTTAGAAACACATAAAAAAGTATTATTTATTATTAGGACTGCTCAGAAAGCTATATGAAAATTTTAAATACATTCAAATCTTACAGAAGCTAATACTTTTTAGTTTTCCACCTTAAAAAATAAAAGGAACCACGTGAGCACCAAAAAAAGTAATTACTATCACAGTTAAATCAAAGAGAGCTATTGTGCTGTTGGGACTGCCTGTCTTCCAGGGCGAGACGCAAGCTGAGAAAGTAGGACTTTCAGGAAAGAGCTGAACAACAGGCCAGCTGGGAGCCCCTCCCGAGCCACGTGGAGCCTGTTTTCTCATCTCCCTTCCTGGGCTCTCCCTTTCAGAGGCTTCTTTCTTCTGTCCCTTAGTTTTACCTCCGTGAACCTCGGAGAATCACACATTTTTCCTAGGTTTATTTCCAAGTCATTTTTTGGTTTTACTTGGTAGGTTTCCAAGCACAGGCTCATGTCTTTCATATTAGGAATTTATTGCCGACAAGAAGCACATGTCAGAGGACACTGGGCAAAAGGCCAGAAGACAAGATCCTCCTGGCAGGCCCCTCGGTAGTCAGACATGCGGAGAGGGTCTCCACTCGGCCTCACGTGAAAGCACCGTTCAGGCCCTGTCCTCTGAAACACCAACACAACGGCAAAATGCTACTGGACTCTAATCCAAACAGCTACAGCAACATAAACCATCTGACTGTAAACTTCTTCCCACTTCTTAATGAAATCTTTCTTCCGATCCTTAAGTGAAATCACATAGATTCTCAACAACAGACGATTTTTTTATAGGACTGTTTGATTAGAAATGATCTTAAAGAATACCATCTGGAGTTGCTCTTACTCCAGAACCTTCATACTGAAGTTGAAGAATAATTTGAAGGAAGTAAATGCAGTAGAAGAACGATGAAACCTTTATCTTAAATGTCTTACTGGTCATTATTATGGATCGAATTGTGTCCTCCAAAAGATATGCTGAAGTCCTAACCTCCATACCTATAAATGTGCTCTTGTTTGAAATAGGGCCTTTAAAGATGTTACCAGTTAATAACTCAAAATGGATCAAAGACTTAAATATAAAATCGAAAACGATAAATAAAGATCATGGAAGAAAAAATAGGGACAATGCTAGAAGCCCTAATACATGGCATAAACACAATACGAACCATAAATAACAATGCACAAGCACCAGAAGACAGACTAGATAACTGGGAGATCCTAAAAATCAAACACTTATGCTCATCAAAAGACTTCACCAAGAGTCCAAAGACAACCTACAGACTGGGAAAAAATTTTTGACTACGACAAATCTGATCAGTGTCTAATCTCTAAAATCTACAAGATACTGAAAAACCTCAACAACAAAAAGACAAATAACCCTATTAAAAAGTGGGCAAAGGATATGAACAGGCACTTCGCCAAAGAAGATATTCAGGCGGCTAACAGACACATGAAGAAATGCTCATGATCATTAGCGATTAGAGAAACGCAAATCAAAACTACAATGAGATAACCTCTCACCCCAACAAGGCTAGCATTAATCCAAAAAACACAAAATAACAAATGCTGGAGAGGTTGTGGAGACACTGGAACACTTATACACTGTTGGTGGGAACGTAAAATGGTACAACCACTTTGGAAATCGATTTGACGCTTCTTGAAAAAGCTAGAAATAGAAGTACCATACCATCCAGCTATCCTGCCCCTTGCAATAGATCCTAGAGAAATAAGAGCCATCACATGAATAGATATATGCACACCCATGTTCACTGCAGCACAGTTCACTATAGCAGAAAGAAGGAAACAACCGGTGCCCATCAACAGATGAATGGATAAACAGACTATGGTATATCCACACAATGGAATACTACGCAACGAGAAAGAACAACGACGAAGTCGTGAAACATAACATGGAGGAATCTGGAGGGCATTATGCTGAGTGAATTCAGTCAGTCACAGATGGTCAAATATTGTGTAAGACCACTATTATAAGAACTCAAGAAAAGGTTTAAACACAGAAGAAAACATTCTTTGATGGTTACGAGGGTGAGGGAGAGTGGGTGAGGGTTATTTACTAACTAGATAGTAGGTAAGAATTATCTTAGGTGAAGGGAAGGACAGCACAAACTACAGGGGAAGTCAGCACAACTAGACTAAACCAAAGCTAAAAAGTTTCCTGAATACAGTAAAACACTTTGAGGGATGGAGTAGCAGGGGTAGGGGTCTGGGGACCATGCTTTCAGGGGCCATCTAGGTCAATTGGCATAACAAAGCTTATTAAGAAAATGTTCTGCATCCTACTTTGGTGAGTGGCATCTGGGGTCTTAAAAGCTTGCAAGCGGCCATCTAAGATGCATCAATTGGTCCAACCACCTGGAGTAAAGGAGAACGAAGAACACCAAAGATACAAGGAAAGTATTAGCCCAAGAGACAGAAAGGGCCACATAAACAAGAGACTTCATCAGCCTGAGACCAGAACAACTAGATGGTGCCCAGCTACCACCAATGACCACCCTGACAGGGAACACAACAGAGTCCTGGATGGAGCAGGAGAAAGGTAGGGTGCAGAACTCAAATTCTAGTAAGAAGACCAGACTTAATGGTCTGACTGAGACTGGAGGAACCCTGGAAAGCATGGCCCCCGGATTCTCTATCAGCCTAGAACTAAAACAATTTCCGAGGCCAACTCTTCAGACAGGGATTGGACTGGACTGTGGGACATAAAGTGATACTCATGAGGAGTGTGCCTCTTAGCTCAATTAGATACAATAGACTAAACGGGCAGCTTCTGTCCAGAGGTGAGATGGGAAGGCAGAGAGAGTTAGGAGCTGGTTGAATGGTCATGGGGAGTCAGGGGTGGAAAGGAGGAGTGTGCTGTCACAGTATGGGGAGAGCAATTAGGGTCACATAACAATGTATGTATAAATTTTTGTATGGGAAAAAATGAAAAAAAAAAATTACCAGTTAACGACGTCATATAGGAGTAGGATGGGTCCTAATCCCTCCTGAGTGGTGTCTCATAAAAGGGGAGAACAGACACAGTGACAGAGACACATGGGGGAGATGCCATGTGGAGATGCATCTACACGCAAGGAATGCCAAGAGACACATGGAGCTCCCAGCAGCTGAAACAGACAAGGAAGGATCACCCCTTAGAGGGGACAGAGAAAGTATGGCCTTGCCAACGTCCTGACTCCTAGCCTCCAGAACTGTAAGACAATACATTTCTATTCTTTAATGCCTCCCACTTTCTGGCATTTTGTTTGGCAGCGCCAGGGAACCAAGACAGTCTCTAATTTTTTTCTCATCTTTTCCAGGCTTCCCAAGTTAGTACTCCCGCTCCCTGATTCCTCGCTCAGGATTCTTGCTTCACAAAAAGCAAAGGAGAAAGAGGCTCAGAAGGAAATGATACATGTCATCTCACCTTCCTTGCAAACAGCATGGCCATTTGAGACACTGCCACATGACCAAGGAGAAGCCATACCAGTCGCTGCTTCCCCCATTCCATCCAGAAGCTCCACTCGAAGTCTGTCGGGTCCTAAATAGGCCAAAACAGGAGTTTATCAGAGGGCTTTTAGTACATCTCTGAGGCAGAACACAAACTCCAGTTAATAAAACAACCAGGAAAAAAAAAAAAAGGCCAATATGAGTCCAAACTCTATAAGGTAACATTTACACAACACTTCCAGCCTTGACCCCACCATAAACCCCTCTCCCCATATCCCCCCACCCACCTCCAACTTGGCTGGTCTCATTGCCATTCCCCACATGCACCTCTTACTTTCTGTGATTCAATGTCTTTGTTAAAGCTGATCCCCCATGATCCCCTATGGGACAGGAACTATTGTTAAACCCTTTTTTTAATAAAAGATGAAATTTAGGGTTAAAGGACTCAATTAATTTACCCAAGGTCACAAAGTTAGTACAAGTAATCAATTGAGGGGATCCCAGTTAAGACAACTAGATGCTTTCACTGAAGAGAGAAATACAAATTGGACACTGCTGTGGATTGAATTGTGTCCCCAAAAATGTGTGTCAACTTGGCTAGCCATGATTCCCAGTATTGTGATTGTCATCTGATATGATTTTTCTATGTGACATAAATCCTGCCTTTATGATGTTAATGAGGCAGGATTAGAGGCAGTCATGTTAATGAGGCAGGACTCAATCTACAAGATTAAGTTGTATTTTGAGTCAATCTCTTTGGAGATATAAAAGAGAGAAACTGGCAAAGAGACTAGAACTCATACCACCAAGAAAGTAGCACCAGCAGCAAAGCACATCCTTTGGACCCAGGGTTCCTGTGCTGAGAAGCTCCTAGACCGGGGGAAGACTGATGACAAGGACCTTCCCCCAGAGCCGGAGAGAGAGAAAGCCTTCCCCTGGAGCTGGCACCCTGAATTCGGACTTCTAGCACCTAAACTGTCAGAGAATAAGTTTCTCTTTGTTAAAGCCATCCACTTGTATATTTCTGTTAAAGCAGCACTAGATAACTAAGACAGACACTAATAAAATTGTTTATAGTTAGTCATATTAAATCTTGCTATCATTTACAGGCAGCAGAATAATTTGATAGACAAATTAACTATCTAATTTGCTGTATGCTTATAATTAAATAATCAAAGGTATATTTCCCTTTGCCTCTGGAAGCCCGGTGTCCATATACCACCCTGTGTCTGTATCTATGCCAGGCTATGTCCATGCAGCTTCCTAATTGAGGATGACGGGCTGGGTAGGGATCCTTTGACAAGAGTGGATACGTGGATGCCTTGGGACTAACACCTAAAAGCCATGGATGGCCTCAGGAGTCCCAGGGGAGATCATGGCAGACAACTGAGCATGAAGGGAATAAACACAGTGATTTGCCAACTTCAAATGGGTAATGCACGCTTCACCAATGAGCATCTTGGCACCACCATGAAGAAGTAAGGATTAGGGGCCCTCAAAATTTTCCGGCCAAATTGTATGAGTGGAGAGGGAATCCTCCAGTGACTACTGATATTGAATACCTTATTAATCTGTGTAAGTGGAACTTCGAGGCAAATTTAATTGGATTTAGACAAAAAAAATTTGATTTTTTTTTTTTTTTTTTTTTTTCACCTGAAGATTGAGGGACAATTTCAAACCAGTTACACATACTGTAAAACTTTTTTTTGGAAAGTAAAATGTAGATAAAATTGATCTTGATTCATATCTGACTATGAATGCTGAGGTAGAAACACAGCAGCTGAGACTGCAGGTCAGATTGGGTTTGGATCACAGAATAACCTACACACTGGCTGTGATGACCTTGAGCATGATACTTAACTTTCTGCTGTTTCCTCGTTTGATAACAGTAGTGAGGTTTCACTGAGAGCATATGTACATCAGAAGTTTAGATCACTGTCCAGCATGTAGCTGTTATTGTTGTTGTTAGTTGCCATCTAGTCAATTCCAACTCATGGCGACCCCATGTGTGCAGAGGAGAACTGCTCCATGGGATTTTCAAGGCTGTGAACTTTCTGAAGCAGATTGCCAGGCCTATCTTCTGAGGCTCCTCTGGGTGCGTTTGAACTGACAACCTTTCAGCTAGTAGTCGAGTGCTTAACTGTTTGTGCCACCAGGGACTCTCACATATAGCTGCCGCTGTTGTTGTTGTTAGGTGCCGTTGAGTTGGTTCTGACTCACAGCAACCCTATGCACAACAGAATGAAACACTGCCCAGTCCTGCACCATCCTCACAATCGTTGTTGTGCTTGAGCCCATTGTTGCAGCCACTGTGTCAGTCCATCTCATTGAAGGTCTTCCTCTTTTTCACTGACCCTCTACTTTACCAAGCATAATGTCCTTCTCCAGGGATTGATCCCTCCTGATAACTTGTCCAAAGTATGTGAGACGTAGTCTTGCCATCCTTGCTTCTAAGAAGCATTCTGATTGTACTTCTTCCAAGACATATTTATTTGTTCTTTTGGCAGTCCATGTTATATTCAATATTCTTCGCCAACGCCATAATTCAAAGGCATCGATTCTTCTTCCGTCTTCCTTATTCTTCATCCAGCCCTCATATGCATATGAGGTGATTGAAAACACCATGGCTTGGGTCAGGCACACCTTAGTCTTCAAGGTGACATCTTTGCTTTTCAATACTTTAAAGAGGTCTTTTGCAGCAGATTTGCCCAATGCAAAGCGTCTTTTGATTTCTTGACTACTGCTTCCACAGGTGTTGATTGTGGATCCAAGTAAAATGAAATCCTTGACAACGTCCACCTTTTCTCCGTTTATCATGATGTTGCTTACTGGTCCAGTTGTGAGGATTCTTGTTTTCTTTTATGTTGAGGTGTAATCCATACTGAAGGCTGTGGTCTTTGATCTTCATCAGTAAGTGTTTCAAGTCCTCTTCATTTTCAGCAAGTAAGGTCATGTCTTCTACATAATGCAGGTTGTTAATGAGTCTTCCTCCAATCCTGATGCCCTGTTCATCTTCATATAGTCCAGCTTCTTGGATTATTTGCTCAGCATGCAGATTGAACAGGTATGGTGAAAGGATACAACCCTGATGCACAACTTTCCTGACTTTAAACCCCGCAGTATCCCCTTGTTCTGTTTGAACAACTGCCTCTTGATCTGTGTACAGGTTCTTCATGAGCACAATTAAGTGTCCTGGAATTCCCATTCTTTGTAATGTTATCCATAATTTGTTATGATCCACACAGTCGAATGGTTTTGCATAGTCAATAAAACAGGTAAACATCTTTCTGGTATTTTCTGCTTTCAGCCATAATCCATCTGATATCAGCAATGATATCTCTTGTTCCACGTCCCCTTCTGAATCTGGCCTGAATTTCTGGCAGTTCCCTGTTGATATATGGCTGCAGCCACTTTTGAATGTTCTTCAGCAAAATTTTACTTGTGTGTGATATTAATGATAGTGTTCAATAATATCCAGCATCTAGTACTCACTAAGAAATGCTACCTGCTACTAGCTGCCAGTCCCATGTATTTCCCATCCTTTCCCATCCTTTTATCATGCTTTACATTGCGCCACTTGTTTAAAAAAAGCAAGATTTTCTTTTTCTATTTTCCAAAAATAAAGGAAAACAATACTGTGCGTTCTCAAATGCTCCCTACACCCAAGATCCTGAACCCAACCTGCTCATGGAGCTCCCACCTCTAGCTGAAAATCATTGATCTGGTCCACCTCCTTCCACTTAGAGACAAACAAACCCATCAGGGCCCAGGACACACCCACAGCCTCCCCACAGGCAGCAGCTAGCGGAGAACTCACCTTTGAACCTAGCTCCTGATCCCTGATCCAGAGTTCATTACCTTATCTCGAAAATTCCAAACTTGTGGAGGGTCAATTAACTGAGTAAAAGTAAACAACTTCAAAGGCTAGGCTAGAAAAATACCACTTCTGTAACAGGGATACAGGTAAAAAGACACGAAACGCCAAGACTGGATTTTTTTAATATCGCATTGAAAACCCCTTGACATTTTTAGCTTCTGCAATATAAACAATGTTTCTGAACACTAAGCATCACATTTAGAACTCAGAACCCCAGGCTTTCCTTGCCTTTTCCAAGTTTAAAGTTCTTTAGGGGAAAAAATAATTCAGTAGCTCATAAAATATAAGAAACAAAAAAATCTTCATTTTCTACCTAAAGGCCCAGGACAACTGAAAACCCTGTGCTGGTAAAATCCCATCAACAAAACTTATACATAGCCTGTCATCACTAATTCTTTCAGCAGATACTCATTTAAACGAAATAAAAACTTTTCTCTCCTGTCTCTCCTCCATTTAAAATATTTATCCAAAGGAAATGACTGGACAGAAAAGCTAAGCCAATTAGCATGACAAGATGGCCAGGAACTAGCAGTTCATGATTTGGATAAGAAAAATGAGGACTCACCTGCCTCTGTAAGCAAAAGCTTTACAGACTCGAGCTGGATCATATGTTTCAAGGCAAATTTTAAAGCTTCAAATCAAGGACAACTTCTCTGTGTTCTGCTCTGTGATGGTTAATTTTATGTGTCAACTTTGCAAGGCCCTCGTGCCCAAGTGTTTGGTCAAATACTAGTCTAGATATTGCTGTGAAGGTACTTTGTAGAAGTGACTAACTTTAGCAATCCAGCAGCTGACTTTAAGTAAAGGAGATTGCCCTTGATAATGTGGGTGGGCCTCATTCAATCAGGTGAAGGCCTTAAGAGCAAACACTCAGGTTTCCCTTAACACCATAACATAGAAATCCTGCCAGAGTGTCCAGCCTGTCGATCTGTCCTACAAGTTTCAGACTCAAGACTAAAATATCAATTCCACCCTGCTGGCCTGCCCTCCAGATTTCAGACTTCCAAGCCCCCACGACCGCATGAGTCAATTCCTTAAATCTGTGTGTGTGTGTGTGTGTGTGTGTGTAAATATATAAATGTGTGTGTATACATATATGTTGTTAGTTGCCACATCAAGTGTCAAGTCAGCTCTGATTCATGGTGAACTCATGTATAACAGAATATAAGATATTGCCGGGTCCTGTGCCATCCATCCATCCGTCTGTCTATCAATCTATCAATCAACAGAGCCACTATTGGTTCTTTTTCTCTGGAGAACCTTGACAATACATGCTTCTTCCCCCATTTCCTTTCTTGACCCTACAGTTCTTAGTCAACTAGAAACATCTTCTTCAGTACTGTAAGGGGTCAGATAATAAACCAGGCATAAACCCTAGCCAGATGGAACCAGGAAGGCTTTATTCCATGGAAGAAGGGGAGGTTGTACTTCAAAGAACAGTGTCTTAGTTTCTTAGTGTTGCTATAATAGAAATACCACAAGTAGGTAGCTTTAACAAACATAAATTTATTTTCTCACTGTTCAGGAGGCTAGAAGTCCGAATTCAGAGCACCGGCTCTGGGGAAGGCTCTCTCTTGTCTAGGCTTCTCTAGCATTCTCCACATGGCATCTATTTTTGCCCCCTTTGTGCTTGCTGGCTTCAGCGCCTAATCGCTCTTTTTATATCTCAAAAGTGATTGGTTTAAAACACACCCTGCACTGATAATGACCTCATTAACATAACAAAGAAAGCCCTACTGCCAAACAGGATTACATCCACAGGTACAGAGGTTAGACTTTACAACACATATTTTTAGGGGATACAATTCAATCCATGACAGTGACCCACATCAAATTTTCTACATCAGTGCTTCTCAAATGTCCATGTGCACACGAATCACCTGTGGATCTTGCTAAAATGCAGACTGTGATTCAGGAGGTCTGAGTGCGGCCGGGGATTCTGACAAGCTCCCAGGTGATAACAATGCTGCTGGCCTGGGGACCACACTTTGAGTAGTATTATGGATTGAATTAGGTGCCCCAAAAATATGTGTTGTAAATCCTAACCTCTATAACTGTGGTTATAATCCCATTTGGGAATGGACTGTCTTTGTTATGTTAATAAGACAGGATTAGTGAACGTATGTCTTAAGTCAATCTCTTTTGAGATGTAAAAAAGATTAAACAAGCAAGCTAGGAAGCAGAGATGGGGGAACAGAGATGTTAAACCACCTGAAGGTCACCAGGAGTAGAAGCTCAACGAGACAAGGACCTTCCTCCAGAGCCAGCAGAGAAAGCCTTCCCCTAGAGCCAGTGCTCTGAATCTGGATTTCTAGCCTCCCAAACTGTAAGAAAATAAATTTCTGTTTGTTAAAGCTATCCACTTGTGGTCTGTTACAGCAGCACTAGTTAACTAAGACAGAATTTGGTACCAAGAGTGGGCGGCTGCTCTAACAAATACCTACAGCGTGGAAGTGGTTTTGGAATTGGGTAATGGGTGGAGGCTGGAAGAGCTTTAAGGTGCCTAATAATAAAAGCCTAGATTGCCTTGAAGAGACTGTTGGTAGAATTATGGAAGTCAAAGGCAATTCTGGCGAGGGCTCAGAAGGCAGTGAGGAGAGATACAGAGAAAATCTCTGTTGTTTTAGAAAATACATATGGCACCAGCAACAGAATGTTGCTAGAAATGTGGATGTTAAATGTGCTTATGGTGAGGCTTTAAAAGAAAATGATGAACATGTGATCGGACAGTGGAGGAACGTTGATGCTCTTTATGCAGTGGCAAAGAACTTGTCTGAATTATGTCCAAATGTTTGGTGGAAGGTAGAACTTGTAAATGATGAACTTGAATATCTGACTGAGGAAATATCTAAGCAAGATCTTAAAGGGGCTGCGTGGTTTCTCCTTGCTGCTTATAGTAGATTGCAAAAGGAAAGAGATGGACTTAAAAATGAACTGTGCAAAATGAAAACAAAAGTTAAAGATCTAGAAGATTCTGTTGTACAAACTGAGGACATATGTCCTAGAATTTTCACCAAGGGCATGACTATGCAATCTTTTGTTAAAGAGATTAAGCCTGTGACTGATGGAGCTAACCAACTACCACAGCAGAAAACCCATCAGTTTAGACTGAAGGGGACAGAGAAAGAACAAAAGGAAAGAATGTTATCTGCCTCTTGGAATTCTACAGGCAGGAAACAGGTTAAAGGAGCTACATCTGTTGTCCACCAAGAAAAGAAAAGAACCATCCCTAGATCAGCTTGCAGATCAGCAGAACTGTTGGAAAGTGCACGGCAAACAGAGCTGTCTTAGTTTCAAAGGGTGGAGCCACCGCCTTCTAGGTTTCAAAGAGTCAGATCTTCACCAACTCAGTTCCAGAGTGTGGGGCTGCCATTCAGTCTGGCCAAGAGGATGGGGCCACTGCCCAAAGCTGAAGGAGTGGGGCTACCATGCCCAAAGGGCAGAATAACAGGACCTGCCCAGGCCTAGGAGGTGGGGTCACCACTCAGATAGACTAGGAGAACAGGGTTGCCCAAAGCTGAGGGAGCAGAGTTGTCGTCCTAGCAGGCGTGGAAGGCAGAACTGAAGCCCAAGGCCGAGAGGCCTCCACCCAGAATCCAGAGGACATGGCCAACACCCAGAGTCTGGAGGGTGGGGCCATTGCTCAGATGGTCCCAAAAAGCAGAGGATTATTTTCAAGCCTTCAGAGCTGTCTCAGGAAAAGACAACTTTCAGTGTAGTGAGTGACACAGAGGCATACTATGCTGACAATACGATCTAATTTTAATCTGAATTCTAGACTAACAGCTATGTTTTTGAGAAAAACATCTTTTTCCTCAGTGGTCAAAACCAGGATGTGAAACCATATGCCCCGAGGGGTCTTAACCAAGTGACTATCTGCACCCCTTAAAATACACGTACTCAGGAAAAGTACTGTCTCAGTGCTGCTGTTGCCAACAAGATATTTTTGCTAGACAAAGAAAATACATGTAAGCATCTTGTGACCATGATGTAAGCATCCTGTGAAACTATCTGTAATCACTAACTATACTGTTAGTAAGCAGTAACCAATCAGAGTGTGGTTATTACAATATCCATTGATTTCCCTGTAACTGCCCTCCCTATAGTTTGGTTCCTCTTTTTACCCCATAAGAATACTTGTATAACAAAACTGTCCCAGGACTACCTGATACCATTTTCAATGGGCTATGAAGTTCCCCAATTGCAATTATTTTAAACCCTTAATAAACCTCTCTGTTTTAACTTGAAACAGCATTCAAGTTTTTTCTCCACACAGAGCTAATGTAAATTGTTCTTCTGGGTTTGGGACTTGCTTGGTGCCTGTTACCCTTTTTTTTCCTCCAATTTCTCCTATTTGTAATGCAAATGTCTACCTTGTGCCTGTTCCAACATTGTACTTTGGAAATAACTTGTAGTGTAGATCTCACAGGTCCACAGATGAAGAGGAATTTTGCCCCGGGATGGAATACACCTGAAGTCTCACCCATATTTGATTTAGAGGATTCAGAAGATGAGGTTTTGGACTTGGAGTTGATTTAAGACTTTTGGGACGATGTGATGGGGTGAATGTGTTTTGCATGTGGGAAGGACATGAATTTTGGAGGGCCAAAGGGTGAAATGTTATGGATTGAATTATGTCCCCCAAAAATAAGTGTTGTAAACCCTAACCTCTATGCCTGTGGTTATTATTCCATTTGGGAATGGGTTATCTTTGTTATGTTAATGAGGAAGGATTAGTGTAAGGTGTATCTTGAGTCAATCTCTTCTGAGATATAAAAGAGATTAAACAAGCAATCAAAGAGCAGAGAAGGGGAAGAGAGACACCAGGCCACATAAAGACTTCCCAGGAGAGAAGCTCAAAGAGACTAGGACCTTCCTCCAAAGCTGAAAGAGAGAGGAAGCCTTCCCCTAGACCCGGCACCCTGAACTCAGACTTCTAACCTCCTAAACTATGAGAAAATAAATTTGTTTGTTAAAGCCAACCACTTGTAGTATTTCTGTTATAGCAGCACTAGATGACTAAGACAAGTAGCAAGCCTCTTCATCACTAATTATGCCTCCCTGCAGCTGACCATCCAAAAACCGAGATAATCCTTAACACTTCACCTCACCCCGTAACTTTCCCATGCAGGGACATGCACTCTAAAGCTGACTGATTATCTAACATTCATAAACTTAGAGCAGCCATCATCATGCCCACTACTGAAAGCTCTGAGCACCTAGATTAAGAATTTACTGAACTGAACACATTAACAAACTTGGTTATTTACTTTCAGGCTTCAATCTGCAACCTGGCAATACTGAGACCTCTGTGTGGCTGCTTCCATTTGTATCTGCCTTCCCATCACATCCAGCTTCTCAAGACGCTTCTCCTGACCAGTTCACAGCATGACAGTCCCAAACGTTGGGAAGATCACTTGGGCATGGGAAGACGCCCCCACATTCAGGGGAGCTAAAGCTGTCCTCCTCTGACCCACAGCTCCCAGGGGGCTCCCACCCCAGGACCAGGACACAATAGTTGGGGGTGTCTTAAACTATTACTTTAACGTCCACAGTTTTTCCTATTTTTAACAAAGGAAAGGGTCAGGACCTGGAGTTCCTAACTGCCTCCTTCCTGTATACAAGCAGAGTTTTGATCCAGGTGCTGTAGGAAAACGTAAAAGAATTCCTCACCCTTAAGGAGCTCACAGTCTAAATGGGAAGACTTCCAGCACCAACACCACCACACCCCACAATTAAGACACACTCTAAAATCTAACCACAAAGCAAGAGAGGCAAGGTGGTGTAATTCAACCGCGTACATGCAGGTAACTGACAGAGACCTTTCTTTCCTTCTCATACAAATCACTGATCAACATTCTAGGGACATGTTTTCTAATTACAGTCCTTAAAGTAGATGTTTTTTGAGTCCATGTTAACAGATGCTGATGGACAGTACAAAGGCAAGGTCCCTAGGTGGTGCAAACAGTTTGCACTCAACTACTGGCATGTATGTTATGTCCCCCCAAAAATGTGTGTATCAATTTGGCTGGGCCGTGATTCCCAGAATTGTGTGGTTGGCCTCCATTTTGTGATTGTAATTTTATGTTAAAGAGGATTAGGGTGGGATTGTAACACCACCCCTGCCCAGGTCACATCCCTGATCCAGTGTAAAGGGAGTTTCCCTGGGGTGTGGCCTGCACCACCTTTTGTCTCTCAAGAGATAAAAGGAAAAGGAAGCAAGCAGAGAGTTGGGGACCTCATATCATCAAGGCAGCAGTGCTGGGAGCAGAGCGTGTCATTTGGACCAGGGTCCCTGCGCAGAGAAGCTCCTAGTCTGGGGGAACACCAAAGAGAAGAAGGTCGACAGAGAGAAAAAGCCTTCCCCTGGAGCTGATACCCTAAATTTGGACTTTCAGCCTACCTTACTGTGAAGAAATAAATTTCTCTTTGTTAAAGCCATCCACTTGTGGTATTTCTGTTATAGCAGCACTAGATGACTAAGATAGCTACTAACTGAAAGGTTGGAAGTTCGAATCCTCCCAGCAGCACTGCAGAAGAAAGGCCTGGCATCTGCTTCCATACAATTACAGCCAAGAAAACTCTGAGGAGTACAGTTCTACTCTGAAGCACATGGGGTCCCCGTGAGTTAGAACTGACTCGATGGTGATGGGTTACAGATGAATTATCGGAGGTCAGAGAAGGCAAATTATTTGCCCAAAGCTATTAAGAGGAAGAGCTGGGTTTCAAACCCAGGCCTATCTGATACCAAAGAGGAAGGCCTTTTCCAAGATGTCTCTACTTGTGCTGGCCTCTCTATCTGGACAACCCTAGCCCCACCCATACACACACACACACACACACACACACACACACACACACACACACACACACACTATCTGACCCAACTGTCTCCAACCTAGAAAGTACCTCCTGAGCGCTCTGGTAACCTCAGAGCCAGCCCAATGACCTGACTCAATGGACGGCACAATTCAAATGTCAGTTCAAGGGTGATGGTCCCAGCCCTCCAGGTAGACCTCATTGCCCTCCCCCAGCCCCACTTCCCATCTCATCTGCTATTTACACCTCAATTCTGGCACTTTTATTATAGCACATTTTATTTACTTCTTGTATTTTCTCTCTATAGGGAAAAAAATGATAAATTCGCTGAGCAAGAACCAAGAAACTTGACTTAATCAAATTTGTTAACACCCATGCCCAGCATTTAGCAAGCCTTTAAAATGGTGGAGGAGTGGGAATGAGGCGGAGAGAAAGCAGTTCTCTTCACGGTTCTGCCCACGTGTAAACCTGGACAGCTACCGAGCTTCTGGAGCTGGGTCTTCTCGTGGGTAAATGAAGGACTGAGCCAGCATGATGTCTAAGATTCCTTTCAGTGAGTGGAAAAGACAGTTACTTTCCAGGTTATAGAGAAGAACCAGTAAGAGAGCGCTGGTCAACCACACACAGGCTCTGAGCCCTGAGTGCCCACCATGCAGGCCACCAGCTTCCACACCTAACCCAGTGGGCCTGCATGGTTCCCGTGAGTTCCCCACCGTGCAGCCTGCTTCTTCCCCAGAATGGTAAGAAACCACCCCAGCCTGCAGCTTAACCATGTGGTATGACTCTGCCGGTAGCTTGATAGGAGAACAACCCTCAGAGAAGTTCACAACTATCAGAATGCGACAGAGTCTAACTTTAAAGTCAAGTCTGAGGTCCTCAAGCTACAACGTCCATGTTTAAACTGAACATTAAAAATCTGAACTGTGTAATCTTTTAACATCTTGATTTTCAGTGATGTCCTAATGCTGCCAAATGACCCTCGGTTAACATGTGCACTTCCACCTGCAGGCTCAAATTGTTTTCAGGATTATCTACTAGTTCAAGGGCAGAAACGTAAAAGCAAAAATTCCTGGCAAATGAGAATTTTAAGCTGTCCACTCACCAATGAGCAAATCTTTCCTCCTTCTAGCCCTGAAATCTCATCACCCTCAAACCTCCCTGGATCATAACGCTCTCACTCTCGGCCTCTTAGCTGGGGTGCTGCACTACTAAAACGGGGTGGTCACCAAGGTCTGCCTCTGTTCTCTTTCTGGAATTCCCCAGACAAGGCTGAATTAAGCCACAGGCTTAAAGCCTATTTTCCAGCCAAAGACAATGCAAGCACATGGCTAATAAGGCAAGGTCAGTGGGCTGAAATGTTGTTAAAGCACTAACTGCCAGGTAAAACCCAAGGAACCCACCGAGACACCCAGGGGAAGCAGAGAAAGTCATCCTGCAGCTGCCATCAGTTACCCCAAGTTCACTGCTGGGTCTTCAGCCGAGATTCTCCCAGGGCCTTACCTCCTGCTCAGTGAACCACTGCTCTTACCAGCAACTAAAATTACAATTAAGTTTTTTAAAGTTATTTGCCAGAATTCAAAGAACTGAAACTCCACATTTTAAGGATTCTAAAAAATCTAGAGCTGTTTGTATGTGTGTTTGCTTGTTTTACTGAGGTGAGAGTCACAGAACATAAATTAACCATGCTAAGTGTACCATGCAGTGGCAGCCAGCGCATCGACAACACTGTGCAACCATCACCTCTATCTAGGCTCAAAATGTTTTCATCACCCCAAATGGAAACCCTGTACCCATTAAGCTCCCCATCACTCCCCATTATCTGCCCCCCGCAGCCCCAGGCAACTGCTCATCTGCTTTCTGTCTCTATGAATTCACCTATTCTGTGTATTTCATATAAATGAAGTCATATAATATTTGGTCTTCTGTGATCAGTTTCTTTCACTCATAGTGTTTTCCAGGTTCATCCCTGTTGTAGTGTGTCTCAGAACATCATTCGTTTGCACGGCTGAGTAATATTCCCTTGTATGTATGTACTCTATTTTATTTATCCATTCATCTGTTGACGGACATTTGGGTTGTTTCAACCTTTTGGCTATTGTGTATAATGCTACAATGAACATTCCTGTACAAGCATTTGTTAGGGTCCCTGTTTTCAACTTTTGGGTGCACACTGAAGCACGGAATTGCTGTCATAAGATAATTCTAAGGAGCCGTGGTGGCGCAATGGTTAAGCACTTGGCTGCTAACCAAAAGGCAGTTCAAACCCACCAGCAACTTCTCAGGAGAAAAGACCTGGTGATCTGCCTCTGTAAAGATTACAACCTAGAAAACCCTATGGGTTCTACTCTGTCCTATAGGATTACTATAAATCGAAATGGACTCGACATCACCTAACAACATGGTATGTTTGTTCTACGTTTAACTTTTTGAGGAGCCACCAGCATGTTTTCCACAGAGGCTGTACCATTTTACGTCCCAAGTGTGAGGCCAAACAAGGCCTTCCTAAATTAACCCTTTGTCTGCATGGTGCATCACAGAGAACTACGTCAGCAAGGCCTCTTCCTGTTCTAATCCCTCCACCTCCTTCTGGGCAGACACATTAGGACATCTTCTGTTGTAACATTCTGATTTCATCCTAAGGGCAAGGATGAGCCATGGCTGACAATAAGGGGGTGCAAACTGGCTTTGTAAGTGCTCCCTGAAAACTTAATCCTGTCAGTCAGCAGGACTTTGCTCAGGCTTCTGAATGTTTTGGGTTTTTTGTTTGTTTTGTTTTAAATGGATAATTCTTTCCACTTGTCTGAACTCACATTTCTGTTGAGATCAATAAAAAGGCCAGTGTGTTTATTTACCTAATAATGAAATCCGCTTTGATGGACATTTTCATTACCTTCCACAAACACAATCAGGAACTGAAAGACCTGAGAGTGATCTCCTTAGAGCAGCCAGTCTCGGCGCAGTGCCTCCAAGGAGGTTCAGGACCTCAGAAACGTAAAGTTGAATTCCTCACAGTTCAGGCAGAGCTGCAGCCTGACTGGAATGTTCCACCATCTCCATGGTCAGACCTGCTCATTTCTATGCTTCTCTAGGGCCTTGCAGAAAGAATGGGTGGTGATTCCCAGAGAACTGGCCGAGGGAATGAACGTCACTAGTGTGAAGATCCATCAGAGTAAAGGACACCCAAGAACAAAGAGGAAGGTGATTACAACGGGTGATGTCAGAGGAAGGCCTGCCTGGGAGAAATCAGGAGGAATCCCAGGGGTGGGAGGCCTGTCAGTGGGCAGTTCTGCCCTGGATCTAGGCATGGACTGGTGTGACCTTTCTATTTCCAGCAGATACTAGTTTCACCATTCTGTCCATCCCAGTGCAGGGAAAGCAGCCTTATCCTTGGAGCGGCAGATGTAGCCCGTGACATGCTGTGTGTGGCAGAAATCAGACTGTGCTCACACTCAGGAGACTCAGGCGTGAGTTCCAGTTCTGTCCTCTATTGTTACAGGACCTTCGGCTGGTAAGTCCTCACTTATATAATTAGAATTAAATGTGATATTGAAAGCTAAGTGATTTATTAATGAAGCCCAAAACACAAGGTCAGAAAAGTCAATGCATCTAAAATTGAACTCATTCCTCCTAACCTAACCTGCTTCTTGCTATCAAAAATCATCCCTCCAAGGCAAAGGTCAGCAAACTTACCATAAAGGGCCAGATGGTAAATAGTTTTGATTCCGTGGGCCATATGGCCCCTATAGCAACAGCTCAACTCCGCCCATGGGCCGGGAGGGCAGCCACAGACATACATAAAAATGTGAGTGGCTGTGTTCCAACAGAACTTTTCTGGCTATATCTGAAGAGAGGACTGACGGGATTTGCTGATGATCTAGTGTGAGGTGGAGAGAAAGACAGGAGTCAAGGATGACTCAAAGGCTGCTGGCCTGAGGACATCTTTCCTCCGACAAGCTCTGCAGGTGCCTGTCACCCTTTCAGGCACGTCTTCTTCATGCTGATTTCCCTCTGGGTGGTTAGCCTTCCCTTCACACCCTCCACACTCCAGCTCTCCTCCTCCCAGTTTCCTTCTCAAAATCTGGCTCTTAAGAAAAGATCTTAAATACTTTTTCCACTGAGATGTGAATGAGTAGTAAGCGTAAAGTATACCTTTTGCAAAGGATATTTGCATTTTAAAGAAAGAATGCTTTTAAATTTCATGAATAAAGAAAGACCTAAAAAAAAAAACTTTACTAACAAAAACAGGCAGAGGGCCAGATTTGGCCTATAGGCCTTAGTTTGGTGAAACCTGTTCTAAGGGATGACTAAATTCCCTAGCCCCATCATTTACCTACTAGTAGTGGGAGAGGTCAGGAGCCTTGTTTAATTATGCATATAAATGGCATTTTTAGAGAACTTGCTATCAGTTCAGCAGTCTACATCTTCAGATGAAGCAGATTCTAATGAAGGCCATGGAAGAGAATCAGCCCATTCCCGAATCTTTGTTATCCAGGAAAAACTTGGAGTTACTGCCCACCTTCCCCCCATAAACTCTGTTGGACCTGCTTCAATCCTGGGGCCTATCCTCTACCCATTCAGGCTTGTCCCCTCCACACGGCACCAAAGTAATACCTTCACCACCTGATCAGTTACTCCCCACTTAAGAGTCTTCAGTTCCCCTTAGCATTCCAGGGAGACACCCTCAGCAAAACTCACACAGCCATTCATGATCTGGCCCTGCCCACTTCATGGTTCTACCTAGCCTTGCCCCCCAGTCCCACAGTCCAGCCATGCTGACCTCTCTGAGAGTCGCCCACATGCGCCGTGTTCATACTCCCTCTCCCAGCAGGACCACACTTTGCTCCCTCTATTTGGAGACACTGGTCCCTTCAACATCATGGTAATGATGACCTACATTTCAGTTCTCAGCCCAGGTGAGCCCTCTCCCAGGAAGCCTTTCCTAACCCACCCCTTTCAATCTGGATTCAGCACCCCTCGTTTATGCCCCCACAAGGCACTATGATTATCTTTATCATGGCCTACTTGTCATACTGTGTCGTAATTACTGCTTACTGGGCTGCCTCGCCACTAGACTGCGAGCTCCTTTCTAACAGGAAACACACACACATGTGGTGTCCCTGGGTGGTGAAATGGTTAACATGCTCAGCTGCTAACTTACCTTTGGGTGGGTGGGTGGAGGCAGCACAGAGGCACCTATGGAGCACAGGTGTACTCTGATACATGTGCAGTTACCATGAGTCAGAGTCAACATGACAACAACTGACTGTATATAAATATAAAATATATGATCAATATATATGTAATCAATATATGTTATCTATATATATATACACACATATATGTATTTTTTTCAGCATTGTATCTCCAAGAAGCCAATATTTACTAGATGTTTAATAAAATTTTGTTGAATAAATTAAATGATTATTCAATAGTCAAATCACTTTTAAGAACCTGGTGTAAGTATAGTCTACCATGGGTTGGGAAAGGGGAAGAAGAGACACAAAAAAATAGAGAACCTGCAACCTGCCCTTGAATGCCTTTATAAACATAGTTAGAGAATGCAGACTTATAGGACATTACTGGAGATAATCGGCTCTGCAAATTATCTTCACCACCTCAAGGTCTACTCTCCGGTATACCAATAACTCACCCAAAAGAAATGGACAAAATAGAGTATTTCATGATCTAGTTATGAGAATTAAACAAGTTAAAATATGAGAAACACTTAGATTAGTGTCCGGCACTTATTAAGTGTTTTTTAAGTAAGTAAATAAATACATAAACACTATTTTACTTTGATAGCCCCAGAAACACAAATCCAGGGATTTTCAAGCTTCATACCCTAAAACAGATAGAGACACCCATAAAGTACCAGAAAGTTGAGCTGCTCAAGATCCCTGTTGTTGTCTGCTGTCACGTTGATTCCAACTCATGGCGACCCCATGTGTGCAGAGCAGAACTGCTCCGTCGAATTTTCAAGGCTGTGACCTCTCAGCAGCAGATCACCAGGCCTTACTTTAGAGGCGCCTCTGGGTGGGTTTGAATTGCCAACCTTTCAGTTAGTAATCCAGCACTTAACCATCTGTACCACCCGGAGATTCCCCAGTGAAAAGATTCTAGAAACTGGACTGAAAAAAGTGAATCCATGGTTAACAACGGGGAATATCCGCATTCAGAAAAGCTGCAATATCCACAATGCCATGGAAAAGCAACCATCTTAACCTTCTCAAAATAAACTGTCTGCTCTGTATGGTAGGTCCTGCCAATTGGCTCAGTCAGTACTACTCCAACCCCCTTCTAGCAGATGTCCTATACACTGGAGGTTAGAAGGCAAAAAACTGCACTTCCATAAGTCCCTGCAGCTGCATATGACCTAGCTTCTGGTGAACAAATACACTAAGACTTAGAAAGCTAAAGAGCAGCAGAACACGGGGGCCGTGGGGCTCTTCTGAAAGCATGGTGGCAGAGGCCCTTTGGTTGTGATGTACCAGCCACAGAGGAGACACAAGGGTGCGGTCAGTCCAGAGGTTGACAGGAGCCGACAGCAGCCGTGCTGCAGCTTCCCCGCTGGGCCATTTCTGCCAGTGCACCAGGGCACGAGGGTCTCAAGCCAGCAGCAGCACTTCTGCAGGATGGCTAGGAATTCTTCCTGGAAGCCCAGTTACTGTTTGCTACTACAGTCCTTGCAATTATTCTGAAATCTGCTTAAAACCTTGCAATTAATCATTTTCTGCTTAAAATGACTGGAGTGAATTCTTTTGTCTGTAATGGAACCTGAATCAGCATAGTATGAGAGGAACTTCCTTCAGATTAGAAGCCAGCTCCAGCTTTAATAGGGAAAAAAAAGAAACAAACCTGTTGCCATTGAGTCAATTCCGACTCATAGCGACCCTACAGGACAGAGTAGAACTGCCCCATTGGGGTTTCCAAGGAGCAGCTGATGGATTCGAGCTGCTGACATTTTGGTTAGCAGCCTGACCTCTTAACCACTGCACCACCAGGGCTCCAATAATAGATAATAGCTTTAACAAAAGCAGCATGAAAATAATTCACTTTGAGGAACACTACTCTGAAACGAGCCTGCTCAATGGTGAAAACTGAAACAGAGGAAAACACCAACGAGGTCACCCCAAGCGGTTTCTACAAGTGGATAATGAAGGCAGTGAGTGTTTACACTGGAACACATCCACAAACGCATCTACTCACATCTATCGAAACTAGACAGAAGATGACCTACCTCACCTACCAGACAATACTTTTCATTACTGCATCTCCTTTTACCTCAAGTACAGCAAACCATGGAAAGTTTAATATATTTACCATTTTTCTTACCGACGCCCAGCAATATTGCAAAAAGAAACACAACAGAAATACTAGACATATTTGTGTATTTATTTCCTAAATAGTATTGTGCACATATTATTGACTTTGAGACAATGACAAAGTGAATAATTCCTAATTACGCTGAGGAAAAGTTGTCTATGAACAGAGGAAACCTTAACAAGGTACTGGAATCCAGAAGTGTTTGCCTGCATGCTCACAGAGAGCAAACTCACCTCAGTGGCCCAAAAATCTCGAGGAGAAAGAAGAAAGAGGACTAATTTTGTATGAATTCTGCACAGAAGAGGCACTGCTCTCTGGATGAACTCAGGCTGATTCATTTAGCAATTATTGGAAGAGTTTTCTTTGTCTTTCCCCAGATGCTCTGCTATTTCTAAACTAATTTGAACTGAATCATTTTACTTCTCATAATTTCCAGAGACAACACTCTCTCCCCAACCAGCATTTCCCAAAGATAAAATGCTTTCTCTAATAAAACTTATCTTTTTCTGTAAATACTGAAGTCTCTGCATAAACGTCTTTACTATCCTGCCTAGGTAAAGAAGCTGCTCACAGAGTGGGAATGCCATTCACAGGGCTCCCACCCACTGCACCATTCCCACTGTAGAGCACTCCCACGTTCTTAAATGCCCCTCATGACCTAAGCCGGGCAAACCAGTACAGGGCAGAACTTTGCCTGGTCCTGCAACATCCTCATAATCACCAGCATGTTCAAGTCCGTCTTTGTAGTTAGTGTGCCAATCCATCTCACAGAGGGTCTCCCACACCCTCACTGGCCCTCTACTTCACCAAACATGATGTCTTCCTCCAGCAATGGATCCTTCCTAATAACGGATTCAAGGCAAACGAGTCAATGTTCTGTTGTGATCACAGGTTTTCACTGGCTAATTTTCAGAAGTAGGTATCCAGGCCTTTCTTCCTAGTCTGTATTAGTCTGGAAGCTTTACTAAAATCTGTCCACCACAGGTGACCCTTCTGGTATTTTCAGTATTGGTGGCATAACTTCCAGCATCACAGCAACATTCAAGCCACCACAGCACAACCAACAGGCAGGTGGTGGCTTGCTGTCATCTAGCAGAGACAGTCCGAACTATAGGTGAGGAAGCAGAGCAGGCATTTCAAGAGGCATCTAGAAGGCACAGCTGCCTGGATGGTAGGGGAGGGATCAAAGATTAACACCCGTATTTCTGCCCTAGACAACCTGATACACAGTCATGAAGGGGAAGGGCAGGTTTTGGAGGGAAGATGTTTCCTTGTTTCTAATTATATACCACTGAACTCTCAAACTGTCAATTTTGACATTCAAACTGGTTCATTTGGCTCATTAAAAAGTTTAATTACTCAATATACAAGGAGTATGTAGATCAATTTCAAAAAACCTCTATCAAAAAGCACTCTGTTTTAGTACACTGACGTTCATTGCAACCCAGCAGCTAAGAGACGGAAGCAACCTAAAGGTCCATCAACAGATGAATGGACAAACAAAAGGTGGTACATAAATACAATAGAATATCGCTCAGCCATAAAGAGAAATGAAGTCCTGATACGTGCTACAACACGGATGAAGCTTGAAAACATGCTGAGTGAAGTAAGTCAGTCACAAAGGTCAAATATCGTATGATCTCATATGAAATATCTACAAATGAGTTGGGGTTTTCTGGTTTTTTGAAAGACCAAAGTTTACAAATAATTACTAGGGTCAGGAGGGAGGAGGAAAAACAGAGTCACTGTTTAGGAAGCATGAGTTTCCACTTATGGTGACAAACAATGGGGCAAAGGATTTTGGCGATGGTTGAGCAACATGATTAATGTAATTGATGCTTCTAAATTGTACAATATTGAAGAATACTGAATTGGCAAATGTGCTTAATACATATGTATATATAGATATGTATATATATGTATATATATATATATTTAAAAAACAACAACAAAAAAAATCCAACAGCACAAAGGAAAACAAAAACTACTCAGAGGCACCTTGGAAGACAGGCCTGTCAGTCTGCTTCCAAAAGGTCACAGCCTTGAAACCCCTATTGAAAAGTTCTACTCTGCACACATGGGGCCACCATGAGTCGGAACGGGCTCCACAGCAACTAACATCATCAACAACATGCATACACTTGGTCAACAATGGACAGATTCTGCCTCCCTCTTTTGTCTATTTCGTATTTCTCCCAGTCTTCCTGAATCTAACAAAGAAAGAACCAAATTTTTAAAAACTAATTATTAAATTCCAGCATGAAGTCACAGGCATAAAAACTGTATTATTTTCCCCACATTTCTCAAATGGGAGAAACACTGACCAATTTTTCTACAAGTTAAACGGAAAAATGAATTGTAAGCCATTAATATGACTGATAAGTATGTTAAGGGTCATGACAGAAAAGTGTAATAGAATGGGATAACTAGACATCAAATCATGAGATCTCTGGCATCGTTTCTATCACCAAGGCCATATTTTTCCAAATATCAATTTTTCTTCATTTCCAAGTTTCGAGTTCCAATCACCAGTAATTATCATTGCATCTTGATTTCAAGTTTGATCAATTTCAGACTGCAGAAGTTGGTAAAAATCTTCAGTTTCTTCAACTTTGGCCTTACTGGTTGGTGCAAAAATTTGAATAACAGTTGTATTAACTGGTCTTCCTTGTAAGCATATGGATATCATCCTATCACTGATAGCGCTGTACTTCAGGATACATCTTGAAATGTTCTTTTTGACAGTGAATGCGACGCCACTGCTCTTCAATTTGTCATTCCCGGCATAGCATACCATATGATTGTCTTATTCAAAATGACCAATTCAGTACATTTTAGCTCAATAATGCCTAGAATATCGATCTTTATGAATTCCATTTTATTTTTGACAACTTCCAATATTCCTAGATTCATATTCTGTACATTCCGCGTTACAATTATTAATGGATGTTTGCAACTGTTTCTTCTCATTTTGAGTTCTGCCACATTAGCATACCAAGGTCCCGAAAGCTTGACCCATCCATGTCATTAAGGTCAACTCTACTTTGAGGAGGCAACTCTTTCCCAGTCATATTTTGAGTGTCTTCAAACCTGGGGGCTCCTCTTCCAGCACCATATTAGACAATGCTCTGCTGTTATTTATAAGGTTTTCCCTGGCCAATTTTTTCAGAAGTAGACTGCCAGGTCCTTCTTCCTCGTCTGTCTTAGTCTGGAAGCTCTGCTGAAACCTGTCTACCAAGGGTGATCCTGCTGATATTTGAAATACCAGTGGCAAAGCTTCCAGTATCACAGCAACACGCAAGCCACCACAGTACGACAAACTTACAACTGGAAAGTATGGCCTTGGTGATAGAAACAACATCGGACATCTCATGAAAGAATTTTGCAAGACCAACGACTTCTTCATTGCAAATACCTTTTTTAACCAACATAAACCGCGACTATACATGTGGACCTCATCAGATGGAATACACAGGAATCAAATCGACTACATATGTGGAAAGAGACAATGGAAAAGCTCAATATCATCAGTCAGAACAGGGCCAGGGGCTGACTGCAGAACAGACATCAATTGCTCATATGCAAGTTCAAGTTGAAGCTGAAGAAAATTAAAACAAGTCCACAAGAGCCAACATATGGCTTTGGGTATATCCCATCTGAATTTAGATATCATCTCAAGAACAGATCTGATGCATTGAACACCAATGACCGAAGACCAGACGAGTTGTGGAATGATATCAAGGACTTAATATGTGAAGAAAGTAAGAGGTCATTAAAAAGACAGGAAAGAAAGAAAAGACAAAATAGATATCAGAAGAGAGTCTGAAAGTTGCTCTTGAACATGGAGTACCTAAAGCGAAAGAAAAAAAAAAAAGGAAAAGAGCTAAACAGAAGATTTCAAAGGGCAGCTCGACAAGACAAAGTAAAGTATTATAATGAAATCTGTGCAAAGACCTGGAGATAGAAAACCAAAAGGGAAGAACATGCTCAGCATTTCTCAAGCTGAAAGAACTGAAGAAAAAAATTAAAGTCTCAAGGTGCAATATTGAAGGATTCTACAGGGAAAATATTAAACAACACAGGAAGCATCAAAAGAATACGGAAGGAATACACAGAGTTACTCTACCAAAAAGAATCGATCGATGTTCAACCATTTCAGAAGGTAGCATATGATCAAGAACGGATGGTCCAAGCTGCACTGAAGGCATTGGCGAAAAACGAGGCTCCAGGAACTGACGGAATACCAATTGAGATGTTTCAACAAACAGATGCAGCACTGGAAGCACTCATTCGTCTATGCCAAGCTATTTGGAAGACAGCTGCCGGGCCAACCAACTGGAAGAGATCCATATTTGTACCCATTCCAAAGAAAGTGATCCAACAGAATGCGGAAATTATCGAACAACATCATTAATATCACACACAAATGATATTTTGCTGAAGATCATTCAAAAGCAGCTGCACCAGTACATCAACAGGGAACTGCCAGAAACTGAAGCCGGATTCAGGCAGACGTGGAACAAGCGATATCACTGCTGATGTCAGATGGATCCTGGCTGAAAGCAGAGAATACCAGAAAGATGTTTCCCTGTGCTTTATTGACTATACAAAGGCATTCGACTGTGTGGATCATAACAGATTATGGATAACATTACGAAGAATGGGAATTCCAGGACACTCAATCGTGCTCATGAGGAACCTGTACTTAGTCCAAGAAGCAGCTGTTCAAACAGAACAAGCGTATGTGTGGATTAAAGTCAAGAATACACAGGGTTGTGTTCCTTCACCCTATTTATTCAATCTGTATGAGGAGCTGGACTATATGAAGAAGAACGCAGCATCAGGATTGAGGAAGACTCATTAACAACCTGCATTATGCAGATGACACAACCTTGTTTGCTGAACGTGAAAAGGACTTGAAGCACTTACTGATAAAGATCAAAGATTACAGCCTTCAGTATGGATTACACCTCAACATAGAAGAGAACAAAAATCCTCACACTGGACCAATAAGCAACATCACGATAAACGGAGAAAAGATTGAAGTTGTCAAGGATTTCATTTTACTTGGATCCACAATCAACACCCAGGGAAGCAGCAGTCAAGGAATCAAATGACGCATTGCATTGGGCAAATCTGCTGCAAAAGACCTCTTTAAAGTGTTGAAAAGCAAAGATGTCACCTTGAGGACTACAGTGTGCCTCACTCAAGCCATGGAGTTTTTAATCACCTCATATACATGTGAAAGCGATAAATGAATAAGGAAGACCGAAGAAGAATTGATGCCTTTGAATTACGGCGTTGCCGAAGAATACTGAATATACCATGGACTGCTAGAAGAACAAACAAATCTGTCTTAGAAGAAGTATAGCCAGAAAGCTCACTAGATGCAAGGATGGTGAGAATGCATCTCAAATACTGATGACATGCTATCAGGAAGGACCAGTCCCTGGAGAAGGGACATCATGCCTGGTAAAATAGAGGGTCAGCAAAAAAGAGGAAGACCCTCAACAAGATGGACTGACACAGTGGCTGCAATAATAGGCTCAAGCATACCAACAATTATCAGGATGGCACAGGACCGGGCAGTGTTTCATTCTATTGTACATAAGGTCACTATGAGTCAGAACCAACTCCACGGCACCTAACAACAACAACAGACATCAAATTACACAAACTCATAAAATTCCCCAACTATAAACTATGCTAATATATCAAGCATCTGATTAATGCTGTTGAAAGAAATCAAAGATCTAAATAAAAAGAAAGACACACCATGTTTATGAATTGGAAGACTCAACACAGTAAAGATGTCAATTATCCCTCAATTGATCTATAAATTTCATGCAATTCTTAACAAAATCCCAGTGAAATTTTATGGAGATATAGAAAAGTTTATTCTAAAATTTATATGGAAAAGCAAAAGAGCTAAAACAATCCTGAAAAAGAAGGAAGTTAGAGAAATTACATTACTTAATTTTAAGACTTATTAGTAATCAAGAGAGGATGGTATTTGTGCAGAGAGAGATACACAGATTAATGTAACGTAATAGAGAACCCAACAGTAGACCCATACAAGTATGGTCAACTAATTTTTGAGAAAGTTGCAAAATCAAATTAATAAAGGAAAATTTGTCTTTTCAATAAATGGTACTGGGGTAATTGGACACCCACAGGCAAGAAAATAAAACTTTACCTAAATTAATAGAGCCCTGGTGGCATAATACTTAAGAGCTCGGGTGCTAACCAAAAGGTCAGCAGTCCAACTCCACCAGCTGCTCCTTGGAAACCCTATGGGGCAGTTCTACTCTGTCCTATAGGGTCGCTATGCGTCGGAATCAACTCGATGGCACACAACAACAATAACCTAAACTAATAAAAAAAAATTTCAAAATGGTTCATAAACTTAAATATAGTGGTAAACTAAAAAAAAAAAAAACTATTAGAAGAAAACAAAAGAGCAAATCACTGGGTTGTATGGGTAGGCCAAGAGTACATATGACACCAAAAGCACAATCCATAAAAAAAAGAAAAAAAAAAAACCATAAATTTGACTTCATGACAATTAAAAACTTTAGCTCTCTGTGAAAGACCCTATTAAGAGGATGAAAAGAAAAGCTATAGACTGAGAGAAAATATTTGCAAACCACCTATCTGACAAATGAATAGTATCTAAACTATATAAAAAATTCTCTAAACTCAACTGTAAAGAAAAAAAAAATCCAGGAAAAAAATAAGCAAAAGACATGAACAGACATTTCACCAAAAAGGATATATAGATGACAAATAAGCATATGAAAAGATGTTCAACATCATAAACCATTAGGGAAATGCAAATTAAAACTACAGTTAGATATCAATGTATACCCATTAGAACAGCCAAAATTAAAAATGGTGAAAATACCAAATGCTAGGAAGGATGCAAAGAAACTGGATCTCTGATACTTTGGTGGCGGGAATGTAAAATGGTACGGCCACTCTGGATAACTGTTTGCAAATTTCTTGTAAAACTAAATAGACATTTATCATACAATCCAGAAATCACATTCCTAGGAATTTAGCCCTTAGAAATGAAAACTTATGTCTACACAAAAACCTGTAATGTTCATACCAGATTTATTCATAATAGTCAAAAACTAGAAGCAACCCAATGTCCTTCAATGGGTGAATGGTTCAACAAATTGTGGTACATCCATACCCAGAATCTAGCACTCTGCAATAAAAAGGAACAACTTATTGGTACACATTACAATATATTTAGATGGATGTTGAGGACATTATGCTGAGTGAAAAAAGTGAATCTCAAAAGGTTACATGCTGTATGATTCCATTTATATAACATTCTAAAAATGACAAAATTTCAGAAATTGAGACCAGATTAGTGGTTCCCAGGGCTTAAGGACTTGAGGAGGAGGATGGGTCTGACTACTCTATAAAGAGGTAATGCAAGGTGGTTCTTCGAGGTTCTGTATCTTAATTGTGTTGGTGATTACATGAATCTACACATGATAAACTGCACAGAACTATACACAAATAAGTGCACGTACAACTGACAAAATGTGAATAAGGTCTGTGGATTATACCAATGTTAATTTCCTGGGTGTCATAGATTGAATTGTGTCCCCCAAAAAATATGTGTAAATTCGGCTACGCCATGATTCCCAGTATTGTATGGTTGTCCTCCAATTTTGTGATGTGTTGTAAATCCTAACCTCTATGCCTGTGGTGGAAACCTTGATAGCGTAGTGGTCAAGGGCTACACCTGGTAACCAAAAGGTCGGCAGTTTGAATCCACGAGGCACTCCCTGAAAACCCTATGGGGAAGTTCTACTCTGTCCTATAGGATCACTATGAGTCAGAATGGACTTGACAGCAACTGGTTTTTTTTCTGATGCCTGTGGTTATTGTCCCATTTAGGTGTGATTTGTCTGTTATGTTAATGAGACAGGAATAGCTTACGCTAATGAAGCAGGACTAGGGTAGGATGCAACACTCTTAGGTCACAGCCCCGATCTGATGTAAAGGGAGTTTCCCTAGGATGTGGCCTGCATCACCTTTTATCTTACAAAAGATAAAAGGAGAAAGAAGCCAGCAGAAAATGAGGGACCTCCTACCACCAAGAAAGAAGAGCCAAGAGCAGAGTATGTCCTTTGGACCCAGGGTCCCTGGGCTGAGAACCTCCTAGACCCAGGGGAAGACTGATGTCAAGACACCTGGAGATCTCCCAGGAACATCAGGCCCACAGATGTTGAAAGGAGGCAAGGACTTTCTTCCAGAGCTGACAGTGACAGAAAGCCTTCCCCTAGGGCTGGTGCCCTGAATTCAGACTTCTAGCCTCCTAAACTGTGAGAGAATAAATTTCTGTTTGTTAAAGCCATCCACTTGTGGTATTTCTGTTAAAGCAGAACTAGATAACTAAGGTACTGGGCTAGGAATTTTACTATGTTAGGTAAGATTTTTCACTGGGGAAGCTGGGTGTAAGGTAAATGGGACCTCTCTATTCTATTTTTGCCAACTTCCTGTGACTATGTATTTATTTCAAAATAAAAAGATTTGTAAAAAGAATAACAAGAAAGAAAAGAAATGGTACTCAACATAAAACCACAGATTCTCTGGTTGCACCAGAAAGGGGTTTAGATCTCAGCCAGACTGACCTCTGCTTCACCCCTATGGTGGCTCTAGAGGTACTCAGTGAATACTAAGGTATTCCTGCAGTCTAAGAGTTGAAGACTCACACTTGTCATTTGCATGCCCATAGTATCTGCACATTGCACAATTCTTTCAAGTTTAAAAAGAATATTCCTTTTGACAACATTTCTAAGTATGAGATTCTACTTGCAGAATTCCTTGTACAAGCTGTAGGCAGTAAGTAGCACTTGTGGGTAAAAAGTCACCATCGGCGCACTAGGGGTAGCAGTGACTGGAGAAGTGAGTTAGTACGACAAGGGCAAATTCTGATTCCTCTTCAGTTTGCATGATCTTTCACCTTTTACTACAGATTTCCATGGAGAGGAACAATTCTGAGTTCTTAGCTGAATTTTTGAGGCCCTGCTACAGCAGGGCTAATGTTGTTGTTGTTGAAAATGAGACACTATCTTTAAAAGGAAATAATTCAGCATGAGCTGTATAATAAAATTGCTGTTGAAGCTACAACCCAGAGGAGTTAGTATCCCAGTTAGCAGTCCACAGGCTCTTACTTTACAGCTGGAAGTTTTGTAATTAGCATAATAAGTGTTCAGTGGGTTTTCCTGAGTGAAATTTGTGACTTGTTAATTAGCATAATAATTGTTAGAAACAAGGACTGGCTAAAACGATTTAGGGACATTGGCCTAGGTTCAAGAATCTAGAAAAGTTGAAAGCTATCACACCTTTAGCAACAGCTCTGAGGGAGATAAAGGTCCTGTGTTCAGCTACAGGTTGGCAGAATTTCTGAATGCCTGATGCCAAGTAGATAGCTCAGAACTTCCCTCTGGCTAATGTCATATCTACTTGGAAAGAACCTTTCATGAAAGGTAGTGGTGTGAGCACCTCAGAGGACGCAGAGCTGAGAGTTCATCGAGCCCATAGAATGGATTGGTGTGAACTGTGTTCTAGTGCTTGCCTCTCAGGCTGGGTTCTCTAGAGACGCAAAACCAGTAAAGCATATAAATATACAGAGGGATTTATGTCAAGGAAATGGCTCACGTGATTGTAGAGGCTGGAACGTCCCAAGTCCGTGGATCAGGATAAAGAATTCTCTCGATTACACAGCTGTAGGAGCTGGCGAACTCAAGATCGGCAGGTCAGAGAGCAGGGCTCCTGCTAACAGGCTGTGAAGATCAACACATCCCAAGATCGGCAGATAAGCTGATAGCTCAAGTCCCAAGAACCAGAGGTCAGACGAACAGGAGACAGCTGCAGGATCCACAGTGAGCAAAGCCAGAATGTCTGCTTATATTCGGATGCAGGCCACACCCCTAAGGAAACTTCCTTTCAACCGACTGGCCACTCACAGCAGATTCCATCATGGGAGTGATCACATATAAACATGGAGAATCATGGCTCAGCCAAGCTGACTTAACAATCTTAACCATCACAGACCACCCCTTGCCAACTTAGCACAAGTATACATCTCCTTAAACCATACATAATCTCTGAATAAAAGACAATTATAAAGTCATGCTTGTGCCTAACATGATACAACTAACACATGTACAACCGAAAATCCACTAGCCCTGTTTAGATTTTATATTTTATAAGTGAAGAAAACAAAAATATTTGATGCACACATACAAAGCAGAAATACTCATAACAACTACAGTCCTCATTTCTGCAACTGGTCATGCGGCCATAACTGGTATTTAGAATTACCTTCTTCCACTACCCAGTCTGTATTCCCTTTGCCCTCAGCAAGCACCTCAGCTGGTCATGGTTCTTTGCCTGGTAGGGTGACCCAAGCCTTCATTCCTGAAGGGTCTGGGTCATTAGGAGTCATGTCAGAACTAGGTTACTATAGTTTTCCATCGACTTTAATCACAGGGCATGGCAGTACCAAGAGACGCCCTAAGGGATCTCCTGCATTCCAGACATACTCTTCTTTACCTTCATTATGTAATATCAATTCAATTTCCTCTTGGTAATCACGATCAGTCACACGAGCCAGTATAGTAACTCACCTCTTTGTCTGTTGATCCAGAGGCATAAGGAGCCCAAAGTGGCCAGGTGGCATTCTTAGCTTCCAGTTCAATGGAATCAGTGATGTGTCTCCAGGTGGGAGCACTCCTCCCCAAAGAACTAAGACCTATAGACCTGCAGAGCATAAGGTCGCAGGGACAGGAAGTAAAAATCTTGCAAGTGGATCCCTAAGGGTAATAGTGAGTGGTGCCACTCCCATTTCCATACCTCAATTCCTGGACCCATGAATCCTGGCTATGGGAGAAATAGCACCATATATTGGACACTGGTTTAGAGCATACACAGCCTCCTGAAGAACACTGCCCCAACCCTGCAAGGTACTGCCACCTAGCTGGTGCCACAATTGTGTCATTAGAAGGCCATTCCATCCTTCTATCAAGCCAGCTGCTTCAGGATGATGGGGAACATGCTAAGACCAGTGAATTCCATGAGCATGGGCCCACTGCTGCACTTCACTTGCTGTGAACTGAGTCCCTTGATCTGAGGCAATGCTGTGTGAGATACCACGATGGTGAATAAGGCATTCTGTAAGTCCACGGATGGTAGTTTTGGCAGAAGCATTGCGTGTAGGGAAGGCAAATCCATATCCAGAGTAAGTGTCTGTTCCAGTAAGGACAAAAGACTGCCCATTCCATGACAGAAGTGGTCCAATGTAATCAACTTGCCACCAGGTTGCTGGCTGATCACCTTGAGGGACGGTGCCATATCAGGGACTTGGTGTTGGTCTCTGCTGCTGGCAAACTGGGCACTCAGCAACGGATGTAGCCAAGTCAGCCTTGGTAAGCTATGCTGGGCCCACGCATAGCTTCTATCCCTGCCACCACGGCCACTTTGTTCATGAGCCCATTGAGCAATGACAGGAGTAGCTGGGGAAAGAGAATGACTGGTTTCCACAGAACGTGTCATCTTATCCACTTGATTGTTAATATCATCCTCTGCTGAGGTCATCCTTTGGTGAGCATTCACATAAGACACACATATCTTCACTTCTTTGGCCCGTTCACAGAGGTCTATCCACATCCCTCTTCCCCATAAATCCTTGTCTCCAATTTTCCAATCATGTTCCTTCCAAGTCCCTGACCATCCAGCCAAACCATTGGCCACAGCCCATGAATCAGTATACAATCACATATCTGGCCATTTCTCCTTCCAAGCAAAGTGAACAACCAGGTGCACTGCTCAAAGTTCTACCCACTGAGAGGATTTCCCTTCACCACTGTCCTTAAGGGAGCTCCCAGAAATGGGCTGTGGTGCTGCTGCTGTCCACTTTCAAGTGGTACCTGCATATCTCGCAGAACCATCTGTAAACCAGGCACAAATTTTCTCTTCTTCAGTCAACTGATCATAAGGAACTCCCCATGAAGCCATAGGTGCAGACTGGGAGATGGAAGGTAATGTGACAGGAATGGAGACCATGGGCATTTGGGCCACTTCCTCATGCAACTTACTTGTGCCTTCAGGTCCTGCTCAGCCCCAGTCTCGTATATGCCACTTCCATTTAATGATGGAGTGCTGCTGTGCACGTCCAACTTTATGATTCTGTGGGTCAGACAACACCCAGTTCGTGACGGGCAGCTCGGGCCACATGGTGACTTGGTGTTCCATGGTTAAGCATTCAGTCTCTACTAAGGCCTAACAAGCCAAAAGCTGCTTCTCAAGAGAAGAGTAGTTATCTGCAGAGGATACTAAGGCTTTGTTCCAAAATCCTAAGGGTCTGCACTGTGATTCACCAATAGGGGCCTGCCAAGTCTCCAAACAGCATCTCTATCTGCCACTGACACTTCAAGCACTTTGGATCAGCTGGATCATATGGCCCAAGTGGCAAAGCAGCTGGCATGGCAGCCTGAACCTGTTGCAGAGCCTTCTCTTGTTCTGGGCCCCACTCAAAACTAGCAGATTTTCAAGTCACTTGATAAATAGGCTGGAGTAGCAAACCCAAATGAGGAATACGTTGCCTCTAAAATCCAAAGAGGCCCACTAGGCATTGTGCCTCCTTTTTAGTTGTGGGAGCAGCTAGATACAATAACTTATCCTTCACTTTAGAAGGAATATCTCAACATGCCCCACACCTCTGGACCCCTAGAAATTTCACTGAGGTGGAAGCTGCCTGAATTTTTGTGGGATTAATTTCCCATCCTCTAGCATGCAAATGTTTTACCAATAAGTCCAGAGTCATTGACACTTCTTCCTTACTAGGTCCAATCAGCAAAATGCCATCAATGTAATGGACCAACGTGACGTCTTGTGGAAGGAAAAGGTGATCAAGGTCCCAGACTAAATTATGACATAGGGCTGGAGAGCTGATGCAGCCCTGATGTAGGCAAGTGAAGGTGTATTGCTGGCCTTGCCAGCTGAAGACAAACTGCTTCTGATGGTCCTCCCAAACAGGCATGGAGACAAAGGCATTAGCCAGATCAATAACTGCACACCAGATACCAGGAGATGTATTAATTTGCTGAAGAAATGAAACTACATCTGGAACAGCAGCTGCAATCAGAGTCAACACCTGGATAAGTTTTCAATAATCCACTGTCATTCTCCAAGATCCATCTGTTTGTTGCACAGGCCAAACAGGCGAGTTGAATAGGGATGTGGTGGGAATCACTACCCCTGCATCCTTCAAGTCCTTGATAATGTCAGTAATCTCTGCAATCCCTCCAGGAATGCAGAGTTGCTTTTGGTTTACTATTTTCCTAGGTAGGGGCAGTTCTAATGGCTTCCACTTGACTTTTCCTACCATAATAGCCCTTACTCAAACTGTCAGGGACCCAGTGTGGGGGTTCTGCCCAGTTGCTGAGTATATCTATTCCAATTATGCATTCTGGAGCTGGGAAAATCACTACAGGATGGGTTCGGGGACTCATTGGACCTACTGTAAGATGGACATGAGCTAAGACTCCATTAATAACCTGACCTCAATATGGCCCCACTCTGACTGGTGGGCCACAGTGATGTTTTGGGTCTCCTGGAAGTAGTGTCAGTTCAGAGGCAGTATCCAGTAATCCCCAAAAAGTCTGATTATTTTCTTTTCCCCAGTAAACAGTCACTCTCGTAAAAGGCCGTAGATCCCTTTGGGGAAGGCTGGAAGAAAGATTAACAAAAAAAAATTTTGGGGGTCCCTGATGGAGCAGTAGAACGATGGGATGCAGAACTCAAATTCTAGTAAGAAGACCAGACTTAATGGTCTGATTGAGACTGGAGGCACCCCAGAAAGCATGGCCCCTGAACTATCACCCCAGAACCAAAACAATTTCCGAGGTCAACTCTTCAGACAGGGACTGGACTGGACTGTGGGACATAAAGTGATACTTGTGAAGGATGTGCCTCTTAGTCAAGTAGATACAAGAGACCAAAGGTGCAGTGTCTGTCCAGAGGTGAGATGGGAAGGCAGAGAGTTAGAAGCTGGTTGAATGTTCATGGGGAATCAGGGGCGGAGGGGAGGAGTGTGCTGTCGCAGAATGGGTTGAGCGGTTGGGGTCTCATAACAATGTATGTAAAAAAAAAATTTTTTTTTGTATGGGAGACTAACTTGAAATGTAAACTTCATTTAATTACAACAATAAAAAAGATTTTTTTTTTTGGCAGTGTATTGGAGACCTTCCTCAAGGGGACCCAGCCTCCCCTTCATTCAAGGGGTTGTACGTCTTTTAACTCATTCAAATCTGGGAATTGATTGAGGGACCGTGACTCTCTATTCTGGCGATTTGAGTTAGACTGCTGTTCACCTGACCTAGAATTCATCTGCTTGTACAGATCAAGTAAATATTTAGTAGATTTCCTATCTATTTTACTCGTAGGGACACCATGACTAAGTAGCCAATGCCTCAGTCCATACGAGTCAGACTATTCTGATTACTGCTTTGACTCCGCTGTCCATTACTGTAACCACACTCACCTTGTCTTTGTCGATTGAGTGCCGCCACCTGGCCCCTACTACCATGGGCTCCAATCAGCCCCACTGTAGTTAGCTGTCTTAATTCAGTTAGGGCAGTTCCCACTGTCAAATCTGATTTACATAAAACAGCAATCACAGCAGTCTTCAAGGATGCTGGAGCTCCCTTCACAAATTTGTTCCTCACAGTTGTGGTAAAAGATGTGTCCTCTGGGCACTCCATGTGTGGGTCTATGGGTCTAACCTGATAAATCCACTCTAGCATGTCAATTTCCCTAAGCCTTTGGATACCTTCTTCTACAGTATACCAAGGCAGGTCTCATACTTCAACTTGGTTTAGTGTAGGCCATCTCGTAATCCATGCTTCAGCAACCCAACCAAATAAACTGTTAGATCCTTTCCTAACTTCTCAAGCTGAAACACTGAATGAACAATCTGTGCTTAGTGGACCCATATCAATAAACTCAGACTGATCCATCTTTATGTTCCTTGCACCATTATCTCACACCTTTAATAGCCATTCCCACACATATTCCCCAGGTTTCTGTTTGTACGTATTAGAGAACTCAAGTAGTTCTTTTGGAGTGTAGCGTACCTTCTCCTGGGTCACACTTTGTACTTCATCTTTTGGTGCTCGCTGGGACCTAAGCCTAATTATAGGTCTAGAAACCAGAATCAGTAGTGTGGAATTGTTTTGAGAACATTCAGCATTGTCTTGTAAAGCATCTACCTCAGGCGATGCTCCAGGCAATGACTCAGGCAAGGGCTCTTTAGAGGCAGCTGGGCTAGGGCTAATCTCCTCAGATGGGAGTGGAGGGGCTAATGGTTTTTCTGGGCAGGGTGGTTTAGCAGACAAACATGAAGCAATGTCTTCAGATGAAAGTGGTTCTGCTGGCAGGAGTGACTCAATGGAATTTAGGGGCTCAGTGTCCCCAGCTTCCTAATTATCTGCCTATATGTCCCCATCCCAAGTTTGAAGATCCCATTTCTTCCCAATTAATGCCCTTACTTTAACTTCAGACACCTCTCGAGGTTGGCGATTGAGCTGGTATTGTAATTCAGCCACTCTTACAATAAGACTCTAGGTTTGGTTTTCGGCAACTTCAGCTCTGTTACTACAAGAAATAAGGCTTTCTTTCAAAGCACAAGTGGAAGCCTTGAGGTCATTTATGTGGCACCTGAGCTTTGACTCTGAAGCCCTCAGCTCATCTTGTTCTTTCACCAGTTTGTCTAGCGAAAGCAGAACCAACTAACCAGCTTCCTTATACTTCTCATTCTGACAAAACTGTAGAAAGATATAACATATGTGTTCACTCAGAGACTCGCCTTTCACCAATACCTAATCTACTGGGGGTGACATTTTGCATATCTGAATCACCACCTCACGCCATGGATTAGCAGTGCCGTCTTTACTGCTGCAAGCAGAGTCATCAACATCTTTAAGACGAAACGGATTTGAGAATCAATTTAGAAAACTCATCCTTACAATTTTGTTTCTCTAGAACCACTCTTGGTACCAAATGCCTTAGGCTGGGTTCTCTAGAGAAGCAAAACCAGTAAAGCATATAAATATATAGAGAGATTTATATCAAGGAAACGGCTCAGGCAATTGTAGAGGCTGGAACGCCCCAAGTCCATGGATCAGGATGGAAGTTTCTCTCAATTCATGTAGCTGCAGGGGCTGGCGAACCCAAGATCAGCAGGTCAGAGAGCGGGGCTCCCACTCACAGGCTATGAAGATGGATGAAACCCAAGATTAGCAGATAAGCTGACAGCTCAAGACTGAAGAACTAGAGGTGAGACAAACAGGAGGCAGTCCCAAGATCCACAGCGAGCAAAAAGCCACACCCTCAAGGAAACTCTCTTTCAACCGACTGGCTACTCATAGTAGATTCTATCATGGGAGTGATCGCATATAAACACCGAGAATCATGGCTCAGCCAAGTTGACACAAAATCTTAACCATCTCATTGCCTCACAAATGTTTAGTAAATGTCGACACATGTGATAGAATTTGGTCTGAGATTTACTTTCATAAATCCTGGGAGCAAAATAGTGAGGGAATAACTAACCCTCCTCATCCACCTCGAACTTTCCAGCAGCTACTCTTATCTACCAAGTGACCCTGGGAGTGGTTGCAGTCAGCTCCCCACACAAAGTCCACCCTTCACCATCTTCTCCCACATGACCCATGATCTTGCTCTTACCCTGATACTGCTTCTCATTTCTTGTTATCAGAGACTTATCAGTTGTCTTGCCATGATTTTAGAAGTTAATATCCATCCTAAGAATTTTGACAGGCACCAATTTTAGGGAACATATTGGGAGAAGGAAGTGTTTCTCTTCCTCCTCACTTAGTCATAAAACCAAAAAAAACAAACCTTGCCCCAAATTTCAGCTCTAACCAACTGTTCAACCTGCCCTAGGCTGGAATAATATCTGCCCTGTTCTTTGCTCTGACTCCTATCTGTTAGAGCATATACAGAGGGAAAAAAAAAAAAAGTTGCCATCGATTCAACTCATAGCGACTCTACAGGGCAGAGTAGATCTGACCAATAGGGTTTCCAAGGCTGCAATCTTTATGGAAGCAGACTGCCAAATCTTTCTCCTGCGGAGTTAGCTGGTGGGTTCAAACTGCTAATCTTTTGGTTAGCTGGTGAGCACTTAATCACTGCACCACCAGGGCTCCTCATACACAGAATATGTGTAGGTTAATTAACTTTAACCTGCCTTCTAGAAATAATTCTTAACATTGAAAATGTCCTAATTGGAATCCACACTCCAGAAGGGATAAGTGAGCATCCGAAGGGTCTTAATCAGAAATCTATATCCCACAGATGGCTACAATTCAAATAATTCCAATATTGGTATCTAAAGCTGCATCTGAGCGATTATTAGCATAAAGAATGTTAGAATTTCTTTTCTTTTCTTTTTTATACTAATGCAAAAAGTAGTATTCACTTTAAACCTCAAACCAAAAATATCCCTTTAGTCTTCTTAAAATCAAACAACAGTTTAGCTTAACTAGTACAACAATGTCTGTCTTAAGCATTATGCTCTTTTAAGAACTATCTGCATGGAATCAAACTGATAGCAGCAACTAGCAAGATTAGATAGGAACCTTAGGGGGCAGTGAATTTATGTTATTGGAGGAGAAACAATGCAGAAAAGGAGGGTGAGAACAGATGCACAACTGGAAGAATGTAATCAATGTCACTAAATGGTACATGTAGAAACTGTTGAATTGGTGTACGTTTTGCTGTGTATATTCTCAACAACAACAACAAAAAAAAAACTTTTTTCAAAAAAGGCAGTGTTAAACGTATGTGGTGGGTAAGAAATTTTTTCAGGTTTCAATACCCTTGTAAGAATCCCTCAAACCCAGAACCCAAAGTTCCAGGGAGAATCGCTCTAGGTCTAGCACTGCCTTTATTCAGTGTCCCTCCACTTATGAAGACTCGATCGCCTGTTCCAGAAGGGTGGCTGCTCCAGTCAACGGAGAGAACTGCATCAGTCTCAGAATGAAACTCTCTACAAGGTGCTTGCTGGAGGGTCTAAAGACAGAGAACAAAGGCTTCACGAGCTTTCAGGAACAGGTTCAATAATGGGTTTTGCATCTGCTTACTAATCAACGTACACGTGGCAGAACTCAGATCTAGATTCTCACTCTCCCGTACCACTAGATAGCAAGGGTGTAGGGGAGGAAACATTTAACTTCTACCCACCTTCAATTTCCAAAGGCTACCAAGAGTCACAAAAAGACTTTTATTTTTGTTGAATAACCAATTAGGCTTGGGTCATTTCCAAACACAATCCTCCTTGAGGCTTATCTCAAATCCACGTCCTCCAGGGAACCTTCTCTGGTCATTCCAAGGTTAGAAACTCTCCCAGAAATTTCTGGCTATGCCAACCCCACGGACACTCATGCATATGGAAATGCTTCATTAAGCATAATGCCGGGGTGGATTTTCAGCCAGGGCACACATGTTGGGCCAGTTGTCCTGGCTATGTAGAGCCCACATCTGTTCAGGTTGATTGACACGCCACCACACTGCTTGTTTAATATTTTGAGTATCACCCCTATCAAACTACATGTCAGCCTGGGATCCCCAGATGGAGTATAGGCTTCTTGAGGGGTGAAACCATGTATCTTACTTCCCTTAAACCACACCACCTATCACAGCCCATGCACAAAGCAGGTGGTGAAGCAAACACTTATTTGTAAACTAAATGGTTTGTGGCTGAAAAATTTCTTACCATCCCAAGCCTACACCACCACCTCAGGAATTTACTAAGTGTTCATGTGGAATCTCTCTCGCTCTCTGTTGCTCGCTCTCTCTGCCTCTCTCTCTCTCTGTCTCTCTCTCACAAATACACACACACTCACACACACTTGACCTTTTAGTTTTGCAGAGTTAAATTCTTAGCACTAAGTTCATCTTATTTTCCCTAATAAGGAAATACGGTTCCCTTATTTCAGGGACCTTTATAATGAAACAGATAATATTTTCCATGAACTGGTAAAAAAAAAAAAAAAAAAATAGGAAAGCAGGGTACTTGGTGGCTGAGCTAATACACAAATTCAGTGCTTACCCATTAGCACTGCAGACCCTATTTTTACATAAGACAGAGAGCTAGGATACTCATTCATATCATCAGGAAATCACTACCACCTCACCTTTTTCTTTTTTTTGTCTAGCTGCAAATCTTCTACATATCAAGAAGGAAATTCAGCTGGGATGAGACTCAACAAAAGAAAGTGTGGCTGATGGGTAAAGAACAGAAGTTCTTTGTGTTAACAAGAGGAAATCAAACCCAATATGTGCTCATGAGCCCTCCTTCCATCACTAATCCGTGGGTTACTTGCCCCCACTGACTGGGGACTCTCCAGCCCAAGTTCTCCATGCCCGGAGGGGCTGGCACAGGGCACAAGAATCTGCCTGCTAGTGAGCAGCCCCTGTGAAGGGACAAACCTGTGTAAGATCCAATTTTCTGCTAATAAGGGCAGGCTGAGAATCCACCTGCACAGTCAAACCACTTACTAATCTGCTCCCCTCAGATGGAGGGAGGCAGAGATACGACAGGAACACTAGAATAATCTTTGAGGGGGTTAAGGCTTCAGGAAAATGAGGTGAGGGCTAAACTCACCAGAGTTGAGACACATGAAACGAAGCAAACTTTGCCAAGGGACCAACGTTCCTTTAGAAGTCTCCAACCAGACAGGCACGTTCACCTCTCTTCAACAAATACTTTACTGAAAGCAAGACGATGAAGAGATGAAAGACAGTCCTTTACAACTGAGCTTACAGATAACTACTGTGTAACACAGGTGGAGGAAAGAACCCTGGGCATGGAACTCAAAGAAGGGAGAGATTAATGCTAACAGGGGGTAGAGCGAGGGGAGAGGAATCAGAGAGGGTTCCAAGGGAGAGATGGCGTGTGAGCTGGTCATCATAGGGAAATGCACACTAGTCTGAGGGAAGCGTCAGAGGTAGTGTTATGGATTGAACTGTGTCCCCCAAAAACATGTATTGAAATCCTGGCCCCTAGCAGTCAAGATATCAAACGATGTATTACACTGGGCAAATCTACTGCAAAAGACCTCTTTAAAGTCATAAAAACCAAAGATGTCACTTTGATGACTAAGGTGTGCCTGACCCAAGCCATGATCTTTTCAATCTCCTCATATATATGTGAAAGCTGGACAATGAAAAAAAGAAAACAGAAGAATTGATGCATTTGAAATGTAGTGTTGGCAAAGAATATTGAATATACTACAGAGAGCCAAAAGAATGAACGAATCAGTCTTAGAAGAAATACAACCAGAATTCTCTTTAGAAGCGAGGATGGCACGACTTCGGCTCACTTACTTTTGGACACATCATTTGCTAGGAAAGGACATCGTGTTTGCTAAAGAACAGTGTTGTGGATTGAATTGTGTCCCCCAAAAATATGCGCTGTAAATCCTAACCCATATTACCTGTGGATGTAATCCCATTTGGGAATAGGGCTTTGTTCGTTATGTGAATGAGGCCGTATCAGCATAGGATGTGTCTTAAATCAATCCCTTTGGAGATATAAAACAGCAGATTAGGCACAGAAGCAAGGAAGCAGAGATGGGGGAAGACAGATGTCACGCCACATGAAGATCACCAAGGAACTGAGAAATAGAAGAGACAAGGACCTTCCCCCAGAACCAACAGAGACAGAAAGCCTTACCCTTGAGCTGGTGCCCTGAAGCCAGCCGTCTAGCCTCCTAACCTGTGAAAATTTAAGTTTCTCTATGTTAAAGACACCCACTTGTGGTGCTTCAGACAGGGTCAGCAAAAACAAGGGAAACCTGCAATGAGACAGAAGGACACAGTAGCTACTACAATGAACTCACACATACTAATGATCATGAAGATGGCACAGGACAGAGCAATGTTTTTTCTGCTCTACATAACATGGGTTTTATTAGTTATGTTAATTAGGTCATACCCGAGAAGGGTAGGTTCTAAATCTAATCACTTCTGAGTTATTAAAAGAGCAGAATGGACACAGACCCACACACAGGAAGAAGCAAAAGACAGATGATGGAGACAGATACATCTACAAGAATTGCTGGCAGTTACTAGAAACTGAAATAGACAAAGAAGGACCTTCCACTAGAGCCATGCCTTCAATTTTGGCTTCTAGTCTCCTGAACTGTGAGAAAATACATTTCCATTTTTTAAAGCCACCCACTTGTGGTACTTGTGCTGGGGCAGCACTAGGTAGCTAAGACAAACAAAACATCAAGGCATCTTCAGGGAATGGCAGACGACCGTGTTACTTTGGAGCACTGGGTCAGTACAAGGAGCTGAGGCTGCTAAAGCAGGTAAGACCAAGTTAACAAACGGGGCTAACTGTCAGGTTAGGGAGTCTGGACTTTATAAGAAAGGGGAAGCCATTAACAGGATGTGAGCAGTATTATGAAATATGCATTTTAGGACAATAACTCCAGAGATGTATAAAGATTGACAAAGAAAAGTTGAGGCAGGAAAATCAGCCATGGGTCTCCTGAAAGAGACCACAGAAGAAATGACAGTGGCCTGAAATTCTTCAACGAACATCCACTGCCCTGTGGATGAAGTCCAGGCTCTGCATATGGCATCCAATTTCTCAAACTCAACCTTCCAGCCAAGCTGTATTACTCCTGCTCCAATCCAACTCCTTACGCATGCTATTCCCTTCCCCCTTGCCCACTCCCCATACCACCTACCTTTACTCCTTGTCTCCCAGCTAACACCTCAGCTTCAGTGAGAATCTGTTTCCTGAGAGTCTGGGAAACCTTCTGTTTCTACAGCCTGTTTTGTCTCTAGTTTTGCTGTACAGAAATACCACAAGTGGGTACCTTTAAAGAACAAAAATTCATTTTCTCAGTTTAGGAAGCTAGAAGTCCAAATTCAGGGCACTGGCTATAAGGGAAAGTTCCCTCTCTGTCAGCTCTGGGGGAAGATACTTGTGTCAGCTTCTGTAGCCCCAGTGTTCCTAGGTTCCTTGGCTACCTCCGCATGGTATCTATCTCTTCCCTGTGTCTAATCTGCTCTTCTTATAACTCGGAAGTGATTAGGTTTAGGACATACCTTACACTGATAAGGCCTCATTAACACAACAAAAACTCGACTCCAAACGGAATCACATCTACAAGTACAGGGGTTAGAACCCAACACATATTCTGGAGGGACACAATTCAATTCATAACAAGGCCCCAAGGGATGGATGCCTTTAGAATCACTTGCCTCATTCTCTCATAATCACCTTCCCCCAATATTCAGAGCCCGTGAGGACAGGAACATCTACCACATCTGTCAGCATCTGCCACGTTGGCTGGAAGCCTCTTACACGGGAGGTGCTCAATGGATATTTCTTAAGTGAATAAAAACTGAGCTATGTCGTTTTTCTACAACACTGAAATACAGAGGAATTTATAAATAGGCTAAATATTAATCGGCAAAACTTCACAAGCTAAACACTGTATTTTTACTTTTAGGTAACCAAAACCCACTGCCATTAAGTCAATTCTGACTCACAGTGACCCTATAGGACAGAGTAGAGCTGGTCCATGGGGTTTCCAAGGCTGTAATCTTTATGGAAGCAGACTGCCACATCTTTCTCCTGCGAAGCCACTAGTGGGTTTGAACCGCCAATCTTTTGGTTGGCAGTCGAGCACTTTAACCACTGTGCCACCATGGCTCCTCCACATTTAGGTAAGTGCCTCCTTTTTCTCTGCACTCAAATACATAAGCAGTCAAGCTTCCCTTCTGTCTTATCTACTGCTGCTATAACAGAAATACCATAAGTGGATGGCTTTAAAAGAGAGAAATTTATTCTCTCATAGTTTAGGAGGCTAGAAGTCCAAATTCAGGGTGCCAGTTCCAGGGAAGGCTTTCTCTCTCTGTCAACTGTGGCAGAAGGCCCTTGTCATCAATCTTCGCCTGGTCTAGGAGCTTCTCAGCACAGAGACCCTGGGCCTAAAGGACACGCTCTGCTCCTGGCACTTCTTGCTTGGTAGTAATGAGGTCCTCCTCCTCTCTGCTTGCTTCTCTTTTATAGTTTGGTGGTAATGAGGTCCCTCTCCTCTTTGCCTTCTTCTCTCTTTTATATCTCAAAAGAGATGGACTCAAAATACAACCTAATCCTATAGATTGTGTCCTGCCTTAAGTGTCTCTAATCCTGAATCATTAATATCTTAGAGGTTAGGATTTACAACACATAGGAAAATTACATCAGATCACAAAATAGAGGACAACCATACAATACTAGGAATCATGGCCTAGCCAAGCCAACAGACATTTTTGGGGGACACAATTCAATCCATAACATTCCACCCTTTGGCCTCTGAAAATTCATGATCTTGCCACATGAAAACACTTTTACCTCATCGTATCATCCCAAAAGTCTTAAATCAAATCAACTACAAGTCCAAATTCCATCCCGGAGCAAAATACTTCTTCATCTGTGAAATTCAGAATATAAGTTATCTGCTTCCAAAGTACAATGGTGGAACAGGCACACATGGTAGACATTTCCACATGGGATAAATTGGAGGGAAAAAAGGGATAACAGACACCAAGCAAGTCAAAAACCCAGTAAAGCAATTTACATGAGCTTTCAACACTTGAAAATAACCTTCTGTTCTCTGAGACCATCTAGGCAATGGCCCTGCCCTCCAGACTCTGGGTCTTGGCCACACTTTCTGGATTCTAGGTGGAGGCCCCTAGGTTTCAGCTCCACCTTCCAAGCCCACTGGGGCAGAAACTCTGCTCCCTGGACTTTGGGTGGCCCCATTCTCCTAGTCCATCTGAGTGGCGACCCTAACCCCTAGGCCCCAACAGGCCCCGTTCTTCTGCCCCTTGGGCATGGCAGCCCCATCCCCTCAGCTTTGAGCAACGGATATGGCCCTATCCCCTGGCACTCGTGAATGGAAGGCCCACACTCCAGAACCAAGTTGGTAAAGATCTGACTCTTTGAAACCTAGGAGTCTGTGACCCCACCCTTTGAGACCCCAAAGGTCGTGGTTCCACCCTTTGAGACTAAGGCAGCTCTGCTTCCTGTGCTCCTTGTCTCTTCAGCTTCTGCTTTCTGGTTCCTTGGCCTCTCAGCCCCTTGGGCCTCTTGGGCCAGCCTGGCATCTGCCCTACTTGGGCAAATGTTCCAAAGCTCTTTAGCTCTACCAATAAGCGCCTGGAGGCACCCTACTCTGCCAGTAAACCTCAGCTCTCTCGCTCCATGGATGGACAAGCCTAGCTCCACCAATGAGTGCCCAGAGGCACCCCACTCTGCCAGGAAGCCTCCTACCCAAAGGCACTCAGCTCTCTTGCTCCATGGGTCAGCTCCCACACTGTCTCATGCTGGTCTCCTGGTTCTGCTGCTGCCGTTTCTCTGCTGCTGCTTCTCACTGTCTGTGCCATCTCTGGTGTTACAGCTCTCCTCACTTCCTTCTAAACTCTTAACAGAATTATCTTTGATGTCCATAATTCCACCAACAGTCTCTTCAAGGAAATCTAGGCTTTTACTATTAGGCACTTTGAAACTATTCCAGCCTCTACGAATTCACAGTTTCAAAACCACTTCCACATTTTAGGTATCTGTTTGAGCAGCACCCTACTCCTGGTACCAAATTCTGTCTTAGTTATCTAGTGCTGCTATAGCAAAAATACTACAAGTGGATGGCTTTAACAAAGACAAATATATTCTCACAGTTTAGGAGGCTAGAAGTCCAGATTCAGGGTACCAGCTCCAGGGGAAGGCTTTCTCTCTGTCGGCTCTGGTGGAAGGTCCTTGTCATCAATCTTCCCCTGGTCTAGGAGCTTCTCAGCACAGGGACCCCAGATATAAAGGACATGCTCTGCTTCTGGCTCTTCTTGCTTGGTGGTAATGTGGTCCTCCTTCCTTTCTGGTTGCTTCTCTCTTTTATATCTCAAAAGAGATTCACTCAAAATACAAGCTAACCTTGTAGTTGTGTCCTGCCTCATCAGTGTAAGTGCCTCTAATCCTATCTCATTAATATCACAGAGGGTAGGATTTACAACACCTAGGAAAATTACATCAGCTCACAAAATGGAGGACAACCATACAGTACTGGGAATCATAGCCTACCCAAGCTGACACACATTTTAGGGGGACACAATTCAATCCATTAACACTTTCCCTGTCTGTCTTTCTTCCTAACCCTTCTGTCAAGCACTATAAAGTCCTCTCTGATTGTACTTCTGAACTTGTTACCAGTTGCCACCTACTCATGGCAACCCAATGTGTGTCAGAGTAGAATTGTGCTCCATAGGGTTTTCAATGGCTGACTTTTTGGAATTAGACTACCAGGCCTTTCTTCCAAGGAGCCTCTGGGTGGACTCCGACCTCCGATCTTTCAGTTAGCAGCCACTCAGTGACTCTCTACTTCTGAAGGAACCGCTCATTTATAGGGATGCCTCAATTTTAGAAATCTGCCACAGGAAAATGTGCTTTCGGGAAAGAAATTGTTGCTGTTAGGTGCTGTCAAGTGGGTTCCAACTCATAGCGACCCCACATACAATAGAATGAAACACTGTGCGGTCCTGCGCCATCCTCACAACCATTGTTATGCTTGAGCCCATTGTTGCAGCCACTATGTCAATCTATCTCATTGAGGGTCTTCCTCTTTTTTGCTGACCTTCTATTTTACCAACCATGATGTGCTTCTCCAGGGACAGATCCCTCCTGATAACATGTCCAAAGTATGAGATGAAGTCTTGCCATCCTTGCTTCTAAGGAGCATTCTGGCTGTACTTCTTCCAAGACAGATTTGTTCATTTTTTTGGCAGTCCACAGTATATTCAATATTCTTTGTCAACACCATAATTCAAAGGCATCGATTCTTCTTCAGTCTTCCTTATTCACTGGCCAGCTTTCGCATGCATATGAGGCAACTGAAAACACCATGGCTTGGGTCAGGCACACCTTAGTCCTTAAAGTGACATCTTTGCTTTCTAACACTTTAAAGAGATCTTTTGCAGCAGATTCCCCCAATGCAATGCATTGTTTGATTTCTTGACTGCTGCTTCCTTAGGCGTTGATTGTGGATCCAAGTAAATGGAATCCTTGACAACTTCAATCTTTTTTCCGTTTATCATGACGTAGTTTACTGGTCCAGTTGTGAGGAGTTTTGTTTTCTTTATGTTGAGGTGTAATCCATACTGAAGGCTGTGGTCATTGATCTTCATCAGTAAGTGCTTCAAGTCCTCTTCACTTTCAGCAAACAAGGTTGTGTCATCAACATAATGTTAATAAGTCTTCCTTCAATCCTGATGCTGTGTTCTTCTTCATATAGTCCAGCTTCTCCTATTATTTGCTCAGCATACAGATTGAATAAGTACGGTGAAAGGAAAGAAATTAAGCACTGATTACTTGTAACACTCTTCATAATACACTAGAGGCTTTTGGACGCTCTTTAAGTACAACCTTCTTCTACATTTAAATGTTTCTTTGTAGACCATTACCTCTTTGGCAGAGAGGGGGAATCAGCAATTCTTAACCCTAAAGCAAGAACGTCACCATCCATTGAGGGAAAAATAGTAATAATACCCACAACATCATGTACTGGCCATCTATTCTGCACCATGCACATACATGCTAGTGTTTTATATCAATAATCTCTTTCCCCATAACTTCCCATTCCCACAGTCCACATAATAAAACTGAAGCTCAGAGAAGGTGAATGATTTTCTCAAATGCAGCAACATCAAATTTGCACTCATGTCCATCCAAGTCCAAAGCCTGTATTCCTTCCATTATGCCAAGTGCCTTAAATCAGAAATAATAAAAGGAAAAAAATTAATGACAATACAACCTGCATAAAGCCTTATTTGTATCAGTTTGATTCAGGCTCTACTGTTCAGAAACGCATTTACTACATCAAGTAAGGAATGTGGGTACTAAAATGTTCCCTTTTCTCTCCTTGGCACCACTAGAGAGAAGACTAGCAAGAAAAAAAGAGAACTAAACACCAAACAGGTAACAGCCAGAACTGGAGAGGCACTGGGCTGTCCACACACGGGCTCCCAGCACACACTTGCTCCAGGAGGCCACTGGAGCCTGCGGGGGTGGTGGAGAGGGGACTTATTCTCCCAGAGACTGGAAAAGTAGTCCTTACAAAACACAATGTCAAAATCACAGCATATGGCATCTGAATAGCCCTTGACAGCTGCACCTACGTAAGCTCCCCCACCACATCTGGTGTCTCAGCAAGTGCAATCAGCTTTACACTAAAGAAATTACAAGGCTCAAAGGCATTCCCTGATTTAGACTACAATCCTCAAAACCCTAACATCATCAAAAATTGGAAATTGGAGTGCTGACGGTCAGGCCCAACTCCCTTTCACCTGAGTGCCTGTCTCCCTAACATATATTGTACCGAGCCCCTCTGGAACAGCATCTCCTCCACTAACGATCTTGCCAAATCCTACTCGTTCTTCGGAGCTCAGCTAATGGTCAGCCCCCTCCCAGTAGCAGTTTGTGACTGTTTGTGCACGCTCCAACTATAACCACTGTCCCACTTAGCACTTACCTAAGACCTGGGTTTGATTTCCAGCCAATGCAGCTCACGTGCAGTACCCAGTGGAGCCTTGCTTGTTGCTATGATGCCAAACAGGTTTCAGTGGAGCTTCCAGACTAAGACGAACTAGGAAGAAAGGCCTGGTGATCTATTTCCAAAAATCAGCCAATGAAAACCCTATGGATCACAACATCTGATCTGCAACCAATCATGGGGATGGCGCAGGCTAGGCAGCATTTTGTGTCTTTGTGCAAGGGATAGCTATGAGTCAGGGGCTGAGTCGATGTCAGCTAACCAAGACAACGTGTGTTCCCAGCCACACATTTAGGACTGATGCATTTTACTTCAATGTTGCAACCTGGCACAGCGTTATTCATTTTTTCCTTCCACTAAATTCAACAAATCACTCACCTTGCCTGTGCCCAGCACTGAAGAGACAAAAATGATTAAATCCCAGCCCTACCCTTGTGGGACTCACAGTCTAGTGTGGGTCAGACAATGCAAAATAAGTTTGTGCAAACAACTGTATCTTAATAGGGTAAAAAAAGATACAATCCAAAGCATTACTATCACATCACCCTATTTATTTCCTTCATATCCTTTACCTCAAACTGTAGCTGTTAGGTTTATTCATATACTGTCAGTGTCTCCTCACTAGGAGATACCAGGATGGGAGCTTTGTCTGTCTGGTTCACCGCTGTGACCCCAGCACTCAATATGGACTCAGGCACAGTATTTGTGGAAGGAAGTGAGAAGAAAGGGGCAGAGAAGTGTCAGGAACTACATGCATTAAGCCCAACTTCAAGGTCCAGGCAACACTTCCATGACAGGGAGATATCTGGCTGAGACCTGAAGAGTGAGTAAGGATGAGACAGGGAGGAGCGAGGCACAATCCAGAGGAGGGAACCAGAGGAGCAAAGGTAAGAAATGGAAAACCAGCAAGGCATACGGGGTGGGCAAAAGCACTTAAACATGATTGTAGACCAGTGTTTCTCAACAAGGGCTTTTGCAATGTCTGGAGACTTTTTTTTTTTCTTTATTGCGGTAAACACACATATATATAAATAAATATTTGACATTTCAACAATCTGCATATGTACAGTTCAGTGATGTTATGTTCTTCATCTTTTTCAACCCCTGCCCTTATTCATTCCCAGATTATACCACCATGCTTAACAGAAGCTCGGTGTCCCCTAAGCATTGAGTCCCTCCCTCTCACCTTCCTCTGGTAAGAACTAATAAACTTCAGCTATTGTCTTAGTCTGGGTTCTCCAGGGGAACAAAACAAGTAACGTATACACAAATATACACAGAGAGAAATTTACTTCAAGGAAATGGCTCATGCAATTGTGAGGAAATGGCTCATGCAGTTGTGGAGACTGGCAAGTCCCAAACCCATCCGTCAGGCAACAGGCTGAAGACCTCTGCTGGCTCACATGGTTGTGGGGGCTGAAAAACCCAAAATCTGTAGGTCAGGTGGCAGGCCAGAGACTTCCACAGGCTAACGTCCCAAGAACTGGGGGTCAGGCAACGAGAAGAGTGCAGGGTCGAGAAAGAGAGTGAGCTTTGCCAGAACATCCATTTATACACTGGAGGCAGGCCACAGCCCCAAGGAAGCTCCCCTTTCAACTGACTGGCTGCTCACATCAGCTCACAAAATGGAAAGTGATTACATTATATACCATTATGAAAGAGCAATCGGTCCAATGTCTGCCAAACCACTGAGAATCATAGCCTAGCCAAGCTGACACATAACGTCACAGCTATATACTTGTCTATTCTAGATATTTCATATAACTTGGATCATACAGTATTTGTCCTTTTGTGACTGACTTATTTCAATCAGCATGTTCTCAAGATTCACCTGTGTTGTAGCATGTATCAGAACTTCATTCCTCTTTATGGCTGAGTAATATTCCATTGTATATATGTTCCACATTTTGTTTATCTATTAATGGGCTTTTAGGCTGTTTCTACTTTTTAGCTATTGTGAATGGTGCTGCAATGAACATCAGTGCACAAGAATGAATCTGTTTGCACTCCTGATTTCAATTCTTTTGGGTATATACCAAGGAGTGGAGTTGCTGGATCATATGGTAATTCAATGTTTAACTTTTTGAGGAATTGTCAAACCATTTTCCACAGTGACTGCACCATTTTGTAATCCCATCAATAACAGGTGAAGGTTCTGGGGACATTTTTGGTTGTCATCACTGGGGATGGGGGTAAAGGGTCCAACTAGCATCTGATAGGCAGAGGCCAGGAATGCTGCTAAACATCCTACAATGTATAGAACAGTCCCTCCCCCAACAAAGAACGATCTGGCGTAAAATATCAGTAGTGCCGAGGTTTAGACACCTGCTGTAGACTGACATTCAGGATGTGGACTGGTCAAAGAACGTAAGCCTTCTTCTGAAGTTCACGATTTCTACTCATGACTAATATCTTCTTTTGATTAGAATTCAGATGACAGTTGCATTTGTCACCTCCTAAAAAAGGAAATATTCAGCAAGGAGTGAGCAGAACCTATCAGAGCTTTGTTGCTGCTAAAATAAGGTTTTCAACCAACATCCTTGAACTCCCTATCACTATATACTGCCTATGCCTGTTTTATGACCTTCACCAAGGACACAGTACCAATTTCCTTCAAGCTCTCGTCTGCCAGGACCTCATCATTTTCTGTCTAAACCCAGAACCACTCCATATGCAAGGTACTGAGAAACAGAGATGAGGAGAGCAGAAGATGCTCTATAGGCACTGCACAGAGGGAGGGATGGTCAGACGGATGGGTGCATCTAAGACAGAGATGACAAAGGACCAGATCCTCGGAGGTCCAAAGGCGTGTATGTGCACTTTGTGCACTTTTCCATGAAGGCAGGCTGGCCAGAACTTCACACCCCCAACCTGTGCCCTATTATGGAGGGCTGTTGTGGAGACTGCTTAGAAGAGGCATCTTCCCAGGACTTTGTAGCCCAGGCAGGTTGTTAAGCAGCTGGACTTGGTAGAACTGTGGTAGCTGAAAAGTCAGGGGAGACAAAGCCCCTTTGTCTAGAAGCAGCAGCTCGCAGCAGGGCTGTGCCTGCCCCTTGACAATGAAATCTGTGGGGGCTCCAACGCTGGGGCCTGCCCCTGTGCTCCGTTTCTCCTGCTCCCTCACAGTTGTTTCTCTTCAGCTAAAGGTCTCGTCCAAAATGAGTTTGCTTATTTTTGTCCCTGGCAAACAATACAGTACTATCTGAAATGCCTGAACTGTGACTCTGAAAGGGAAAGAGGTCACCATTTTTTCCTGTTGGAAGAGATCCCATAGTTATATTCTTAGAGTTGTTCCCAGACATCCTGCGACATCCTGTTACATCTCAAGTTCCACGGTGGCATAAAACTTCCCCAGTTTCTTCATCTCAGAAATGGGCACAATATCACCCACTTTACATGTTTTACATAATACTCAAAAAGCCTTATTTAAGCAAGAAATATTTACAATTGAATTCAATGAATAGAATATTCAATTTACGTCTAACTTTTCATGGAACTATCTGGTGGTACCTCACTCATGGCAGGCCACTCTCCTAGCCCCAGACGTGGGTCTTGTATCTAATACAGCGGTTGTGCACAGAGCTGGGAAAGAGAGGCGGGCTACCCTAGAAAACTGAAATGGAAATCAAGGTAAATCTGTTACAGTTCTAAGCAAGATTTGCCAACCGTCAAGGAGAAGTATGTCAGTACAGGCAGTGCCCAGTTTGGCAATCAACTGTCTTCCAAAAGTTTATTTGTAAGTCAGGTGTTCAGAACTTGAAGTGCAAGCAATATTTTACGTATCCAAACCAGCCCACAAAAGCTGACTGAACTTACAATACACCTGGTATACCATGCACTTAGAGTAAACACAGTTTAAAAAAAAAAATGCATTGATATCTTTTTAAAAATCTATCATGACACTTGGAAGAAATAAATAGGTTAACTAGCCTTAACCTAAACGCCAAACCATGAGCTGAAGTCCAGACTTGATCATTCCTGGAACACTGAAAGGGGAGAAATGAGAAGAATCCCAGCCTCAAAAGAAAAGAGGTTCTGGTGGGTGTAAAAGATAGTCCAGCACCCCTCCACCGAGGATGAGGCTGTGGTAGCCACCCACGACATGCTCTGAAGAACAGAAGTGCTGACGTCACGTCTAGGAGGGTACAGGTGTATCCGGAACAACGGTGACCCTGTCCACTACCTACAGAGGTAAAATGAGCCGCAGGAGAAGAAAAACGAGCCAGTTCACTGTCACGGATTGAACTGTGTCCCCAAAAACATGTGTTGGAATCCAAACTCCTAGACCTGTGGATGTAATCCTGCTGGAAACAGTTTTTTCTTTGTTAAGTTGATGGCTATCAGTGTAGGGAGTGTTCTAAACCTAATCACTTCTGAGCGATACAAAGAGTGGATTAGACACAGAGACAAGCAAGCACATGTGGGGACGACAGTCTATCTGAAGACAATGGAGGCAGACGAATTTACAAACCCAGGAAGTCCAAGGATTGTTGGCTACTAGAAGCTGAAACACATAAAGAAAGCCCACCCCCAAGAGCCACAAGCTGAATTCAGACTTCTAGTCTTCTGACCTGTGAGAAAATAAATTTCTGTTCTTTACAGCCACCCACTTGTGGCATCTGTCACAGCAGCACTAAGGATCCAAGACACAGGGAGAAGAGGGGAACATCCACGTGTTCTGTAACAGTGTAGACGGCCGGGGGCACTAAAGGCAGGAAGGACAAAGACGTTCCTCTGATAGCCAACAGTTGGTAAGGGGAATTCAGGGGCCACACTGGATTCTAATAGAAATGGGCAAGTCAGAAAAAAACTTCCTGAACTCTATAAAGTGAAAACTGTACTAACTGATAAGGTTACATAATCGGATTTCCGGTATCTCAAGAGGAGAGCAGGGGACAAGAAGACAAAGACCATGGAAAACGCCTTACCCAGCCTAGCATACACACAACGTTAGTTCAGACAACGTTACAACAGAAAAGGTACTTAACTCCAAATTGTTACTAAACATTCTGCTGGGGTCAACACCAAAAATAAAAGTAATACAAAATAGTAAAATCACTAATGCAAATTGAGAAGGTTTATCTTATACCCACTTCATACCTTCTTCAGTCCTCCAAATAAAGCATCAGTCTCCAGCTCAAATTCTTGGTCCAGTTCCTCTTCATGTTCTGACAAGAAAACGAGTCTCCATTAGTCACAAATCTAACTGGGGCTGGGCTGATTTAACACCAGAGGCACTACAAGAAACTGGAATATATCCATGGAAAAGCTGCCTATGGCCTAAGCAACAGGCATGGAGACAGGTCACATTCCTTTGTCTCCGGTTTACTGTGACCTGGGTTCATGGAAATACGTGCTAGCGCTGATGGAAATGTCCCCTTCATCTTGTAAGAAGGGTTACAAAAGGAGAGGGGATCAAGAGAGAAAAGCTTCCAACAGAGAGAAACATGGAGAGGTTAGTGACACTATTCTGCTTGTAAAGGCAGTTTAAAAGTTCACAACAGACCATGCCACAAAATTATGGTGATCATAACTACATTACATGATATAACGCCAACAAGACTATGGGGTCAGTGGTGGTTCAGTGGTAGAATTCTAGCCTTCTATGCAGAAGACCCTGGTTCAATTCCTGGCCATGCACCTCATGCACAGCCACCACCCATGTGTCAGTGCAGGCTTGCATGTTGCTATGATGGTGAACAGGTTTCAGCAGAGCTTCCAGACTAAAGGCAGAGTGGGAGGAAAGGCCTGGCAAGCTACTCCCAAAACCAGCCATTGAAAACATATGGGTCACAGCAGTCTGATCTGCAACCGATCGTGGGAATGGTACAGGACCAGGCAGCATTCTGTTCCCTTGTGCATGGAGTCACCGGGTATTGAGGGCTGACTCAACGTCAGCTAACAACAAGATTATAAAATGGAATAATATAATGTAATAAGCATGTTTATAAGTAATACAATAGGTCTAAAATAAAAGATAAAACAAAATCTTCATTCAAATACTTCTTGTGGGTGCACATTAACCATGCACGGTGGTAGACACTAATGAAACAACAAGAGTGGCAGGCTGTTGTCCTCGTGGGCTTACTGTACACTGGGGACAACAGACAATCAAGAAATGACAAAAGTGCTGATGAGTGCTACGAAAGGGGAAGGGTGTGCTGCATTTGGGCACTGGCCCTTTCTGTCACAGCTGCAAACACACCACGCGGTGTGGGTGCCACAATCTGCAGACACAATTCCAAGGAAACAGTCAATGACCCAATGGCAAGCTGCTGTAAGTCAACAAAGGAGTAACAGAACCTCTGGGTTTGCTGATACAGAGGGTGGGAAACCTCCCTGCCTCTTCCCTCCTCTGCTCTGGTGTCATTTTCAGACAGACTGCAAGGTCTGGAGACATCAGACTTCTGAAGAACTGAAACAAAGCAAAAACCTGAGTTCTTTTTCTGTTCTTCTAGAAAAGAGTACACTCAGGAGCAGTGAAATGTGCATGCTAAGAACCAGACTTTCTGAAGCTGGCACGCATCCCCCTCTAGTGGGAAAAAGGAACGCTCTGCAAACAAGAGAGGTATGAACTCCAGTCCAGCACTGCCCAACAGAATTACAATCCCGAAAAACAAACACACACACTGCTGGCGAGTCGATTCCAGTTCATAGCGGCCCTACAGGACACGGTAGGACTGCCCCATAGCGTTTCCAAGGAACAGCTGGTGGATTCAAACTGCCAATCTTTTGGTTAGCAGTCGATCTCAACCACTATGCCACCAGGGCTAGAGAAATAAAACAGAAATACAATAGGAGCCACATATATAATTTTTTAATTTCTAGCAGCCCACTTCAAAAAGTAAAAAAGAAACAGGTGAAATTAATTTTAGTGTATTTTATTTATCCCAGTGAATCCAAAATATTTCAACATGTAATCAATATTAAGCAACTATTAATAAGTTATTTTGCACTCCTTTTTTTCATACTAATTCTTTAAAACACAATGTACAAGTTATCCTTATAACACATCTCGGTTTGGATGGCCACATTTCAAGTGCTCATTAGCCACATGGCTACAGTACTGGACAGCACAGCTCCTGACCAAAATCTCCCCTCGTGTTTTGCAGAAGTCCTACAAAATTGTGCTTGTCTGATTCCTTACACAAACAAACGCTATGGCACACATTTTCAATGACAACAAATTAAATCCATTTTGGCACTTTCATGGCCCTTTGGAAATCACTGTCTTCAGACTGGTTTTAAGTAAGCAGAAATTGCACAGCTGCAGAATTTAGTTCATATAAAAGAAGGGAAGCTGAGAACCTGCAGCTGATATCTTCCCATGAAGAGCTAGGCCCTCAGGACTTCTCTGATTATGTCTTCTTAGGTAACAATCTAGGAGTCCTGGTGGTGCAGTGGTTAAGAGCTCAGCGGCTAACCAAAAGGTTGGCAGTTTCAATCCATCAGCCACTCCTTGGAAAACGGGCAGTTCTACTCTATCCTATAGGGTCACTATGAGTCGGAATTGACTCTACAGCAATGGGTTTGGGGTCAGGTAACAATCTGGAGTACCCCCAGTGGTGCAAATGGTTAACACACTCAGCTGCTAACTGAAGGGTTGAAGGTTTGTGTCCATTCAGAGGCACCTTAAAAGAAAGGCCTGGCGATCTACTTCTGAAAAAATCGGCCACTGAAAACCCTATGGAGCACAGTTCTACTCAAACACACATGGGGTTGCCATGAGTTGGAGTGAGCTCAGCAGCAACTGTGTTTTTGTTTTTGATTTTTTTTGCAGGGGGTACACCCCCTCCCCCCACCCCATGCTCACCCTTTGGGCAGGGCTGGAGATTTCATCACAACTCAAACACGGCCAAGCAAGAGGCTGCTGCAAACAGGAAGAACTCTGTCCACCTCACCCAGGGTGGTCAGGACAGAGCCAGCTTTCTCTTAGCTGCCATGTCCCAAAATTCAGCACTCCACTAAGCTGCCTGAGCACAGAAAGGAAGCAACTTCTGCTAATGAGCCCTCATGACCTTGTCAGCAGTTGATTCTCCCCAACACTCCCCTCCTCAACAAAAGGCTACATCAAAGCCCCGTCCTACCTACAGAGAGACAGGATTTGCATTTTAATCAATGAGCTCTGATGGTAAACTATTTACTTAAAACATCTAACTAACCTATCCTCTTACCCTAAACATTTTTATGGAAAATTAATACTCGGGTGGGGTGGGAGAGATGAGAGGGCAATAACTGGGAAGAAGAGGACACACGGACGGACACACACACAGTCTCATACAAACCACTGTCAGGGATTAGCACACCCAATCACAGTATAATGTGCCCTGCTGTTTCCATGCATTTGAAAAATTCCAGTCAGCACCTACTGATTCTTTCCTTCTCTCAGAAGAAGTCACTGGGACTGCAGAGTAAATAGGAAATGAGAATGTGGATGGGGCAGAAAAGATGGACTTGTGATGATAAGAGAATTGAATGGTAAACAAATCTCCAATATCTATATTGATTTAGGAAGTAATACTGGAATCATTATTCCCTGTCCTTGAGCACAGAGAATGTGACTCAGCTGGAGCTGGACTCACAAGGACACATTAACTGGGCCCTGAGGTACAAAGACAATAGCTAAGATAATCTCGGAAAATTTCTTTTAGGGAACCTTTCACATAAACCATTTAAAAAGAACACAAAAGACTTTCCATTCTTATCTTTTTCTATTAGCATTCAGTGAATAGAAAATTTGTTGGACCATTGAGGATCCTCCTGACTGTCATTATGGAAACCTGTACAAATCATTGTTAAGAAAGACAATTCAAAATGTAGGATCACAATTTCTAGCCAATCTGTCAAAAGGTAAAGCTTATTTGTAATGTTAAGGTATACTGATGGCTCTGTAACGTTCCTTGGACTCCAGCAGACATGGCTGTGGCAACACGCTTGTCCGTCTTCCCACTCTTGCCTTGTTGTTGTTAGATGCCGTCAAGTCGGTTCCAACTCATAGCGACCCCATGTACGACAGAACGAAACACTGCCCAGTCCTGCGCCAGGCTCACAATCGTTGTTATGCTTGAGCCCATCGTTGTGGCCACTGTGTCAATCCACCTCACTGAGGGTCTTCCTCTTGTTCGCTGACCCTCTACTTTAGGAAGCATGATGTCCTTCTCCACGGACAGATCCCTCCTGACAACATACCCAAAGAATGTAAGATGCAGTCTCGCCATCCTTGCTTCTAAGGAGGATTCTGGTTGTACTTCTTGCAAGACAGACCTGTTCATTCTTTGGCAGTCCATGGTATATCAATACTCTTCACCAATACCACAATTCAAATGCATCAATTCTTCTTCAGTCTTCCTTATTCACTGTCCAGCTTTCCCATGCATATTGATGCGACTGTAAATACCATGCCTTAGGTCAGGCTCACCTTAGTCTTCAGGGTGACATCTTCGCTTTTCAACACATTAAAGAGGTCTTTTGCAGCAGATTTGCCCAATGCAATGCGTCCTTTGATTTCCTGACTGCTGCTTCCATGGGCGTTGATTGTGGATCCAAGTAAAATGAAATCCTTGACAACTTCAATCTTTTCTCCATTTATCATGATGGTGCTTATTGGTCCAGTTGTGAGGATTTTTGTTTTATGTTGAGGTGTAATTCATACTGAAGGCTGTAGTCTTTGATCTTAATCAGTAAGTGCTGAAAGGTTGTATCATCTTGTGACCCTAATACTCCCCAGCATGTTTTCTCCTTTTCAAAATGTGCAACCGAGAGCTTGACATAACTAACGCCAACGATGAACCCATAAGTGTTTTTTCTTTTTTCTTTGCCTTCTCCTTTCCACATACCTTTGTTAATGACTTTGTTTTGCTCTGTCTGGCCAGCCACCTGTGGCTTATGACCTCCCACAGGAAGATTTGAGCCCAGACGTCTGATATGTATATCTTTAGCCTGATAAGGAAATGTCTGGCATGTATCTCTTTAGTATGATAAAGAGTCTCTTCTAATTACCTTGTAATGAATAATAACACTTCTAACCTTTGTAAAAATCATAGGTAAGCTCTAATGTAAAAATGTCTTTGGGGACTCCATAGAAACAGCCTGCATTGCTGTCAGATCCCCGGTGGCAGAAACTTTTTCACTCTTTCTGACTTGGAGTACATTTCATTGGCTTGACTGCTCCAGGGCATGGACACTAATCAGGCAACAATCTGCATAATGCAGGTTGTTAATGAGTCTTCCTCCTGATGCCACGTTCTTCTTCATATAGTCCAGCTTCTTGGATCATGTGCTCAACATACAGACTGAATAGGTATGGTGAAAAGGATACAACCCTGACGCACAACTTTCCTGACTTTAAACTATGAAATATCCCCTTGTTCTGTCCGAACAACTGCCTCTTGATCTATGTACAGGTTCCTCATGAGCACAATTAAATGTTCTGCAATTCCCATTCTTTGCAATGCTATCCATAATTTGTTATGATCCACATAGTCAAATGCCTTTGCATAGTCAATAAAATACAGATAGACATCTTTCCGGTATTCTCTGCTTTCAGCCAGAATCCATCTGACATCAGCAATGATATCCCTGGTTCCACATCCTCTTCTGAATCCGGCCTGAACTTCTGGCAGTTCCCTGTCAATATACTGCTACAGCCACTTCTGAATGATCTTCAGCAAAATTTTACTTGCGTGTGATATTAATGATACTGTTCAATAATTTCCACATTCGGTGGGATCACTTTTCTTGGGAATCGGCATAAATATGGACCTCTTCCAGTCAGTTGGCCAGGTAGCTGTCTTCCAAATTTCTTGGCATAGATAAGCGTGCACTTACAGAGCTGTATCCATTTACTGAAACATCTCAATTGATATTCTGTCAATTCCTGGAGACTTGTTTACTGTCAATGACTTCAGTGCAGCTTGGACTTCTTCCTTCAGTACCATTGGTTCCTGATCATACGCTACCTCTTGAAATGGCTGAACGTTGACCAATCTTTTTGGTATAATGACTGTGTACTCTTTCCATCTTCTTTTGATGCTTCCTGCATCATTTAATATTTTCCCCATAGAATCCTTCACTATTGCAACTCGAGGCTTGAATTTTTTTCTTCAGTTCTTTCAGCTTGAGAAATGCTGAGCATGTTCTTCTCTTTTGGTTTTCTAGCTCTAGCTCTTTGCACATGTCATTATAATACTTTACTCTGTCTTCTCAAGCTGCCCTTTGAAATCCTCGATTCAATTCTTTTACTTCATCATTTCTTGCTTTTGCTTTAGCTACTCAACACTCAAGAGCAAGTTTCAGAGTCTCTTCTGACATCCATTTTGCTCTTTTCTTTCTTTCCTGTCATTTTAATGACCTTTTGCTTTCTTCATGTATGATGTCCTTGATGTCATTCCACAACTCGTCTGGTCTTCAGTCATTCGTGTTCAATGCGTCAAATCTATTCTTGAGATGGTCTCCAAATTCAGGTGGGATATACTCAAGATCATACTTTGGTTGTCATGGACTTGTTCTAACTTTCTTCAGTTTCAACTTGAACTTGCATATAAGCAATTGATGGTCTGTTCTGTTCTGACTGAAGATATTGAGCTTTTCCATAGTCTCTTTCCACAGATGTAGTTGATTTGATTCCTGTGTATTCCATCTGGTGAGGTCCATGCGAATAGTCGCTGTTTATGTTGGTGAAAGAAAGTATTTGCAATAAAGAAGTCACTGGACTTACAAAATTCTGGCATGTGATCTCCGGCATCGTTTCTATCACCAAGGCCATATTTTCCAACTACCAATCCTTCTTTGTTTCCAACTTTCAAATTCCAATTGCCAATAATTATCAACGCATCCTGATTGCATGTTCGATTAATTTCAGAGTGCAGAAGCTGGTAAAAATCTTCAATTTCCACAGCTACCACAGCCTCCACCAGACTGAGTCCAGTACAGCTAGATGCTTCCCGGCTACCACCACTGACTGCTCTGACCAGGATCACAATAGAGGGTCCTGGACAGAGCTGGAAAAGGATGTAGAACAAAATTCTAACTCACAAAAAAAAAAAGACCAGATTTACTGGCCTGACAGAAACCCCAAGAGTATGGTTCCCGGACACCTTTTTAGCTCAGTGGTGAAGTCACTCCCGAAGTTCACCATTCAGCCGGAGATTGGACAGCCTCATAAAACAAAACAGGACTAATGAGGCACAGCAGTCCAGGGACAAGGACTAGTAGGCAGGAGGGGACAAGAAAGCTGGTGATAGGGAACCCAAGGTTGAGAAGGGACAGTGTTGACATGTCGTGGGGTTGTTAACCATTGTCATCGGGCAATATGTGTACGAACT